>NC_136996.1:10126443-10186443 GCF_032717465.1 Coenobita brevimanus | reverse complement strand
GAAGTGGTTAACCTCTTCTGTTGATTGCAAATTGACATATTTCGGAATACTTTACTGAGAGGAATAATTTCAATGCTAGGTAAAAATATGTATTGATTGCGAAAAAGCTGTTATGCTCAGCGAGCTAATGGAGTTTGTTTGGTAACCCTTTCCATGCTGAATAATATCATCTGCTCATAGAAAAGAAATAAAATGGACGGTGTTGGTGAGTGTAACTGTTCACTACGAGGTCATCCTCTCGATGAAAAAGAGTATATTGCGAGTAAACAAAAAAAAAAAAAAAAAAAAAGGTAGCGTGGTGAAGGGATTAGCCTGGTTGTGTGTGTAACTAACATAAAATACCATTTCGCCACGGGCATAAACTTTGCAGTACATTTCGTCCAACATCGAACGATTTTGTGAAGCTTAGAAAAATTTACCACAATAAAATATGCGTAAAATTTTCATGATTTGCTCCGTGATTTGGCCGTGATTTTTTTTTTTTTTTTTTTTTTTTTTTAAATACCGACTAACATCTGACGAGTTAATCACCTTAGAAGAATTTACGGTAATGCAATAAAAGGTAGTTTCAAAAACCTGATTTACGTTCCGGCAAAAAACTACATCACCATCCTAAATTTGATCGCGATTTTCGTCCTTTTTTCCATACCTCAGTAGCACAAGATGAGACTCTACATCCTCTCCATAGCATTCCTTCCTTATTAACACCATATTCCAGTGTTAATCTCTGGTTATCGCTCATCAATCGGGGTGAAAAGATGGCAGTTTTATAAAATGGACGGAGTATAGGGGTATCGTATTATATCTCAGCTAGCGTCGACAGTTTCACTAAGATCAAATAATCCTATCAGAGTAATGGGGTAAAACGATGCAATTTACGCTTTTGCTAAGAATCAGGAGAGTTGTTTTATGTTCTACCTAATATCAGACGATTTTATTCGTCCTAGTAAAAAGAGACCAGTAAAACAAAAGGAAAAAATACTCTAACTTCTGTCCTCAAAGTAGAAACATTGCATTATGTTCCGGCATACGTTACGCTATTGTCTTCAGTTTAACCATGTCTACGTCAGATAAAGACTTAAAACTGTCATAATTTACACTATGGACGTAAATTAGGAGCTTTGTTTAGTATTCCCATTAACCCGTTCGGTCCGATGATATATTTTTTATTCATGCTGCCTCCTGACGATTATATTGGGATCCAGAGAGATTTTTCAAGCTAGATTCAGTTCACTATTCTCATAGCGACAAAAAATATATCTCTAAAAAAAAAATAATAATAATAAGTCTAGCTGCAAAGATTAAAATTAAGTCGTCTGGCTGGCTGGAAGGGTTAATGACAAGACGATTTCATTCAGCAGAGAGCAAGCCAGCGCCGCCAGAGGATTCAACTCAATAGGCCAACAGACACAGCCATCATAATTACCGGGGGACGATAAACTGCTCGGCCATCACCAGACCTAATTATAGGGGAATATTAACAGTTATCATACAAACACGGTGATCAACAGAGAAACGGACGAGGCTACACGTCACTCCCGGCTCAAGCTTACGCACGTCACTAAAGCCCATTATCATCATCATCATCATCATCTGTCGTTACGTGAAACACAGATTTAAACGTCACCTTCACCTCATGCTTCCCACATGTCATTAAGCCCATCATCATCATCATCATCATCATCATCATCATCATCATCATCATCATTTTAACATCATCGTCATCATCTAGCAAACACGTGAAGCACAGAAACGCGTCACCTTTACCTCACGCTTCTCACACGTCAATAACTTCACCATCGTCATCATAATCTTCGTGATATCGTGACACATAGACCTCTCTGTCGTGAGTCAGGTATATAAACAGAGGAGCACGTAATCTCCACCTCCAGCTTCTCACATATCATGATGTATAGATAGATGAGTCGCATCGTATACATAAATACACGTCTCCTTCAGTTCAATTTTCTCACACGAAACTGAGGCACATCATCATCATCATCATCATTATCATGAGAAATAGTCGTGATGCCCACAAGTTTGAAGCTTATATATGAGGAGCAGTACACGGCACCGCCAACTCACTTCTCACACTCGACACACCAGCAAATCATCATCATCATCGCCATCACTACGTAATACAGAGAATTGTATTATCTACGTGGCTGAATCTTGAATTAAACAGGCTTGCAAAACATCACGTCAGCCTCACGTTTATTTTACACCCTTAAAAAAAAAAAGAAAACAATCACGTGAAATTTAGTCCCACACGTAAAATCGCGTACCATATTATCATATTCATACTACGTCATAATGGCACAAACACGGAATGTATAACCTCTGATAGTACAACAGGTCATATCCCAGAGCAATATGAACACACACACACACACACACACACACACACACACACACACACACACACACACACACACACACACACACACACACACACACACACACACACACACACACAACATAATTAGAGCAAAACCCCGTAAAACTATCTATAATATGCCAGACTGCGCATACTCTGATGGATACTAGTGACAACAGAACCACAGAGCATTTCTGTCCATACTCAGTAACGACCCTTCTTCCCACGAGAAATCCTGCATACTCTCGCACCTCATCTCATACTGAATATAGCAGTGTAATATATAAAGACAAACTTGGAAAATTGTAACAACCCCATATTCTACGACCCATCACCCTCCCTAATATACTGTACAGTACTTCTGCACCTTATGTCTTACTGAAAATACTGTCAAAACGATAACAGCCAATCCACGCCTTTTGAAATGTAGGGAATCGAGACCAAGGTAAGTTAGACAAGTACGGTTAAGGGTAGATGACCGCCTACTCAACCAGACTGCATTTAATGATCAAAAAGCTTTCACGCACTTCTTAAGGCTGAACCAAAACAAAGCCGTCACTCCGATCACAATGCCACCAGACGTCATTAAATATCAGTACAATTTATATACCCAAACTTGGAAAATTCAGGTGTGGCAAACTAGACAGGCAGGCAGCACGTCACATCAATCACGGCCATCATCCAGGTGATTGAAGGCCGCGCAGCCAGGTGATTGCTACGCCTGAATTCCTCCATGACGGTGGGAATTTCCGTCATCGGCGACAAACAAACAGGCAGGCGGGCGCGTTGAAGACCCTCATGCTTCAAGACAGGGAACAACAACTCTCTTTTGTGAACTTTATATTGTCTTGTCTATTAATTTTCTTCTTATCGTAAGCTTATGTTTTTTTTTTAATCATACGTTTATATTTTCTTTTGTCACCGAGAGTCCATTTTACTTCTTTAGTTAGGAAGACTCCCGATTTTATCATTATATCGAAGCCAGATTAAGAATAAATATACGATCTTTACTTTTAATATGAACAACAATACCATAGCTAAAATGTAACATAATGCTAGAATGGACTATATTATTAACTGAGAGAGAGAGAGAGAGAGAGAGAGAGAGAGGGAAAACATTAGTCTGACAGAGAGGGGCGAGGGAGAGGCGTCAGAACAGAGTCAGGGTACGAAAGACTGTGGACCCTGAGGAAAAACGTAAACAGAAATGTAGCAGGAACCACAGACACCTTTTTCATCTGAACTGCCAAGCCCAGGAAAAAAAATCTCCACGTTAATCCATTCTCCCCGACAAGGACTTTAAGAAAAAAAAAAAAAAAAAAAAAAAAAAAGGTTTGGCGGTGTGTGTGTGTGTGTGTGTGTGAGAGAGAGAGAGAGAGAGAGAGAGAGAGAGAGAGAGAAAGCTATAAGGAGCATAAAGGTCACCAGTACGCAACATCATCAGTATTCTTCCAAAAGGAACATAAGGAAATCATTAACCTCTTCCCTTACTCTCAACCAACGAGGCCAATAAAAGCAGCGAGGAAAAAAGAAAAAGAGCCGGGAAAAAGTAAAACACAGTGCAAGAGAACGCAAAACAAGTCAGGAACAGTAGTAATAGTATCACCTTAGGAAGCCGCTCACTATTCTCAGTCCATGCATCTTTGAGTACGCATCACGTGAGATAAGATACTGAGCACTGGCAAACGCATCCGGAAACAGTATACCCCAAGACAAACCAGCAAGGATACAAGGCGGTGGAGCATCAACAAACGCCTAACTTTCTTCCCGATCCATATGCCATCGTACCCTACACACCATCCAGAACTGCAGAGTGAGCCAAATCCCTAACTGAACAGTAAGCAGAGGCTGACCAATGCTCCTAGATAATGACTGGTCAGTGGGGTCCGTTTTGTGTTTTGGCGTGCCCAAGAAGTACGTTTCTGTACTACAAGCCATGTCAGCACCGCACACCAAGTTTTCTTTTCCCAGGATGGTCACTCTTACGTTATTTACTAGTAACCTTCACATTAGCCAGGCATAAACCTATGCTTAATTCAGCAAGACTACTCTTACCTTACTGACATCTTTCTGGGGGAAAAAATTTGTCTAAATCGACTGCAGTTCAGAACTTTGCGTTAGAATCACGATTTTCTTGCTGTACTACTCTTCGCCTAATGAAGAACTGGTGAGCAACCACTGGCCGCAGACATATATCCTGCTAGAAACTCTGTAATCTAGAGCAAAGTTTAAAACTGGATGCTAACTGTTTAGATAGGGCCACATTACTTTGGTAAAGCAACGTAAAATAAACATTTCAGCACAGGCACAAAATAAAGTTCGTTGGTCGATGGGATAAGTATGGCTGATGTACAGTCGCGTTCATGAGTCCCGATACACATGTAGTCGTGTTGTCTACTGTTGTGTCCACCGCTGGCAAGATGTTGAACTATTTCACTTGCTACCGGGTCAAATTATGTTCAGTGTATCAGGCAGTATGTGCAAAAGTTTCATATTCTAAAAGTGGGCAGGACAAAAGACAACACGCCCACCTGTTTATCGGGACCTATGAACGCGGCTGTACTTACCTTTTGTAAAGACAGCATTTATTCATGCCTCGTTAATGGGGAGGGGGGATCACGAGGAGGAGGAAAAATAGGAGACGCAGACAATGGTAAAAGTATGAATAAAAAGGGTAAGTGAAATAAAACAGGCCAAAGAAAAAATAAAGCAGCTGGAATCACCACCAACGAAACTCATGCAGATAAACCCCTCCTTTCTTCATCATTACCATCCAAGGCCACAGATCCATAAGCATCCACACAGTTTATGAAGGAGCAAGAGAAATTGACCAGGTCAGAGAGAGAGAGAGAGAAAGAGAGAGAGAGGAAAATAGTGCGAAGCAGAAATTTGTCCAAAGAAAAGCGAAATCAACAGGCAAGACCATCAGGGCAAACCATATCTGTCCTCCCCACCCTATCCTCTCCCATCTTTGTCCTCGCTCCGCCCAGCATCAAACAATTACAGACTATATAGATTACAACCCTGTGCCACTCAGCGCTAATGACGATGCTGAGATTGTGGGTAATTGGGTAGACTAAAGGCCGTGTTTGGGTCCCTAGAGGGGAAGAGAAGGAGAGGCCTGTGGTGGAAGAGGCATAGATGAGGCGAGCAAAGGATATTAATATCGGAGGGTGAAAGCTTTTGAAGAGGTTTATGGAAGGAGGATTGTGGGGGAAGCAGGAAAGTCTATAGCAGTGTGGAGCAAACGAAGGGTCTGGTGAAGAGGTTTGCGAATGGATTTCCAAGGCTGAAACAATAGCTTTAGTGTGTATGGGAGTGTAGAATGAAATGATATCAGCATGACGGGGTGAAAGCTGGTGAATTTGTAAACAAATATCACGGAGGAACGAGTGAAACATGTAAGAGATTATCACTCAGTAAAGGAAGTATCATAAGGGAAAAAGAAGAGCGTTTAAAAGTGTGCAGGTAAAGCAAAAGATATTAGAAAAGTGTTTAAAAGTGTGCCGGTAGAGCAGAAGATATTAGCATTGGAGGGCGAATGATAGTGAAGAGGTTTAACATGGGCAAAAAGTAAAACGTGTGGAAGTGCACACCAAAATACTCTGATACTTGAATGTGGACGCTTGTGAAGAGGCTAATTAATGTACTGTAGTTACCGTGAGGACAAGAGTGAAGTGCTTATTTGTAGAGCAATTGATACTAATGATGGAACCGTGAAACATGGTGAAGGGGGTTTCAAATGGAGTAGAAAGGGGGAAACAGTACAGTGTTTAGGAAATGAGTGAAATAGGTGTTAGTACAGAATGCTGATGAAGGGGTTTGCAAATGGAGAATCACGGAGGAAACAGTAAAGTATATTAATAAAAAGTGAAGAGCTGATGAAGATGATTACAGAGTGAGTATCATAGGGGAAAAGTAAGTATATAGGAGTGCAGAGTGAAGGTTTTTAGCACTGGAAACCTAAAGCAGGTTAAGATGTTTACAAAAAGAATATCATGGGAGAAACAGTCAAGTGTATAGGATTGTACAGCAAAAAATATTAGCACAGGAAAGTGAAAGCTTGTGAAAAGGGTTACAGATGGAGTATAACAGGTGGGAACAGTGATGTGTACAAGTGCATAGAATATACTATCACTGGAAGGTGAAAGCTGGAAAAATGGTTTATGTATTGGTTAGGCTGGAGGAAATAAAGTGCATTGGAGTGCAAGAGGGGAGAGAAAATAACTCAGATTGCACCCGTGATGAAGCATATGTGAGAAAATAAAAAGGTCCCAACTTTGGGTGGGAAAAGAGAAAGGGCTATTATTATTAGGAGGATCAGTGTAGGATGGTAAGCCAGTACCTTGTAACAGGTGAGCAAGAGGTAGTAATTAAGAAATAAAGTAGGGTGAGTAAAGAGGCTGCAGTTATAAATAATGATATAAATAAGGGTTCAAGGAAGGGAGCATAATTGAACTAATAGCAGGTTAATAAAATGTAAGGAAGGAGCCTACGATGTGAGTAAAGCTAAAGATTTTTCATGAGTATGGTCAAAGGAACATAATGAAAAGTTTTGGAAGATGGTCAAGAGGTGGTGAAGCTGAGAATTAAGTGAAGGAGAGGCTACATATAAACGAGGACGTTACGAAGAGCAAGATGTATTCCAGATATTTTTGAGCTGGGGAGGTGATACAACCGTTGCTGGTATTGATGGTGATTGAGGTTGTGTGACGCTTATGACAGTCAGATAATACAGATAATGCACAATCACCGACATTTTTGTTGAAATTTAATATGAACTTTATTTTAGAACCAATATATCGCTGAGATTACCGATTGCTAAACCTAATCTTACCCATCTGGTTGTTCTTATGTCTATACCGAGCTTTATTTTTCATGGCCATTTACTATAATCCAACGCTGCCCTTGAAATGCCACTGCTGCCTGGTTACTAATACCTTGAACAGTGCAATGCTCTGTTCATTGCGCGATAAATGTGTTCACGATTGCCAGCGGACATAGTTTTGATATGCACAATATCTCATCTTTTATACCAGAGTAAAAGTGGCTTCAGTTTTCCTCTCGCCTAACGTGCCCCCCTGACCTAGTGCCGCCAAGCCAACGTCATCAGCATAAACACAACAAAAACGTCTCGCTGTTCCGCGTATTCCCCAACTTTATGATGGACGACCCATTAGGCTTGCGACCTTGACACTATCTGAGTGAGAGGCAGAGTGGCCTGATTACACACAGGCAAACGGCAACTTGTTGGGCTGGGTAATGGAGAGATACGAGCAATTCAACTTGATGCATGTCGGTGACTTCATCATTTACAAACCGATAGTTGAATATACAACGAATAATTTATCACCTTTTTGTAACTCAGCGAAAATTTTCAGTGACCGGACTTGAAAGATCTCGCTGTCACCATCATTGATGTATATTCACTGCTTCCTCAGCATTCTCGTCATTCATAAACGTCTCTGCAGAGCGAGGAACAAAATCGATGCATCAGTGTTCACTCGTGCGGCGTGACAGCAGGTCGTGACGTGACGAGGAGGAGGTCAGGGTGCGTAGTGTGTGTGTGTGTGTGTGTGTGTGTGTGTGTGTAACGATAGGGGACGAGGAGGTTGAGCCAGTATATTCTCTCATACATGTGAGATACGGGTACGTCTTTGTCTCTGGTGGCAGGTTGGTGCTTGTTTGGGAGCAGATGAAACATATTCTTATATTACAGTCTAACTTCCTTTGTTCTTATACAAGCGGATAAATTTATCTTTGGCAAGAGTTAATAGCTGTGGCATCCTCTCTGTTCGATCCAAACAGTGTCATGGCTCAAAGTACTGATAGCTGTACTCAAACATGCCTTCATTACTTTCAATAAAAACATATGAATAAATATTAACTAACGATATATCTTTCTTAATTTGCAGTACATGAGATATTCTTTGGGAACTCTGAGTCCCAAAAAGCTTTGCGGTAAACTCCTTAGCTTTCACAGCCACCTGACCTCATGCTCTGTCGTGGCTGTATATATCTAGCATGACACACGTATATTTTTAAACACATTCACGTCATCATTATGAAAAACAACTCACTGAGATACAATTAACGACAAAATGGCCGCGTTACATTCCCAATTAAGGTGTCGCAGGGCTGGGGCGCACGCAAGGGTGACAACCGCAGTGAGCTGTTAACAGGCATGGGAGTCTGAGGGAGGATGATTGGGACTGGGAGGGGAGGCATTCTGTTGCCTTGAAGGAGGGGATTCGCGATATGAAGGGAGGCGAAAGGCATAAGAGGGACAGGAAAGGGAGACATACTTGATAGGTGAAGAGGTATGATGAGTAAGAATGGAACACGTGTATGCCTGAATCAAGGAGAAAGGCAAACTCGAATAATAAGAAAACAGGATGAAAGACAAAAAAATCTGTACTTGATAAACGAAGGGGTACAATTGATGGGACAGCCTCATTTTAGAGAAGGGATGGGGAGAGCAGTCATAGTGGAACCTTGATCATCAGACTACAACACCACAATCTCTTCCGTTATGTAGGGCCTATCTGGCTTATCCGGTTGTTTCAGCTTGCTATGATTTTTGGCCTGCTGCCACAGCGAGCCGTTCCCGATCAGTGTTTGAAAACGCCATATCGATCCCACGAGACGGCTCCAGGCCCCGGGAGAAAGGATTTAAGTCCAAATTTTGTTACTCTAAAATGATTATCTCCGCTTTTACGCGTTTCAAGACCTTTTACTTCACGCCTTCATGGAGCACAGTTTACGCTTTGGGCTCCCTAAGGTGGACAGAATGGGTGCTATTTCTGTCCCCAGCGTCCCGAGGTGAGGTCAGACCAGGCTTAGGGAGTCAACCTGGGGCGGCAACAGAGGGCGACGGGGGGGAGAATGGAAGTCAGGTCGTGTAGCGCTCGTTGTCTCGGCACAGGTGACGGTTAGCCCAGGATTTATGTGTCCCAAATTCTCACATCTTTATATAGTTTATTTTCCCCCGTGGGTTATGGCCAGAGGGATCGATATTTATAATGAACCCTTGACGACTTCATTTTTCAATTTTTCAATTTACGACACGCAGATACATATACGATTTATATTCTTTAGAACTTTCCATGCAGAACAGGCTACTTACTACACACTTCAGGAAACTACATGTCACACACACACACACACACACACACACACACACACACACACACACACACACACACACACACACACACACACACACACACACACACACACACACACACACACACACACACACACACGCACGCGCGCGCGCGCAAATAATTTTCCATCATTTCGATTAGAGATAAGCTGACACTGTTTCATGATCAATCTTTCACAAACTGAAACTTCACCTACCGTACATTAAAGTTACCCTTATTGTTCCGTTCAGCTCACATGCCTGCATATCCCAAACCAATATATACACATCATCATCATCATCATCATCATCATCTACTCAAGTCGTTACGCATAAACTCCACACGTGATGTCCTGACCTTTCCTCGGATAAAAGTCAGCATTAGCAAAAGAAAATATAATATTGTTGAAAAATTGCAGAGACAAAAATTGTGTGGTGGCTGTCAGCGGTTAGGACCAGGCTGGAATCCGACGTGGAGGGAAGCCGTTCGACCTGAACCGACGCAGAACCGGCTTAGTATCGTCGTAAGATGCGGCCGAAGTTGACCTTGACCCAGACTTAAATTTGGCCTACCATGTGACGCGCACCTCGGTAGGATCCGTCGTAAATCTGACCTGATCTCACCCCGGGACAACCAAATCAATACTCAACAAAGAATGCCCTCGTTATATTCCCGTGGACGATCTGAAACCACTTTCATTAGAATCCAACACGTACGAGATTTTGCAAATGATATGCTATAGGGAGAAACTCAAATTTCTAACCTAATCCTTTCTATCGGATGACTTTTTTTTTTTTTTCAGTTTATCCTTGCAATATACACTTGAGCTGATTCAGCTTAGGAGAGGCTTTTCAAAGTATAAGAGTCAGATGTAGCCTCATTAACTCTTTCATCACAAGAAGTATCCTCTAAATATGTCCTCGTTTAGGAGGGGTTTAGGACGCGAGAGGTGAAGAATTGAAGGTTTTCTGGGCATCTCATTACAAACCTCCACCCCCACAAGAACTGTACAAGTTTGAGGTGCAAGACTTTTCCTTTGAGCACCACCGCCTTCTCTCAATGACAAATTTCCTCATGGGCGCTCCGATGAGAACCCCGGCTGCGGAATCAATAGGACGGGCCTGTGGGGGTGGGGGTGTGGGTCTTCGACCTCTGGCGGGGAGGAGTCCACCACCACCACCACCAATTGCCTCACTTTCCATCCTCCCCCACCCCACACACACACACCTGTCCTAAACCTGTTCTCGCTACAGCTGTTCTTGTAAATTTTGTCTGGTTACTACAGTCACATTCACTGGAGCACGTGTTCTTTTCCGACCTGTTCTGACTACATGCGGTCAGATCATTAGTCTGACACAAGTACGTACCTCAACCTTTCCCATCGTTGATACACAAAATTAAACTTACCCCTTTACCACACATTAACACCTTCGCATTTTTGTCCTGGCAGTGGTATCAATGTTTACACTTACTTCCATCTGACTGGTCTATATACCTGTCCTGACTTATAATCCTGCACACCTGCCCATGGCAGACGACCTACCGTACACTTCTGCCTTCGTAAAATGAACCTTCCTGCCTACGCTGTAACAAATCTGCGTACTTTAAAACATCAAGAACGGTGCAATCACCCAACAACAAAGAACCTACTTTCCTGCCTACATACAGTGATGAATATAACTTGCACACGTTGAAGCAAACCTACACTCTGGTTCCGGCAGCATCAGGGCCTAACACAGGTGCAATCACCACACCTGTACTTTTCACACCTGCGTCCCCGACCCCGCCGTCACACACGCCCGGGACCCGTCAGCGTCCATTAGCGCAGGCACTTTTACTGAGCCCCGCCTCTCTTACCAATGAAACGAGCTGCACTTCTGCCCACCCCGGAAGACGAAGCAGAGGTAGTGCGTTTGGTAACACTAAAAGTTATTGAAAGCATTTGATTATTGTGGTATATGTCCCGTGATGATTTACTGTATTTAATATTGGAACTGCGCCATCATAACCTTTTCAGAACGCCACTTTCACAGAGGTTAAGTATATAATTCCAGCTATAGTCCAACAATTTTATTTGGAGGTAGGCAAACTCAGGCAGGTAAAGAGTTAAAGAAAACATTTTTACATAAGGCCATGCAATTCGCCAGTCTTTTATATTTAGTTTTTGTTTTCGTAATGAAGAAATATGAATAACAAATGAGTTCCACAATGCAATGAAACAGAGCCATTTTCACGCTGAAACCTTTCGCCAATATCTCACTTATGGTATTTAAGGTCTTCAGGCTAAAAATATCACATTAACTATGATTTTTAAAAGTTACTTTTACTAGGCTATTTGATGTTTAATTTAGTTTTGAGACTTTTTTTTCGGTTTCGCTGTTAGTGGTTTGAAATTGCTGTTACTATTCCAGGATTAGTGACACTAAAGCCATTACTACTATTACCTGTCATCAAGAACGGAGTCATCTATTTCAGTTTGTTGTGCCTACCTCCGGCCTCTCCTCCATCTATACTTTCCATCCCTGTTTTCCCTCCCCCCTCCTCTCTCTCTCTCTCTCTTCCCCTGTTTTTTGCATCTCCTCTCCCTTCCTGCCTCATATGCCCTCCCTCTTCTCTCCTTCATTTATCTTCCCAGCCTATTCCTCATTCTTTCTCCTTCCTACCATTCTCTCCTTTCCAGTTCCCTTCTCCCATTCCTGAACTCTCTTGCCCTTCCTGCTGTTCCTTCTCTCATTCCCAAATCTTTCCTTCCAGTCTTGCATTCCCTTTTCCTTCTTCCTGTTCTTTCCTTCATCTTTATTCCGCTCCCTTCTTCCTGTCATTTCTCCCCCCCCCCCAAACTCTTCTCCCTTTCTGCATCTTCGCTCCTTCCCAGCCTCCCTCTCCCTCTCTATCCTCTCTTCCCTTCCAAAGCCCTTCATCTATGTTTCTGTCCTCCCTTCCTGTCACCTCTTCTCCTTCTCTCTTCTCTCCATGTCTCTTCTCCTTTTTTTGTCTTTACTTCCTCCATGTTTCCTCCACCTACTTTCTTCTCCATCATTTTATTCGCCCTTTTTCTCTCGTGTTTCCATTGTTACTTCTCTGTTCCTCCTTATTCTTTCTTCTTTTCCTTCCCTCCTTACTCTCTCTCTCTCTCTCTCTCTCTCTCCCCCCCCCTCCAATCCCTATCTCCCTCAACATTCTCTCATCCGTCTATCCATTCTCATTCCTTTCTCTTCTTCTCTTCCCCTCACCGTCGTCATGTCAGCTGAGCCAGGAGGAGTGTCAGCAGCTGTGGCCTAGTGAGGAGGCAGCCAAATGCTCAGCTCAGGGGCTAATATGTATCACTTTCTTACGACAGCGGCAGCGCGAGGGCGTATATGTTTTGTGTGACGCAACATCTGATGCTCACGCCCAGGTGTTTCACATCTCAACTACTCTCTCTCTCTCTCTCTCTCTCTCTCTCTCTCAGAGAGACAGCCACTGTAACTGAAGACTTTCAGCAAGTCATATTTTTAACACTGACGCGTAAGCGTGCATTTCGATTTTACGAGTAAGAATGAGGAACTTTAATAGACGAGGTCAATGAAGGTATATTTCTCGAATTTATCAACATAAACAATGCCTTCTTCCTTCGTCAGAACTAAAGACAAACACAGAAAGGGACAGTTTAACTTTATGAACCCACATGCATTTCCTCCAGTCATACCTCAGCCAAAACTAAACGGCCCCAAGACGAACCACATGAACCTAGCCACCGTCTGCCAAGTGATTAGTAACTGCATCAGCCTCTTTATTTAATGCATCCTTTGGCAGTTCGCGGGACCAACACAAGAAGAAACAATATAGCTTTAAAAACCCAACAACATTTCATCTAACCATAAATCAAGGAAAAGTAGACGGCATCCAGACGATCACCTCAATCTCAGCCCCTCCAGCATCTCCCAAGTGATCAATAGTTTGGACACCAAGTTTCTTTGATGGAACTAGAGGAAAACACTGGAAGGGATAGTTTTTCTATGAGAACTTGGAATCAACTGAATCATAACTATCAAAACTTGACACTTCTCAGACGCCATCAGTATGAGCGTCAACTCCGTCTGCTTACGATCGTGATTTCGAAACCAGTCTCTAATTAAGCCATCCATTGGATAAACAGTAGATGAACAGGAAAGAAAAGTTTAACTCTAAGCACTCGAGCATTTGGCAAGTGATCAGCAATTGCGACACCAAACCCTATAACTAATCCTTCCTTTCAACAAACGAGAGATAAACACAGGAAAGAACATTTACTCTAAAACCGGGAAGCAATTCCTATAATCATAACTCGACTAAAGCTAGACAGCTCCCAGACGGTTCACAGTTACTCAGTCTCAGCACCATCTGCCAAGTGATCAACAGTTTAGACTTCAACTTCTTTAATCAGTACCTTCCCTGATACAACGGGAGATATACACGTGAAAGAACAGTTTAGCTCTAAAAACCTACAGAAAACTTCTTCAGTCACGACTTGGACCAAACTAGACAGCTCCTAGACGGTTCACACTTGCTCATGCTCACCACCATCTGCCAAGCGATCAATAATTTCGACATCACCCTCTTTTAATCTCCCATCTGGCTCGACCCTCTCCCTATGTCGTCACTCCTCGTCCATTTCCTCTCGTGTCGTAATCCCTCCGACTCACCACCTCACCACCCTGCCTCAGCCCTCACACTTGCCTCCCCCTATTCCCATATCTTTGGCCCCCCCCTGCTCTCTCTCTAGGCACAGCTTTGCATATATCTGCTTTTAAAAGGTCAGGGGAGAAAGAGACTTGGAGGGAGGAGGGTAGGGGGAAAGACTAAGGCAGAAAGGATAGGGCAAGGGTTGTCACGTGGAGGGAAGGTAGAAGGGAGTGCAAAAGAAAGCAAATAGCAAGCGACCTGTTGTTGGTCTTTTAATGGTTGTTTGTTATAGGGAAGGTTATAACTAACAAACATGTTTTATAAGTTAATGACAAAGACGGAAAAGCAGGAAGGAAATAAAATGATGAAGGAAGGAATGGTCGAAGAGAAAGGTCTAAGGAAAGAAGGACTGGAGCGAAAAAGACTAAAGAAAGAAGAGTAGGGGAGGAAGGGAACAGGAGAGAGAAGGGTAGGAGGACTAAGGAGGGGAGGGGAGAGGAAGGGTTGTCAGGGGTTGGGGGATCGTGGCTTAAAGAGACCTGGCTGAGTTCAAGGGGCAGGGGCCATTGGCATCTCGTTTACTGGTGGACCCCATGTGTTTTGCCTGTTTGCCACGGAAAGTCTTACCATCTCGCGGCCTTCCCTTGCTATGGACCAGCATTTTCAGCGTAAGTGCTTGTATCTCACTTTTACCTCAAGTGATGTACTTTCTATCACACAGGCAAGTGGGTGGAAGTTATTATTCTGTGTTCGGTTTATCAGCCTATTCACATCGAGGTAGTTTTATCCAAGGCCACCCGTTACCAGTTTGAAATGTAGTAAGTTTCTGTATGACTCAAACAGAATGCAGGAAGGATACTTTGTTTTCAAAAGAAGCAATATAGATAAGCATCGCAACATTACGACGATTAACAAAAAATACAGCGGAGTCTGGCCCAGATCCAAGTAGTAAGGAACGGTGTGGGCGGCCGTGATTCGCGGTGTGTTTAAGGACCGAATTTTTGATGCCATACTTCGTAGCGGCTCTTCATCAGAGATTTATTTTTCATATCGCATCTTATACATGTTGTTTATATCGCATTTATACAAACATATTTTTCATCATTAGCATACACGAGGATAACGAGATATACAGGATAATTAGCAAAGGAAGAAGTGTTATGATATCACCAGATTCACCTTGAATATGATTTAATTTGCATGTTACAACTTAACAGTCTCACCCATGTTATCTAAACCGCTGGAAAATATTGACACAGTTATTATGAGTAGCATACAAGAGGATACTGAAGTGCAATGCGCAAAATAAATCGCAAAAAAGAGGTGTTCCGAAATCTCCCGAGCCACTTTGAATACGACGCTAAGCATCATCAAGTGAAATGGAACTGCAAACTGGCGGAGGCTGAGCTGCGGCACCAAATCACCTCCTCTGAGTGGAATTATTACCGACCGCCTAAAGGACAAAGTTGAGGCTGGATCCTGACGTGCAAAGGTAGAGGCAGGGTAAAGCTTTGGGTCAGGGCGCTGGAAAGATAAAACAGGGGAATGAAAAATAGGATGTAGCTAGAAGAATAACAGAACTTGGCGTCCACGGTCTGCAAAGAGAAAACAGGAGAATATAGAACCTAGTAGAAATTGTGTCAAAATTTTGTGGTCGGATTTTACAGAGGAGGACAATAAGAAAAAAGAAAATAGAAGCTGGAAGAACAAAGGGACTCGATTTTGTAAAAATAAACAGGAGAATGAGAAATTGTTTACCTAGTTAAAAACAAGAAAAACTTTGGTCTGAATTTTGCAAAGAGAAAACGGTGGAAAAAGCGAAATATTTTACTTAGTTTGAAGCATGGCAAAACTTATGATTTGGACTGTACTGTACAACGAGGAAACAGAGGGATGAAGAATGGGGGCTAGCTAATGGTGTGGACGATCTGGATATTGCAAAATAACAGGAGGAAAAAAAAAAAACCCGTTAAGCATGGCAAAAATCATGGTCTGAAGTTTACAAAAAGAATACAAAAGGATGAAAAATGGTATCTGGTTAACGGTGTGGATTTGCCGCCAGAACCCAGCAAACTCCGGCACCTGCAGCACGGTCCTCCCATAATGTAATTCCTAGGCCTGCAGGTTATTAAATACCATGCATTACAGGGCGACGTGGGCATGACCAAAGACTGCCTCAGCTTTAACATGGGGGAGGCAACAAAGAGGCAAGATTAACCCCTTAAATCTAATGACGTGCTGTATATTTTATCCCTGCAACCACCACCAGATTTTTAGCACCTTAGCTAAACCTTTTGAACTGTTGAGGTTAGAGGTAGACTTTACTAACCCATTCAGTATCAGCTTAGGAGATTTTTTTTTTTTATGGATGCGTAAGGTATTGCCCTCATTAATCCCCGCCACTACAAAGAGTCCAAACAAAGTAGAGTAAAATCGTCTGGTAGTAGGAAGAATATTTATAAAAAAAACGTCAACGAAATGAAGAGAATAACTAATATAAGAGGTACTAGGTGATGTTAAGATGGCAGACCAAGAACTAGCCTTACTGTAAATCAGAACACGAAACCACGCAGTTCCATAGACCAACTAGAAAGCACTAAGAGAGCGCATACCTCCGCCAATGCCATTGCAGGATTCGGATGCGTATCCGAATCTGCCCCATAATTAAATCAATTCTTCTAGGCCCATGGCCCACCCTTCTAGAAATCCTCATTGAAATTTATTGAGAACTTCTGGAGGTATTGTGTGGACAAACAAAAAATTCCTGGACCCGAATGATGATCCAGATCATCACCAAAATCTAATGAATTGTTCCTTGGACCATACCCTAGCCTTCCAAAATATTTTATCAAAATCCGTTCATTACTTTTTGAGTAATCCAGGTAAGAGACAAAGAGAGAAACAGGCAAACAAACCAAAGCCGGCAAAAACATAACCTCCTTGGCGGAGATAACTGGTAGACATTTCTGCATTAAAGATCTTGTGAACCTTCTTACATAATAATGCACAGAAACTCAACAGTAGGTGACACATAGCAGCTCACAACAGAACATGATACATAGCATTTCACAACATTACATGACACATAGCAGTTCACAACAGTACATGACACAGCAGCTCACAACAGTACATGACACACAGCAGCTCACAACAGTATATGACACACAGCAGCTCACAACAGAACATGACACAAAACAGCTCAAAACAGTGCATGAGACACAACAGCTCACAACAGTACATTACACACAGCAGCTCACAACAGAACATGACACATATCAGCTCACAACAGTGCTTGACACACAGCAGTTCTCACCAGTACAGGGCGCGTAGTGGCTCACAGCAGTACACACAACATTACCTGACACAGAACAGCTCACAACAGTACATAACACATAACAGCTTACAGCACTGCATGACAGAGCAGCTCACAACACTAAATGACACCGAGCAGCTCACATGACACATAGCAGCTCATAACAGTACTCGACACAGAGGACTTCAGAAACACACAAGGCACGCACATAAACATCTAGTTGGAAAGAGCCCAGAATAACGCAACACAGTACAAATTATCATATATACATAGCGCCAATAAATAGGGATAAGAAATTGTGTGTAAATTCATCACGACTTACCGACAGAGCATGCTGGTACCTCAGACCAGAATAGTGTTCACATTTAATTTATCTGCGTGCTTTGTCGTAATTCGCCATCAGCCATTTTAATATACAGAATTACATATCTGTTTATCTTCATTACTGACAGCAGCATACAATCACAACACACCCTCTATACCGCTACAGATATACATATCCACCAGTATCTTACACACACACACACACACACACACACACACACACACACACACACACAGTTATGACGATAATCACAAGCATTTAGCGTATTTTTTTTTTTATCTGACGAAAATTCCTAACTTCTCAGCTCAGTTGATGGCCAAATGTCGTCAGATTGGAAGGATGATGTAACTATTATATTGACTATGGAGGGCCATCTTACCTTACAAGTAAACCTCATCTAAGTTGATTCATTCAAGCTGTGGGAATGTTCCAGTATCATCAGCTAGCAACAAACCAACTCAGAAGATTTCCATACACAGGGAATATAATGCAGTCCACGAAGTAAGGGAAACTGTACTTATGCGACTCTGAGAAGCAGTTTTTCTTGTGCTTAAATGTAAAGTCTTATATCAATCCATAAAGTTTATAATTCACACATCCTTTGATGTAGCACTAACGCTATTAATTCAGTAACACGCAACCTGCTGAGTTAACCACTTCACTCCGTTAACCTGCTTTTAATGCATGATTATTGCTACCACTAGATTATTTATTTTCGGATTGGGGGAGCTTTCTAGCTACTGGAATTAAATACAGTCCCTTTCACTACTAGATGTCCGTCTTAAGAAACAAACAATTGGACTGAGGGGGGTAAGGGTAAATTTACAAGCTGTTTAGCTATTTTTAAGCCGCATTTTTTAAAACTATCATGGGTGCAGTGGCAGGTGAAACTACCTGTGATTACGATAATAAGGTGGAGTAATATTGCCTGGTGGCAGGTACTGGCGGCGGTGGTGATGTTAGTGAGGGCGGCGCAAACTGTGGACCAAGTGAGGCTAAACCCAGACTCGGGGCCCCTGAATCTCCTCCGTGTGGGACCAAATTACCGGGGAGCCGCTCATCACGTCGCCAAGCCCCGGGTTCTCTCCCTCATCACCACTCACCCGTAGCAGAAAAAAATAAAAGAGAAAAAATCGGCTTCCTCTTAACTTGGGGAAATTGGTGGACTGCATCTCAGTCCATTGAAAGAACTCTATGTCCGTGAACCAGTGAAAGTTAGTTGGTGCCTCACTGACAGCCTAAGCAAGATGCTAACCTCTACTAGAATTTAATACCTTATGATACTCGTGCAGGTAATAGGTGTTTTTTTATTTTTTTCAAGCGAATTCCACTCTTAAATTATGGGGGCTTCCAAGTAATGAACGAAATCATCTGACGTTAGCCAAAGTAGACGCAGAGTATCTCGTTAGCTACCGATAAAGGAATAAATAATGTCAAGATAAACTTTATAGGTTTTTGTTGCAAAAAAGCTTAATTAGCATACTTAAGTATATTTCATCTGATACCTGTCGAGGAAAGACTGTTATTGAGTTTCCAGTTCTTTCGGTGTTATAATGGTCAACATCGAAAATGTTATTAGCCTAATGTTTCTGATACACCCTGGTTTAATATGTCGCAGCAAAGATAATGAGATCATGAGCTAAACAGCATAAATGCGACAGGTACATCACCATTTCCCGTGTTGTAACTTAAGTCCCTCCCCTCCCCTCCCTCCATCGTTTTCGCACAGCTCCTCTTAAACACAATCACAGGTATGAAAAACTGCTGTATGACACCCCGTAGTTCAAACACGTTTTGTTTTCTGGTGAACTAAGGCCCCGGTGTTTGTTTGTAAGGAAAACAGCCGAGGTGTCTGGGAAAGAGGGGAGGCGGGGAGACGAGGTTTATTAATAACTGCTTCTCACAGCAACTCCCCCTTCCTTCACTCTACCCTTCCTATCTTTTTCTCACCCTGCTCCTCCCCCGCATCTTGTCTACCCCTTTCTCGCCCTGCCCCTACCACTCCACCCCTCACAGTGTCCCCCTTCCTCGTCTCCTACCCCTCGTACTACTCACAGCACCTTCCCCTTCCTGTCCCGCACCCCTCCTATCTTTTCTCTCCTTAACCCTCACAGTATACACCTTCCCACCCGTCCCCCTATACCACCCCATACATCATAACACCCCCCCTACAATTCTTGCCTTTTTCTCCCCCTGACCCTACCACATTACCCCTTTCTTTCCTATCCCATTATTTTCCTACCATCATTAACTAATCCCGTTCTTCCGTTTATTTTCCGTTTCATCCTTCCCATCCTGGCCCACCGTCTTGCCCCTGCCTCAACTCTGCCAATATTGTCCCGTCTCTCTCAACCTCCCCTGTCTCTTGTCATACTCCATCTCATCCCTTCCCTCTCATTTTCGTCCCCTCCATCCCTTTACTCCATCCTTCCGCTCCCCTCCATCTAGACTCCTCCCTCTTTTTTTACTCCATACTTTCCCTTCCCTCTGTCTCATCCCCACCATCCATTTCCTCCCCTCCATCTCATCCTGATCCTCCCCTTCTTACATCTCTCCATAAGTCAGCCTGGTATGTACTACTGCTTACTGTGGCTCCCCGTCACACGTGCACCCTCCACTGCCTCTCTCCTCTTCACCGTCCCCTTCTGACGTCACTCTTGTATTACAATTTGGCTTCAGAACCACAGAGGGTGACGTTTTCCAGCTAGCAAGTTCATACTATACAATCATCATCACATCATCATCATCATCATCATCATCATCATCATTCTAACCTGAGTGTGGAGTGAAGTAGGATTCAGAAATAAGAATACAAAAGTGGAAAAACTGTCAAGAGTATGCTAAGTAAAATGGATCACACAATCATCCAAACGACGAAAACCATGGTTACTAATACGTACCAGAGGACCGATCGGTGTTGAAGCTGCATTCTTGGTTCATCTTTTGCGTTTGTTCCCTCACCACTATTCCTCTACCGAGTTATAACATGGACGTACGTACCTGAAAAAAGACAAAAAGGAAGACATTAGAAGGAAGGATCAGAAACCTCGGACCAACGTATACCAAGACCTCATACTTTCATCCTCTGTCACCCTCGACTCATAATACCATCTGACACACTTTCTCTCCCTCCTGTGCTTCGCCTTTGTCTCGAACTGTATTCTTGGTTGTATTTTACTTCCCGGGGCTTAAATGCTCAATACCTTAAGCACCTCGGGACGCCTGTGACGACCTGGGGCCATAGTTGTAAAAGTCTCTGACCAGTTTTTACTATAAACATGTCTCCCTAACACTTAACCATTTTTATAGATTGTTTTGTTTGTCATTTGTTCACGGCAATACTCCAATTTCATTGTCAAGAGTTTGTGAGCTGATGTGTGAAGACAAAAGTATATACAAACAATCCTATGGACAAGCTTAGGAGTGGTTATAGATGCGGCTCATGGGGACCTTTTGTGTTAGAGTTTAATGTTGCGATTACATGCTAAGCGATGAGCTCAGCGGGCAGGGTGATGGCTGGTGCCCATATGTGTGACCAGCTGGTCCGCACCTGCTAGCGAAAGGCACCGACACCTACTAATTGTTTGCTCACCCTCTGTAGCACTGCCGCTACACCCAGGCTCCTCCCACCTGCACACCCAGACCACTTCACCTTACTTTTGATTTCACTCACACTTGTTTGCTTTACACTGTTTTTTTTTTTTTTTTTTTTTTTTTTTTTTTATTTTTTTTTTTTTTTATGTGGCCTAAGATTATTTTCCTCTGATATGGTTCTTGTTATTTACCAAACGCTACCTGAAACCACAGATAGATAAATATTCATCGTCTCCATAGATATCAAGGCATGAGGAAGGAAACTGGCAGATTTTGAAGGCTTTCAGAGGAAAATGTAAACTGGCAGTTGCTTCACTCCTTTGCACGTGTTAAAGTTCGAAAAAACGACGAGAGCAATTTCCTCCTACCTCCAACCTTCAACATCATCGACGCAACACAAGTTAGGCAAAACTACATACAGGCAGAGAGAATCTTCCTCTGGTGTAAAACTTTCGACAAATCCCGGTTTATCCGCTTAAAAGAATCGAGAAAACTCAAACACAATCGCTAACAACCATCAAACACGCTTCCCCCGGCAGGAGGAGCCTAAGTGAATTACGTTAATCAAAAGTGCTGGGGGTTCGCGTTGCTAGGAAGAAGGAGACATGAACGAGAGGTGCTGGGAAGGGGCGAGGGGGAAAGGGGGGAGGGCAGAATGGTAGGGTGCAAGGTTGGCGGGGTGGCAAATGAAGGAGGGAGGCAAGAACGTGAAATAAATTGCAAGAAAGGATTCCTTGTCAGCTCCATCTTGCACCGCACCGCTCCTTCACCCTGGGTCTCATTATTCCTCTCTCACTCCTCGTTCTGCACGTGATATCGTCTCTCTTTCATCTTCCCAACTTTCTTGGAAATGGTTATATTCTCTCCCACTTCTTCCTCCCTCATGGTTTCCCTCCGCAGAGCTTCTTTCTTACCTCTCATCCTCCTCCTTCTCTTTCCGTCTTCCTTACCCTACTAGGTAATCCCGGGACAGCCTACTCCGGGCTCCTCATCACCATTTCTACTTTGCATCTTAAATTATGTGAAGGGATGTTTGACGATGTTTGAGCGATGCTGAAGGATGTTTGGGGTATGGTATTAGGGTACTGTGTAATTCCAGTAATGTTTGATATTTTTTCTTCTCGATTAGGCTCCTCGATATCAGTCATTCTTTAGTAGCGTGTTTTATCACATCCCTCACTAGTATACCACACGTCCAGTACGCAGATTAACACAACTCACTATCATGTTCCTGAGTGTCCATATGAACCTGAGATGACAACAATAATAACAACAACAAAAACAACAAGCATTAGTATCATTCTCGAACGACCGATAAACCTTCTTCCATACTGTTAATGTTTACATACACTTCTATCCTTTTCCATGTCATTGCTGTCCAAGTGTTCTACATCTAACACAACAGCATCTAGTGGTCTCCGCATTCCACAGCCAGGAGTATGGCAGAGTTCCCTAATCTAATTGTAATCTATCTTCACAGCCTCGTCCCCACTGCCTGATTGTACTCCGTCTCTTCATGCTATCACTGTCATCCCCTACTGACCTCCCCTTACCACTACCTACAGCATTCATGTCAGTTAACTGTCACCACTATTCCGTATTAATAATCTGCATACCACCATGACTTAATACTGATACCACTCGTTACCACCAATATTCACTAACCCCACCCACCGTCACTCCATCAATACTACCTCTAAATCGCCAAAACCTTTCACCAATCCCTTCTACAGCCCACCAAAGGCATTAACCCCTACAATACTCTTACGTATTCCTTAGTTTGTAACTGCTCTCCTTAAGTGATTTTACTCCACATGAATTAAGGACCTGTCGTATTCAGCGGCTTAATGAAGACTATATCTAACTTCCCCAGCTAGAAGAGTCTTTCCTAAGCCAAATATAAGCATCTGAAGGTAACAAAAGCAAGTAACAAGTCCTCGCAGTGAAGTAGTAATTCTAAGCTCACAGTTCCACCACCAAACATTATCTCAGGTCTTCACTACCATCACAAGCCTGATTTGCTCTACTTCATACACCTTAACTTGGCGAAAATTTTTACCATTCGGAAGCTCAGTGGCAAAAGAATATAATACTACGGCTCCATATCCTTTCTTTAACACTTAATCTTGCAACCAGCACCGTATTCCAGTGTTAATCTTTTGCTACAGCTTAGCATTCGATATAGAGAGATGGCAATTTTAGGCCAAGTGAAAATGAACAAAGTATACCGGTAATACCAATACACCAGTGCTGTATGAGACAGCCCTAGCATGTATTCAATATGGACGGTGGGTGTTAGCGCCAAAGTGGTGACATGTAGATGTGTATGGTTTGTAGGAGGACTACTGGGCCTTGAAAGCAGGCTGTGAAGCCTATGCCCAGAATCGGACACATAAAAAAAAAATTACACGCAAGCTCACTACCACCATTACTAACACACCTACTCCTTCCATTACTCACACACTCATTACCAACACTGTACACAAGCTACTACAACTACACACGCTAGCTACCATTCACAACTTTACCACTACCTCTGCCCACTCACTCACTACATCCTCTGCTCACACACTGTCACTACACTCACCAATCCATCCCTCTCCACTGCCAACACGGCCACTGTTCACGCCCACACCCACACCGGCGGAATCCCTCTAACCAGCCCTCCGCCCACTCATTACCGGCTGGGGGGGACTTCCGAGCCAGCAAGTAATCACAGAGCCGAGAGGAAGGCGTGGAAGGGAGGGAGGGAAGGAGAGGAAGAAAGGGAGCGCGGAAGGAAGGGAGGCAGGGAGAGGAAGGAAAGAGGCATGCAAGGGAAGGAGGGAGGGAGAGGAAGGAGGCATGGAAGAAAGGTGAGGAGGGAGGGAGAGGAAAGCAGAAGGCTTGGAGAGAAGGGAGGCAGGGAAAGGAAGGAGACCTGGAAGGAAGGCAGGTAAAGAGAGGAAGGACGGAGGTTTGGAAGGGAGAAAGGCAGGGAGAGGAATGATGGAGACGTGGAAGGGAGGGATGGAGGGAGAGAACGAAAGAAGATATGGAAAAGAGGGAGGCAAGGAAAGGAAGGAAGGAGGAGTGGAAGAGAGGCAGGAAGAAAGGACGAGGAGGAAGACAAGAAAGTTTGAAGGAAGGGGGAGGGGCAGAAATAGAAAGGTATGATGAAGGCCTGGAGAGGAAGGAGAGATGGAGAGGAAGGCAGGAGGAGTGAAAGGAAGGGGAGAGTGGTTGGAGAGGAGAGGAAGGAAAGAGACGTGGAAGAGAGAAAGGATGGAGGGAGAGGAGAGGAAGACAGGAGATGTGGCAGGCAGGAGGCATAAAGCTGGAAGGGAGGGTGTCAGGGGGTAGGGAGGGATGGAGTGGAGACGGGAAGGAGAGAGATGGACACGAAAGTGAAAATGGGGAGAGAAATAGGCAGGATGAGGGAGGAGAGGTGAGATGGGTATGATGAAGATCGTTAGGAAGAGAGGAGACGAGAAGAGAGGGGAGGGAGACATGGGCGTGAAAGTGAAGATACTGGGGAGGGAATTGGCAGGTAGGAGGTGTAGACGAGGTGGAGAGAGAGAGAGAGAGAGAGAGAGAGAGAGAGAGAGAGAGAGAGAGAGAGAGAGAGAGAGAGAGAGAGAGAGAGAGATGAGCATGGAGGTGAGGAAGAGGACAGGAAGAAAGAATAGGTAAGAGGAGGGAGTATACGAGGGTGGGGGGGGGGAATTGAAGCTGGGCAGGGAGGTGCAGCAGCAGCGAGAGGGTAGGTAAGAAGAGGGAAGATGTGAGGAGAGAAGAGAGGGAAAGATGTACATGAGAATGGGGAGAGGATGGGGAGAGAGGTATGGGTAGGGGGAGAGAGGAGGCGACGGGGGGAGGATAGCTGGACGAGATGTGAAGAAGGAATCGATGGGGTGAAAGAGGGAATTTGGCGAGGGAGGATGATTAGCAGGAGCAGAAAGGAGGAGATACTGAGAGGGAAGAATGAAGGAAGGTAAAGAAGGAAGTATTGAGAGGTATGGATAAATAAAGAGGGATGGCGGGGCAAGAATGAGATGGAGAGAGATGGACGGATGACGAGACTGAAACGGCTGGCGATCAGGAAAATACTAGAATTGTGATGGACAAAATCGTGGATGGAACGAAGGAAGAGAGGAAGAAAGAGAGCAAAGAAGGAGGCAGGAAGAAAGAGGGCAAAGAAGGAGGCAGGAAGAAAGAGGAGTAAACGAAAAGGGTGAGGAGAGAGAATATGATGAGAGTGAGGAGGAGGAGGAGACAGAGGAGGAGACATAACAAGGAGAAACAGGAGGAAGGGAATATGGAAGAGGAAGGGAAGAGGAAGGAAGGAAGGAAGGAAAAAGAGCAATAGGAAGAAAAAGGAAGAGAGGAGCATGAGAGGATGTATCTGGAAAAGAAGCATTGTGGGGAAGGAAAAAGAGAGGGAAAGGAGGCAATAAGAAGGGAGGAATGAGCATAAATGAAGAATATTAAAAGATGGATGGGAATGGGAAGGATGGAGGGGAAATGGAGGAGATGGAAGTTGGTAATTGGCAAAGGAAAGGGATGAAAGAGGTTATAGGAAGACCGTAACAGATCTATAACAAAATAAAGAAAAGGGAAAAAGTGAATGGGAAGACGTGAGAGAGACAGTGATGACGGAGCTTTATGTGAGATGCTTCAGTAACTACAAAGTAAGTTGCCATTTCATGAACTCTATGACTCATTCTCAGCGGAGCAAAATTGTCAGGCGTTAGCTGGGATGGAAAACATAGTTTGTCCATAACATGAGAGGATTAATGGTTCCAGGACTAACATTCATGGTACCATAATTCACATCAAGTTGGAAAAAAAAAATCTTACTTTACGTCACTAGATGAGAGTCAGTAATACCAGTAGTACCACTCAGGCTCCCATGACTCACTCCCAGCTGAATTAAACCGTCTGGCGTCAACCGGAATAGAATACTGGAACTGTCTCCACCATAACAGAATTAACCTAACGTTTTGTTACATACACCGTTTCATGCGTTACACACTGGTGAACTGTGAGGAAACGAAAAAAAAAAAAAATAGAATAAAGCATATATAAATTACACAGACTACACTTTAGCCTTCAGTTTTCTAACCCTGTTACTTTAAAAAAAGCTAAAAAGGGATAAATAAGAGCAAAAATATCATCACAATGGCCTTTTATCTACCTGAAGATGGGGTGAGGCAGGATCCAGAAACAATGAGAAAAAAGTGCAAGAGTGGGAGAACACCGGTGCCCAGTGGAATGTGCTATAAAATAACAGTAAACAAAATATACACCAGAGACGAAAGATTAAAGGCTTTTCAAATTCCCTACAATGAGTACATAAGATTACCTTCTGCAATACGGTGAAGGAGTGGATCAGTGCAAAGAGGGAGAGATTACACTATACTGAAGCGGGGAAGGAGAGCTTATATTCTGCCCTTTCATGATGACGGAGGAAGGAGGGGAAGACCAAGAACAAGGCAGAGAGATAAGGTGCGAGGGCATCTAAGAAAGGGTGGTGTGTCGTGGGGAGAGGAAACCTTAGTGAATAGGAATATATATACTCTTGGACGATCACACTGGTAAATCATGGAAAAGCTGAAAACAGTGAAATAAATATATAAATAAAATAAAATAATCAGATGAGCAGAAATATTAGCCGATTTATACTGTTTCTTCCCCGTCATGAGTTGGTGAATTACGTTTTGCCGTAGGGTTAGGGAGTGGACTATTGTCTATTTGATTTACCTGTGCACCTGAGATGTATGAGGCAAGTAGGGTGTGTTTGTTTCGCCGCTGCAGATTGGCTGCCGATGGTCATTGAAGTAAAAGTATTCATGTATTGTAGTGCAACATTTGGACGTAGGTGTACACCGTGGGTTTGTTTGTTTGTTGGACGTAGAGCAACATGCGGACGTGGGTGTACGCCATGGGTGAATAATTTGCTTCAAACATCACTCGTCGTTTTATAAAACTTCATAATCGTTTAATTTTCTTTGATAACAGTAAACTTTTAAAGCTAATTTTACCTCCTCAGCTTCGGAAATTATTCCATATTTAATCTGGCTGCTTGTATTGAAGGCAATTTAAAAATATAAATATATGTGTTAAAATATGAAGAGGTCAACCAGCAGCCGCGATTCAAACACACCCTACTCGCCCCTTTCATCTCAGTGCATGGTATGTAGGAGGACTACTGGGAATTGAGGGCAGGCTGTGAAGCCTATGCCCAGAGTCGGACACATTAAAAAAAAAAAAAAAATGCACAGGTCAATCAAACAGGGTATAATGTCGGTGGGGTCATGCTGTACTGGAGCCGGGAAGGAGAGCTTATGTGCTACCTTTCACTGTTAAGGAATGAGGAGAGGAAGACGAAGAATACGGTAGCGAGGAGAACTGCGAGACGTTATAGTGAAGTAAGCAAGAGATGGACATATTCCACCTTTTCAGCAAAATGGAAGGTGAGGAAGACGAAGAACAACCTACAACCTGACGAGTTTATTCGTCTGTGAAGGATTTCTCTTGGCGAAAAATTTATCATATTCGAAGAGGCCCTTCATGATGAGGATACTAATCTATGTAATCTTTACTGTATTTGTGAAGATATGCCTCCTCTACTAGAGATCTCCCCCCCCAAAAAAAAAAGAAAAAAAAGAAAAGAGGCAATGCTACGCTCTTGCAGCCCTCCATCTGACCTAGCACATGCCCCCCACCTTCCTGCACAATTAACCAAGCACATAACGGCCCTCAGCCCCACCCCCCAAGTATTTTCTTTTAATGGTGGGCGTAAGGAGAACGCCTTGAGGACACATAACCAGGGCCTTTCAGATTCTTTGCGCAGGTCACATTGAAAACACTGGATTTTTATTTTTTACTTTTTCATTATTAAAAATAAAAACACACACACACACACACACACACACACACACACACACACACACACACACACACACACACACACACACACACACACACACACACACACACACACACACACACACACAGCATTCTACCTATCAAAAGGCAACAGTTCACTAAAAGACACTTAACTATGTGAAATTTCATGACTCTGTAGTGAACACTTTCTGAGTTCTGGCCTGGAAACGAAATCTCTACGCCCGGCCAGTTGTCCTGCCGCTCAGCTCTTCGGACGGACACCAATTGATCCCATTGATAACAAAACCCCCCCTCTGACTTTGTCAGGTGGAAGGTAAAAAAAAAAAAAAAAAAAAAAAAAAGCTAGAAGCAGAAAGAAAAACGGAGGACTTCATCGAGCCGACAGGGTAAAAGACAATTTTCTGGTGAGGATGAACATTCTTTAAGCCTTTCATGGCAAGAATCAACTTTTTGTATATTATTTTTTATTAACTCCAACCTACTTTATTCAGCAGAGAAGCCGCGTGCGGAAAAATGCTTACAACAACCCGTATAAACATTTCACTGCAATGGTAAATTTAGGTATATTAAGCCGGCCAAATCCTTACGATTGTTTTTCAGCGGAAGGAAACCCTATGCAATCAAAGGGTTAATAGGTTCATTCTTATTCGAGGCCAGGACCATAAAACTCCGTAATGAAAGCATACTGGTGTTTTGATATGAGAGAGAGAGAGAGAGAGAGAGAGAGAGAGAGAGAGAGAGAGAGAGAGAGAGAGAGAGAATCACTGAAGTCCAACATCACATTTTGAAAAGGATCCACAGTTCGACATTATTATCCATTTCAAAATATGCCTCTTACTTTGCATGTATTTATGTAAATGCATGAAAGCCATTATGAACCCCGACTCCTGGATTTTTGCCGCTGCAGGGTTAGGCTAAAAAAATCTTTCTGCCCATACCGCTTAATTTACCTGCATAATGTGTAACTCAAAATTTTTCATATTTTATAATGTTCCAGAGTCTCATATAGCTTCGTCATTTGCAGGCTTCATTGTTTGTAATCCATCCACTCAGACGATTGATTTTTTCATTACTGTATATTCTTGTCGCCTTCAGAGGGTTTTCTTTCTCTTCAGCTCGGGAAAAATCTCTCATACTGAGCCGATTAATGAAAGCTGTATCTAAACCAGTTCATTTCGAAAAGCCTCTGAATAAAATCGTCTGGAGGTAGCAAAGATATAATAAAGAATACGTCATTGGACTGAAGGGGTTAAATTTTACTTGTCTTTTTTATTTTTTATTTTTTTTTACCTGCATGCACCTCGATGTTCATTTCTGTCTAAAAAGAATATATACATACTAAATCTGAATATATCTAATGTGTGTGTGTGTGTGTGTGTGTGTGTGTGTGTGTGTGTGTGTGTGTGTGGCGCGCGCGGGCCGATCTAAGAATTCACGCTAGTTTACCATAATTATATATTCCTTTAATTCCATAGCTACGTGATGCAGTGACCATTACGTTTTCAATTTAAGTCTGTGTAATTTATATGGTTTTGTCTTATACCGAAATGCACCCTGCCAGACAAGAGGTAAAGACAGTGGAACTATTTTTTATTTTTCTCTTTTTTTTTTTTTTTTAACCAAGATGATGGATGATGCATAGTGTGAGGACTGGGAGCAGGCAGCAGAGCCAAGATTATAATGTTAGTGTTAAAATGGAAGCAAGATACACAATGCTTCGATTTTCCATGTTGCAAAAGAGAAATGATGCAGTATTTATGGAATAATAGGTAATGGACAAGGAAATTAATTTGAATGTAAGTTTAGTCTCCTCATATTTATGCACAGCTAATAAGTCAAGTGTGATTAGTGCCCGTAATCATGTATTTTAGCAAGTTCCACTGAATCACTAATCTGAAGCATAATATTCATACTGAAATAAAAACAAACGAGTAATTGCCGACGAGCCAGTGGGATATCATAACGAAATGCAGAGCAACACCAGTTCCCGTATTTACATGATTTGAGAAGCCGCGATGAGTTACGGATCTTACGTGAAATATTCCAAAATATTTTATCAACAACACAAATAAACCATTCCAGCCGAGCATCACGGGAAAAAAATAATGATGAGACTGAGACGAACACAAGTATACGTATTTATATATTATGAATAGCCGAAATATTTCAGTAACCGTAAGCAAAACTTTTATAACAAACTTCAGTCACACTAGTAAGTCATTTTCGATCAGTAATGAGACAGGAAAAGGAGACAAACATCAGTGCAAAATTAATATCATTTGAAAATCCGCAGTGACTCATGAATCCCAACAGAGAATTTCTGTGATAAAAACAACATAAAAGAACCATTCCAAACGAGCCATAAAAATAAAAAAAGATAATGAATCTGAGGTCATACCAGCATCCGTATTCATATATAGTCTGATAAGCCGCAATGAACCACTAATCCAAAGCAATATTTCTATCACTTTTTTCGACAACACAAACGAGTCACTCCCAACGAGCACCAAGAAAATATATGATAATGAAACTGAGAGCAGCGGGATAATGACTTCCCCCTCTGGCTGGCGCGGCGTTGGAGTAAATCTTTTCAAATGGCGAGGAGAAGGATCAGCACAATTTATAGCCCAGGAGCCCCCACCGCCCCCAAAGCCCTCACTCGCCTGAATATAATCAAAGCCGGGATTGTATGTGAATTTTCCTGTGCCTGATTATGGTAGTTTTTCTGTACAGGTAATCCCTCCATATGAGCTGCCTTTTCAAACTGTTTTCATTTTTATTTTTTGGACTGATTAAAGTTTTCTGCAGCTGCCTCACAACAACCTAATTCAACTCTCATGGTGAAGGGTTAAACTAAAGCTCTATCTAATCCCTTCTGTGCAAAAAGTGACCCTTAAGTACAATAAAAAGCCTGGAGAGAGCACGAATGAAACAAAACAACGTCCTCGCAGTGAAGATGCTTGATCACATTAAATAAGAGAAAGTTTGTCTATTAAAGATTGCAAAGCTGATTAGATGGTTTCCCCCGCGCCTAAAGAACCGCTGGCGTTGAAAACATTATGATATTTCTAGAATACATCCCTGACTTTGAGGACTGTATGTAAAGTTCATGATTGCGTGTGATTATGGCTTGGCTGGCGTATGCATGCGTAGTTACTCGGAGTATAGCTTTCCAGATGAGGTGTATTCATCGGAGAGAGCAAAGCAACTGGGGAAAGGACAGCTAAACCATTTCGATATATATATACTATTGCCATTTCGATATAGGCCTATTCGATTAGGAGAGGTTAGAAATAATCATCAAAAAATCTTTCATTATTGGCTGGGTTTCTCGTGAGCTTGATAAGTTGTCTACCTGTAGTAAGAATGAAATGTAAGATATCGTACTGAAAGTCAATCTAAATATGGGAATGAGATGTCATAAGCATGATTACTGCCACACAGAAACAAAGCTATGATGAAACTCCATGTAGGGAAACCTTATAATTATATGAGACGTAAAAACAAACTCAGGACACACACACACACACACACACACACACACACACACACACACACACACACACACACACACACACACACACACACACACACACACACACACACACACACACACACACACACACACACACACACACACAGCAGCAACAACAACAAAAACAAAACTAGAAGGAAAAATAGAGGAAATTAAGTAGGAGATTGAACAGAAAGCAAAGAGGCATTCAGGAATACTGAACTGGCGGAAGAAATTGAGTTAAAGGGCAAGATGTAAAGACAAAAAGACATGAAGAACAAAAACAGGAATACTGCTCAGATGCTTCACCATAGAGGGCTTCGCTAAAATGAATCTCTCTATGGGGCTTCGCTAGGGAAAAACACTTCGCGTGTGAAAATCCTTAGGCGTGACTGACTGACCGGGCCGTTGCTGTAGATACTGCAGTACCAAAAAATGAAGGTTGGGTGTGAGATGAATAGGTTGAGAAGGCTGATGAAGCAGAAGGGGCAGCAGGTGAAAGAATTTTGATCCCAGCCTGTTAACGTGGTACATAAGCAGCAAGGGGATCAGCACGAAGAAAATTACTCATGTGACTTAAAGTAAATGACAGAAAACATGGAATATGTGATCAGGATGCCATGGCTGTGTGGGAGACCTATAATGCTGGGGAAGGGAGGAGTAAACTAGATTAAACCCTTCATTCTGAGGACGTATTTCTTGCCTCTTTCATGCCACTGACATTCTTAGTCAGGTTAGAGGAGCTCCTTATTTGAGAAAAACTTAAGGAAGGCTACTTGTAATCTCTTTAGTTTGAAAAGGTTACCCCAAGATGAATAAAATAATACTGTCTTTAACGCATTCACTCCAAGGTCTTATTAATTCAGCCTAATTGTGCTACCTCCTGACGATTATATATAACTTAAGAAATAACTCTCGTAATGGAGATATTAATAACGATTACACCTAACCCATCCAGACTGATATGTCTATCCCAATAAGTAAAAAGTGTCCTGAGGATAGTAAAAAAAAAAAAATCATCGTAGGCAAACCAATCAAAAGTGACAAAGGGCAGAGTTCAAGAATTTAGAGGAGAAAATATAACTTCAAATTGTAAAGTGAAAGGGAGAGGCACGGGAAGAGATTGTGACAAAAAAAAATGTATAAAATAATAATATGAAAAAAACGAAGAGCATTAACCCTATCGGCCCAAATACACCCTTTAGTGTTCTTGCTACATCCACAATATTTATCAACACTGTATCTGGTGACGTCTTTATTGTTATTTACCCTACCAGAGTTTTTTTTTTTTTTTTTTTTCTTTTTTAAGTACAGGAGAGCCACCTATTGTGAAGGGGTTGATAAATACTATTTCCAGCCTCTCTAGCTCGAGAAGTCTGACTTAAGTTGAGTGAAATCATCAGGAGGAAGCAAGATCAAAATAAAAATGATGAGCCAAAGGAGTTAGGTTCAAGGGAGGCCTAAGTGATAAAAAAAGGCTTTATCTAACAACACCAGGTGAAAAGGGAAATCTTACACTGAATAAAATAATGAGAAGGTAGCAAGAATAATGCGAGAAATACATCATCGCGTTGAATGGGCATAAAGTCTGGGGAGAAAGGGCAAATACGGGAAAGATGAGACAGTCACAAGTAAGAAGAGAAAGACTGTATGTGAAGGCCGGAGAGTAAAGAGAAAATTGAAGACGTAGGGAAAGGGAAAGGTACAGCTGAAAATGATGCAACAACACACAGAAAACAGAAACGAAGAGGCGAGAAGGAAAGAGGTAAAGTTCTGTATTGGAAAAAACAGGAGAATGGGAAGACGAAATAGACTCGAGTGAAGCGTCCCTATGTTGAGGGGAGCAGGGGAGCAGGAGAGGCAGGAAATTAAGAAAAGAACCAAAGAAGCTGAGGTGGACGGCACAGAGGTAAATGCAAGAGAGGAACCAAAAGCAGCAAAAGAAAGGGGGAAGAGGAGGGAGAAAGGAGCGGAGGAAGAAATGAAGAAAAAAGAAACAGAGGAAGTAAAAAAGGATGTAGGAAACAAGATGAAGAAATATTTAATGTAAGAAGGGCGAAACGAGAGGAAAAAAAGAAAAAAGGGAGATTGAAGGATGAAGAGGTGGAACAAAGGAAGAATTGATAAAAGGATGAATAAAAGAACAAAGCTATAAATAAGGAAAATAGTGAAAAGGGAAGATGTATAGGCAGGCAGAAATGGAGAAACGATGAAATGGAAGGACAAAGGAAAGTGGGAGAAGAAATGTATCGTATCCGGTAAAGAAGAAACGGGATCGAGGAAGTAGAAGAGGGAAGAAACGGATGAAAGAAGAAAATGGGATGAAGAATGGAATAAAGGAGAGTTGCAATGAGGAAGATGTGTAAGTGATGCAGGGGAGGAGGCGGCAGAGGCAGCAGGGGCTCTGGCAGGTGACGTGAGCAGGGCCACATGCAAATAAACCCCGTCTCCCCGCAACCCTTCAACAGTCTGGCCCAAGTTTGAGGAGCTTAGCCCAACCAGACCTACCCCGTCACGCTTTCTTGCCTTCCCTCTCTCTCCCTCTCTCTCTGCCTAATACCTCCCACTAGAGGTACAGGGATATATTTTTACCATTTTATTCTGAAGTTGGATGGTGGATTCAATTTCAGTTAGAGATGATGGAAAAAGGTTGACTTGTGTTGCTTCTCTAAAATGGAGTTAAGACATTTCAGGGCATTGTTGCCTTTCCTAACACTGAGAGGACTCTCCCTTCTTACCAAGGGACCTTTGTATGCGGCATGTGTTAAGAGTATAATGTTGAATGGTAGTGAACCCTAAGAAGTAAAGGAAGAGGATATTCGTAGGTTCAGACGTACAGAAATGACAGTGATTGGATGGCTGTGCAGTGCATCTTTGAACACCAGACCTAGGGAGGGTGGAGGTTAGGATTGCGATTGAAGAATTGAGAGGAAGGATGGCACTTGAATATATTTGTGTTGTGATGAAGAGGGGCAGATTAAGATGGTTTGGACATGTTGAGAGGATGGAGGATGAAAGTTGGGTGCGGAGGGTAAGACGTATGAACGTCGGGGATGTTGTTGCGATAGGCAGACCAAAAAAGACTTGAGACGAGGTCACAGAGTTTGGCCTTGGGGATAAGACTGAAAAAGGAGGCTGCCAGAGATCGAGCAGAGTGGAGAGCGCCATTAGGCGACCAAGGCTGACGCAAGCAAGCATGTTGGAGCCTCTAGAAACGATACGATACATTATTTCTCACAACAGACTACATGATAAAAACAAAGTTCATTACAGTATCTTACCATACTAATCTACAAAATGTTATTGGTTTGATTAAGCTCTGCAGTGCACAGTTAATGAGAAATTGTAAAGCATGTTTCGTCACCACTTTCTGTTTTAAATGAGAAGCCGAACACCTGCTATGAAGGGCAGGGTTGATTACACCTCTAGACGATGACGGTCTTTTTTATTTCAGTGTTCTTATCGTCCTACGGTTTTATTCAGCTCGAGAGGCATTTCGAACCGAAGGGATTAGATATAGCCCTCAGTAAGCCCTTTGCTATTCCAGTGATTTTCTAAGATGAATAAGAATGTTTGGCAGTAACTGTGACGAAAATAGAATGGTTCTCCCGCTGACAGGGTTATTTGCATACAGGCTCTTGGTATTAATCCTTTCAGTACGGTAACTTATCTTTTATTTTACTCTTGCCACCCCCTGACGATTTTGCTGAACATCAAAGACCTCTTGTAATGAAGGGATTGTGAATACTTTCCCGTTCAAACAGTTTCTCCAGAGCTGATTAATATCGTATGGCAAAAAAAAAAAAAAAAAATCAGAAGTACATCATTATACCAAGATGGATAACAAAGATGAACAGTGATGTAGTGAGCGTGAGGGTAGATGAAGGTAAATAGACAAAAAGAAGGTCTCCAGCAGAAATACACGGACGGGACGGGGGCGCATGACGTTCTCCATCCCCACACAAAAACTAACTAACGTGGCTTTACCCAGCTCTGGAAGATCTAATTTTTCCGCCGTTGACGAGGCAAGTTCGCCCTTAAAAAACTCGGTGATGTGTGACGGTGAGTTTTTTTTTTATTTTTATTTTTTCCCCTTGTCATTCAGTCTAGTGGGGGGCGGGGGATGAGACTCCGGTATTCAGGTGAGACTCCCACTATCTGCCTCCCCATCCCCAGCCCCTCTCCTAGTCATACCCCCAGGAGGCGGTGGCTCAATCGGTAGAGAGTTGGCCTGCAGTCCTAATGGACCCGGGTTCAAATCTCGGTGGGGCGGGAACAGTTTAAGGATTTGAATTTCATGAATATCAGACTGTACTGATCTACCAGAAGCCCCGCTGACATGTCGTAAAAATACCCCCGCTGATAACAATACACCAGTCCTGTATGGGACAGCCCTAGCATGTATTCAGTATGGACGGTGGGTGTTAGTGCCGAAGTGGTGACATGTAGAGGTGTACGGTACGAAGGAGGACTACTGAGCCTTGAAAGCAGGCTGTGAAACTTATGCCCTGAGTCGGTCACATATATATATATATATATATATATATATATATATATATACCCTCATACCAGCGTCTTCCCCTCCCTAACACCCATCCCCACTCACATTCACATCCCACCCTCATATCCTTCCCCATCCATATCTACACGGCGTCCCCATCTTATCCTACCCCTACCCAACCCCACTCCAAAGTACAAAGGTCCGTATTTATAAACTTTCCTAAGCATTAAGTTGGGAATATGATAGCTTGTATATACTCGTACATTTTCATTTATGCAACTACAAAATAATGCACAATCCAATGAGTCAGTATTAAAGTGGAAAAATATGAAAGCAAAACGATCAGCTATAGAAACTTTTATGGAGCCTGATTAATCGTAAAAAATCAGTAAACATCTTTCCTAAGCACTGGAGCAGATCCATTAATTACATTGGTTTGGCCTGGATGCCGAGAAAAGGAAGGGTCGTCGTGGGAATTAATGAGGCTAAAACTTTTGTCACGGGTGCTGTGCTCGCCCTACACGCTATACAGTCATTACAAGGGCGATTCCCACCATGAATTATGATACCCGTTTAATTAAATAGTTCAAGGCCTCAGAATATTTTCAAGAGCATTTAAGCCTGACACTGTATTAACTTACTATTTAAAACTGTTTTTGGATACTGCCTCAACCAGTCCTCAGGTGGGAATAACTACCGAGATGAATACGAAGATGGTGATGATGATGAAGTTAGTACAGAAATTAATGATCTGGCCCACAACATCATAGTCCTTCAGTAAGTGAGAAATCGTCAGCTGCAATACTTTTACTCCTACCAAACGAAATTTCCTTGACTGGGATACACAAGCGCACTTACGGTCAGTTTTCTGCCGTAACTCTGGTTTTGATTCGCCGAGAAGGGCAAGGAGGCAGTTGAATCATCTTCTGTACTCCTGTCCTAGCTTTATAAAATTAATCTTTGTTAAGAGATGAAAATTACTGCAGGTTGTAATTATTTTCTGTAGTACGATCAGGGAAAAAGGGTGTAAAAAAGAAAAATCTTAGCGTGTCTAGTCCTTCCTGTAAAAACATCTACGGTAATATACGACAGCAAAGGTATCGTTAACATGCTTTAGAATCCCTGCCTAGATCAAGAAAGGTATATAGTCGTATTAGGATATAAAGAGTGTCTATTAACCCAGGACCACACATTTTTGCAACCGCTGGATGATTCTGTTTAGCTTAGGAGTCATTCACCATAGGCAATGGGTCAAGTAGGTATGACCAACTGTGTTACTGTATCCACTTTAGACATATAAAATTACTCCCATGATCAGACCTCATTAAAACAAACATAAACTCCGAACTGCGTAGGACTTTCAACTGGATAAAGCTGCCACAAGTTATCTACAACAAAATACGTAAGTTATACCATCACAGTGACAGTACCGAAGAGAGTGTTTTGAGCTTTTAACACCATGAACCCGAGGACGTATTTTCCCATGTAATTACTGTCCCCAAATGATTTAGCAGTGTTTTCGAACTGGAGAAGGTAACCTCTGCCTTCAGTAACTCCTTCACAGCTAAGGTTCAGTAGTAAATAGGCCGGTGGTAGCAAGAACAAATAAGTAATTGTTGTGAAGAAGATTAATTACACAGGATTTTTTCTGCTGAGTAAAATCGTCTGGAACAACAAATATAATAATTAAGTATGATTGCAGCAGAGGAAGGGTCAGACAGAGACGCTTCCGTGCTCCTTGTATCAGCAGGTGGTGCGTGAGACTCTGAGCACAGGGTTGACATACTGATACTCTTCCTCAGCTACTTTCCCGCAACTTCTTTAAGCCAGGGACTGTGAGAGGAAGACCGGGTTACGTTGATGCGCAAAGAAGCGAAAAAGGGTCTCAAATTACTTCATCGCTCATCATCATTATCATCATGTTAACTTTCTTTCTTCATTGCATGGAATGAGAATGATTGAGAAACAAGACCAGGAAAGTACAAAAACAGAATTCTTAATAAAATGTTCAATTAAAGTAGACCACATGTCCATCCACTCATCACTCAAACCTTCATAATCCCTGGCCACTCCTTACCAGCAAAGAATCCACATTTTCATCATATTCTTAATACTAGACACCAGAACTATGGAAAGGACTCTCGTTTTGGAGGATTTATTTAACCTCTCGAGTTCGAAAAGTCCTTCGTAAGCTGAGTAAGGGCGCCTAAAAATGCAAGAATAAAACAAAAAAAAGTCGATGTGAAGTGATTAAGCCAGCATCGGTGGGAGGCAAGAAGGCGGGGCTGCGTTTACCGCACGATAAGCGAATAAAGTCCTCAGGGTACTTCTTCACCCACCGTTATAGCAGTGCAGGACTGGCGATTTTTTTTTTTTTTCCCCCCCGATTTGAAGCCTTCACTGCTGGGACATGCGATCCTTACTCTCGACCAAGGTTAGGAGTCTTAAGCTACTCCATTACGATTACTTTTTTTTACTTATATGCTTCCAGACATTTTTTTTTTCTTTTTAGCTTAGGAGTGGGGATAACAAGAACAAAATACAAACATCGTCCTCACAATCAAGGGGTTAGGGATTGACATCGTGTTTTACGGTCGGGCCGGGCCGGGTTGGGCCGTTCATATATGAGAAAATGCCACTATTTAACGAGAGACTCACGAGGACTTCGCCCTTGCTCGTAAAATTGGATATCTGATGCAGGCAACTTTAAGTTGAGCGACAGCGGAGGCAAAGTACATTACTAAACACGTACTTCAGTACTGTCTTCAGCTTTAATATGAGGAAAAATATGGAAAATAAATATATCTACTTGATTCTGTGCTGTGCGAGAGTTTGGTGTGTCCTGTAATGATGGAGCATTGCTGAGTAGGAACTAAAATGCCTGTAGGGTCAAATGAGGATATATCTCACTGGACGCGGCGTTAGGCAGTAGATTTACACACACACACACACACACACACACACACACACACACACACACACACACACACACACACACACACACACACACACACACACTGGTACACATACTGACAGATAACTAGGTAGGTATGTAGACGGGAAAAAGAACACAGGCAAACTGTTAACGGGATCCACACCTTGGCAGACAGGTAGAAAAAAAAAAAAAAAAGAGGTAGCCAGAAACAGATATATTTTATCTACATGGAAGTAGTACTACGGTGAAGAGGAGAGAATAAGCGAAATGAGGTCAGATCAGAGGAGGTGAGAGTGAGTGGAATGAGGTGAGGGAATGGAATGGAGTGAGTTAGGGGGATGAGGTGCAAATATGCGAAGTGAGGTAAGAGTGAGAGGAGTGAGGTGAGGGCAAAATGAGAATAAGCTTCCTGAGGTAACACTGAGTGGAGTGAGGGGAGATAAGGTTAAGTGAGTTGGGGTAAGTTTAGTGAGAGTAGAGTGAGCGCGGAAGGACTAAGGTGAGAGATATAAGAGTGAGTGCCATGAGGTGAAAGTGAAGTGGGAATAAGAAGAATGAGGTTGAAACAAGCGGAGTGGGGTGGGAATGAGCGTGAGTGAAGTGAGAATGAGTGGAGTGAGGTAGAAACAAGCAGAATGAGGTGGGAATTAACAAAGTGAGATGGAAGTGAGTGTGTGAGGTGGAAATGAGAAGTGTGAGAAGGAGATGAGAGGCTAGGCAAGGCAGAGTGAGTGAGGCTGCAGATAATTCGACAAACGCGGGCTGTTCTCTGCTTCCCACAAGTCTGGACACAGGGTTGTAGGTCGATGAATCGTCTCCCACGCGCGGACACTGGTATTGTTTACTGCACCTGCTTCTGCCTGCTTGCTTGTTTCTCTCTCTCTCTCTCTCTCTCTCTCTCTCTCTCTCTCTCTCTCTCTCTCTCATTCACATCTGACACTATGACCCAGTATTTATAGTGCTTTGCTTACCTTGATCTCCCTGTCGGTTGCAGCCAGTGTCATTCGTTCTCACGTTTCTGTTTCATCTCTCTCTCTCTCTCTCTCTCTCTCTCTCTCTCTCTCTCTCTCTCTCTCTCTCTCTTTCTCTCTCTCTCTCTCTCTCTCTCTCTGCATGACCATACACTTTTCTGTTTACACCCACCCTGTTTTTTCTAATTTACTGTAGATCGATCTGCATGTCTTTCACTTCAAAATGCAGGCTTTTGAGATCGCCCAGTTTTTTCTACTATTTTGTATCATTATATTCTTCTTTTCAAGTTTTTACCCTTTTTGTACGTCGACAAAGATCACAGACGCTCCTGCCTGACTGCCTTTCCATCACACACACACGCAAACACGCATGCAGACTCAGACACCTGCATGAAACACGAACTCAAAGGAAAAATCATCTTCTTTCTTTTATCTGTCACTCTGACAGGGCACATGCCATTATATGATTTTTTCTTTGTTAAATCTTACCCCAGATAAATTAATACACTGTCATGAAAGTTGGTAAGGAATAAGGCCTAAAACTAGAATACTTTGAAACGACAGAATCTATCTATCTATCTATTACCAGACGCCATAATCCCGTACGGGTTGGCCATTTGACTCGAGTTATTTGTATTACAGGGAGGGGCACTAACCCTCTACCAACCCACTTGACACGTAGGGAGCACGTATGGTTTGGTTATATGGTTACCACCCAGCGTTGTAAATGGTTTCTTGGCTTACAGGAAACCATTTGGCTTGTCACTCAATGTAAAGCCACCTGTAACGGAAAGAAAAACATTAAGTAGTGACAGGAAAGATGGGAGAAATAGGAAGAGAGGAGGGCAGGCACAGAAAAAGAATGATAAAGGCTAAGGAAGAAGTAGGCAGCGCTACATCAAGTGAGTGGATGATGGTCGCCACGACCTACCACTATATAATTCTCCTTTAAGTGTTCAGTTAGCTGTTAATTAGGCTTATTTTCAACTTTTGTGCAATACAGCGACAGATCAGAGGTTTGGATGCCGTATGTGGTTTCAGATTATCTACAGGTCTACTTTCTGTGAGATGAAATATTTAAGGATCACGAGATGAAACGAAAGAAATACAGAGACTTATACCACTTGTTAAAATGAAGGAATATCTTAATAACTTTCACTAACAACTCCAAGTATATATAATTAAAAATGGTGCATATACAACATCAATTCATCAAAGACCAAATTTTGCCACGCATTATTCACTGACAACAAGATAAATGGCAATGTCCCAATGTACAGATCCCACTTCCAAACATCTATCAACCACAAACACGAGTAGCATCACGCATCCTACTGCACAAACACTGCCTACACCTCCCAGACCCAAATCTACACCCACCACATACACACAAGTGCCAAACAGGTGATGATGGGATGCCTCTTCGTGATGACACCACCTGCCACGGGATCTCCTGGGAGCCAAACCGTGCCACCTATCCCATCCCGCTGGAGTGTCGGGTCGCAACGCAGCTTCTGTCCTGGCAGACCTCACCCTCCCGGAGAATAGCGGCCAAAGTGCTTACGTCCTCGCGATAGGTTTCTCCGTTGCTCCTGTGTTCTGCTTTAGTGACACCGCGGGCAACCCAACAACAAAAACAACTTACTAACACGTGTACTCCGTCAAAACAATGTTAAAACTTGAGCAAAGGCATAGCCGACACGCCGACACTGCTGCTGGCCCATCACTCGTTCGGTGTGCTAACATACAACATAAAACCCACATAAACATCAACACCTACGCTTATTCTCACTCACACCCACACCTACATCTGCACACACACATCTACACCCATAACCACACCCACACTTATACCTACACTTATACCCACGTCTACAACTACACCCATATCCATACTTTCGCCCATACCCACACCCACACTTTCACATGTAATCATACCCACGACACTCGCACATACTGTGCACCACATTCACACCTACACCCGCACCTAAAGCTTCATTCACCTACATTTTCACACATAAACACACTTACACCTTTGCACACAGAAACACCTGCATCTACAACTCCAACTCACGCTCCACCTACATTTACATCCATACATACAACTAGACCCACATCCTTAATTTACAGTTAGCACCCACATCTACACCTGTACCTACATCCACAGATACACCCACATCTGTTTACACCTACACCAACACGTACGTAACTTGCTCATCACTTTGACGCTTATAAATACACAAAACGCCTTGAAGCTACTACCTGCTTTCCCTGTACCGTACTTTCACATCTTTGAGATTTTATAAAAACAGAAAAAACACTCTGGCTCCTTTGTACTCACTCTCAGTTTACCAAAACAGTCTGGAGTTAGCTGGAATTAAATACTACATCACGATCATGAGTGAATAAGTAGTGGCAGTATTAGCACTATATATCAGGGTTCTGTGCACACTCAGCGGAGTAAAATGCTATAGAAGACGCGACCATGTGAGAGTAAATCAGCGCCCACACCCAGTCAGCCTTGTTTCTATGGCAGCGTACAACTTTAACCATTATTATCTCTGTAACTCCTAACAACATTTCAGTATTCCCTAATTAAGCCTACAACTTTACATCAACAATTATGGCGCATTCACTTTACACCCACAGTTTATCACCCACGTTTATAATATTATAAACTTATATCACTAGCAACTTAACACATGTCCTCAACATTTCAGCACTTAACTGAAATGAGTCTTGCCCCTTCACTTCGAGGATATATTTCTTACCTGAATAAAAAGTTTTGCTGGTACCCAGTGTAACATAAGACAAAAGCATACCTTAAAAAAAAATAAGTTAACACTACCGCGCAAATCGCCGCGGTAGCTGAACGGTTAGTTTTGCTAACTACGAAACTGCCAGACCTTTAGCACACAATCAGCTGGCGCTATTTGACCCGTGTTGATGCACACTTTGTCGGATGGTGAGTAAAATGAGTACCTAAGTAGCATCTGGCTGAAGCAACTGTTGTAACCTGAGTGATGCAGTGGCTTTATCTCCCGGGATAGTGGGCGAATAACCTGCCACAGTGTCAAAGGCCAAGTTATGGAGATAAGCAAAACTTCCAAGTGTCAAATAACTTTAGCCCAATCCTTTGCCCTTTACTTTGTACACATTTTTTTGTATTATATAGCATGTACCTTCATTTCCTACCGAAAGCTTAAATTACACCTTAACAATCTCAGGCCGATGTGAGTCAGCTGGCGTTAACTATAACAGAATAATTGAGTTGTCCCGACCATGAGAGGGTCAGCGATGACAATGCCATCACTCTCAGGCCCCTGTGCTCACTCTCAAATGAATTAAATCGTCTGCTTAGAAGGAATAAAATACAAATGGAGATAAGGCCATGAGAGGGTTAACATCATCAGGGGGAGTAATGTTCCTTTACACATTATCACTTTATGCAACACCTGAATTTTTCCTTTGCATGCAACACTCAGCGATGATACGGAATAGCCAGTGAAATAATTGATGATGTTCATTGATATTGCATCTTTCATACTTTATCCTTGCATCCTTCAAGTGCTTCTCTTCGTATTAAGGAGGGACTTAGTTTATAGGGTTAATCGGGGCTATTTGTAACGCCAAATCTTAAAATATATATCGTCCAAGTTGGGCGAAAGGGCTAATGGGCACTGTTTCTAAAGCCAACTTTTAAAAATATTTTATGAGTTGGGTGAAAGGGTTAATGGGGACAATTTCCAACGCCAACTCTATTAAAAGAAATAAAATCGTCCTAGGCAAGCCGGGGCGAACAAAAATAACGTTCTTTAGTTGAAGTATTTAATCTGTTATTAGAAGAGTGTCTCGAGTTTAAGGAAATTGTCTGGTAGAGGTATAAATAAAATAAAGTTAAAAAGCAACAAGGGCGGGACGTGCCGAGCAGACGAGGGAACAGTGGGTCATTGTGTCCTCATTTAATGACCTCGTAGCACTGTTTCCTCATCGATTTATTTTGCACCTTAATCCTTCATGTCCTCTTTCTCGCTGTTTATACCTTTCTGAAATCGACATAGTAAGCGTCATTAAAGTGCAAGAAGTGTAACGGGCAAAATAAGTAGCTTAGGAAGAGGTGTTACGAAAGCACCAGAGTCAAACGAATTTAAAACCCAGTGCCACTCCTCACTCGTCACCAACTTTCCCCCTGCCCTCCTGGACCCTCTCTCAGCTGTCAAGTCCAATTAAACAAGTGATCGGAATTGCGGCTTTTTTCTTAACGAGGTACTGAATGGAGAAATAAAACTGATACTCCCCGGACAATAAAACGAGAAAGGAGGGCAACTAAGTCACGCTTCGAGGGCTTAAAAACAGACTAAGTGTGAAAGACCCATCGTTAAAACTTCATCGTAAAATCGGTGAAGATGGCACTGGGGACGGTTTGGTGTCAAGGGTCTGCAAGAACAAGAGGACTTAAAATCATGCCTGTCGACTGCACTGGGACCATTAAGACAATCATTTTTATTCCAATATCCAGTTTTTCCCTAGAATACGATCCAAATGTTGATTTTACACCCAGGTCCCTAATTTTGCTTCTAGATGACAGCAACAAGGAATCATCGGACAGGGTTGAAATCCAACTCGAATTATTTCATTGTCTGCCATATATCTGTCCTAAGCAGTTCATTCTCCACTCCTCGAAGAGTCGAACTGCCAGATCAGAAGCCGCAAGAACCTCCAAACCTGCTCAGAGCTTAAAAAAAAAAAAAAAAAATCTAAATGTCAAAATCTCAAACGTATTAGAAAAATAATCGATTGGTTTTAATATGGTGGAAAATAGAGGCTGGTCTTAATAGGGAGGAAAATAAAGACAAATATTTCCAAATCCTGAGCCAGAGCCAATAGACTAACATCCTTTCATGACGACACCGGGTCTGTCTGGCTGCAGGGGAAAGCTTGGTGTGTTATGTGTTCGCCCGCTTCAGTTAATCACTAATTTGATTTATATATAACGCAGATGCATTTATTGGTCATGAACAGTTCAGCAAAAATAAATGTACCCTCAAAATATATAACCTCGTACCATATATGAACGCGGCAGATTTGGTCAGGATATACTGTACTGCAAAATGTAATCCGCTCTGCTCTGTGATTGTGGTATCCCCTTACCTTTCCTTTTTATTCTGGCTACCACAAGACACTTTTATAGGTCACTTCTGACTGAATAGGTGATATGCAGTGTGCATTAAACCATTCAGTACTTTTATGATGAACCTTGTTACAATCAGGACAACTTTATTCGGCTAACGGGACACAGGAGACGTCTGGTGTGGATGGGTTCAAGACCAACAGAAATGTATATGGTATGTAAAGTGCTGATGGGATTCGACCAGCAGAAAGGTAGATAGTGAGTCTTGTGCTGAAGGGGTTAATACAAACAGAAAACTACAGTAGATGGTACGTCTCGAATATAATGGTTTAATACCAACAAAAGGGCAGCCAGTCTTTCTTCGCCCAGATGCCTTGATTCAGCTTTTAGGCGTCTCGTATTGAAGAGGTCAGACGAACAATAGAAAGGTAACTTTTTTTTTTTTTTTTTTTTTTTTTATGTGTTCGACTCTGGGCATAGGCTTCACAGCCTGCTATCAAGGCCCAGCAGTCCTCCTACATACCATACACCTCTACATGTCACCACTAATCTCTCTACAGCGTGAATATTGTATTCATCTTACAGGAGTTGCCTTGTAGTGAAAAAATTAAAAGCTAACAAAGGATTAGGTAACCAGGAAAAAAATTAGGAGAGGCCATGAATGTCACATATCGTAGTAAAGGGGTTGAAAGTCTCGCACAGAGAGAGAGAGAGAGAGAGAGAGAGAGAGAGAGAGAGAGAGAGAGAGAGAGAGAGAGAGAGAGATGAGAGAGAGTAACGTATCATGCTTGTAGTAAGTAGGATAAACGATTAGGTGAAGGATAGTGACTTGCAAAAAATAAAGTGAGAGGAGGAGGAGGAGGAAGAGATAGTGTCACGTTTCGTTGCATACTCGTAATTGTCAAATCTTTAGAAAATGGTACCGTAATAGAAAATATAAAACAGGTAAAAGAAAGGGAGAGTAGATGATGAACGTGTCACTTCTTACAGTAAAGAGGTTAAAAAGACCCACACAGGGGGGTAGCTAATCGGAAAAAAAGTGAGAAGAGGAGGAGATGGTGTCACGTACCCTACACTTACGGGAAGGGAATCACAAGCCGGGCAGACCAAAAGGATCCGCGCACATCAGTTCCACGTTGGCGCGGACAGAAATTATTTACCACATGCACGCAGGCTAATGGAAATTTTCAGAGCTGATCGTTAATGGGGAAGTATATCATTTCCTTGTTGACACGGACGTAGAAAACTCAGTACCCGCACACATACTCTTGGCGATAGAAATCTACAGGGCTAACTGTCAATATGAGATCAGTAAAGGAATTCATTACATGGACGCACAAGCTCGTCTTAATGCTAACACAAAATCTGTCAAAGGCTCACTGACTGCATGCACAAGATGGCAAACTGTCAATACGAGATGAGTAAGCGTTTCCCTACACGCACGTAAACTTGCTAATAGAGATGCCCATGGATAACTATTAATATGAGATCAAGAAAACAGCCACTACCCGCGCGGAAGTCCACCCTGATGGAAATAACATAGGACATTATTAATAGATCAGTTAAAAACTTTCTGCCTGCATCCACACACACGCTAATAGAGTCCATAAGCCAAACCGTTAGTTCTTTTCTTCAGTTTACGAGAGCAATCTGTCAATGATGGAGTTGCTGGTCTAAATCCCTCCAGTTGGAAAAGTCTTTCAGCCGGGCCGAATATAATCGTCCGATGGTAAGAATAAACTTTTAAAAGATTTTGTACCGAAAGGTTAATACAAGAACTGGAACACTTTCAATATAATCTGTAGCAAGTTGGAAAAAAAAAAAAGTAATCTTAGTCACAAGGTTAGTACGGTAAGAAAATAATCACACGATTTGAAGAAAAAAAAGACGTCATCGTAGAGACAGTGTTGAGAACCAGATGAAAAACACGTTGTTTCTTTTGCAGTGATTCTCTTGGCAACACGCGAGTCACCAGCTCTTGCATGTCCCTGGTAATGGGTTAAGTACGGTGTAGGTAACAGTCAGGGAGAGAGGAAGGGAGGGGGAACAGTGTGATTACCTTGATAGCCTGTCAAGGGATTACTGTACATTATTACTGAACCTAGTGATTGCTCTGATACACAACCAGACCATTACCTTGATGACCTACTGTAGGCAGGGGTAGTTACGAGTTTGAGATGGACACACACACACAAATATATATATATATATATATATATATATAACAAAGGAGCGAACATTGATGGAGAAAAGCTAAACCATTTAAGATTTGCAGATGACATTGTCCTAATCTCAGAAACAGCGGAGGCATTGCAAGAAATGTTAAATGACCTGAACAGAGAAAGTCTGAAAGTAGGACTGAAGATGAACCGAAGTAAAACTAAAGTAATGTTTAATCCACAAACACCAAAGAGCATCATGAGAATAAGCGATGAAATTCTTGAAGATGTTGAGGAGTACAACTACTTGGGACAAGTACTAAAATTAACGAAAGATCATGATAGCGAAATAAAAAGACGCATTTCAATTGGATGGAAAGCTATCGGTAAACATAGAGACATTATGAAAAGTAGCTTGCCAGTTTGTATGAAACGAAAAGTATATAACGAATGTATAATTCCAGCTATGACGTATGGTTGTGAGACCTGGAAACTGACAAAATCGATGGAAAATAAATTAATACGTTCTCAGAGAGCAATGGAAAAATCAGTGTTGGGAATATTTTTAAGAGGAAAAGATCAACTTGGGTAAGAGAGCAGATTAAAGTCAAAGATATTGTGGGGGTTATAAATGAACAGAACTGGAGGTGGGCAGGCCATATAGCAAGAATAAGGGATAACCGATGGAGCAAGAGGCTTACTGACTGGACACCAAGAGAATGTAAGCGAAGCAGAGAAAGACCAGACAGGAGATGGAGAGATGAGATAGAGAAATTTGCAGGGAAAACGTTGCAAAGATTGGCTCAGTCTAGGAATTCGTGGAAAAGTTTGGAGGAGGCCTTTGTTCAGTAGTGGGCTAGTTATGGGTGATGATGATGATATATATATATATATATATATATATATATATATATATATATATATATATATATATATATATATATAAACTGGGGCAGAAACAGGTGAAGGTTTTTAAACATTATTAAAGCAGTATTGTGGTTAAACATTAATATTATAGGCCCAGAAAGATTCAGAAATGTATGGAGTTTAAGCTGATGTGTTAGTTTTAGATCACAATGCAGGATCCGATGTAGGCTCCAAGGACCAATCCCAAGTGCCAGGGTAATGGCGTCGAGCTGATCTTGCTGGGCTTCTCTGGATGGCGTCTTGGACACGGGTCAAGTTCTCATGTGGGGTCAAGTTCTCATGTGTACGGACTGATTGACGGCGGCCACAAGGATCTAAGTCTCGCACAGGACCATCTTCACGCCATTTCCTTACTCACAATAACAGTGTTGCGAGAAGGCGAGATTCGTGTCTTAAATATCTCCGAAACGACTGCTGTGTAGCTGTTATTGACTTAGTTTTGATGAACGTTTTTACTGCAGCAACACGCTGCTATGCAGACGAACGATCCATGCTGACAAAACTCCGAGTAGCGACCATGAGATCAACACGCCGCCAGCGAACCAAACCTGTAACAAATTAGCAACGTTAAGAAAAAAAAAATCAGTTGTTTCTGCCCCACAATATATATATATATATATATATATATATATATATATATATATATATATATATATAGTGAATACCGTATATATGAGAGAGAGAGAGAGAGAGAGAGAGAGAGAGAGAGAGAGAGAGAGAGAGAGAGAGAGAGAGAAATGCTAATAACTATAGTGTTCTACTATGTTACCATTCGTGGCATTTCCCCTGACGAAATAAGGCCATTCCCACAACTTTTTTTCTTAGTCGTGGTAGAAAGATACTTGATGAACTTTTATACTGAGGTATAAATAAGACTCCTTGGTTACTAGTCAGAATGACCTTCCAATATGGTTGCACTTGATCGTCTGAGCTGGACGCGGTTACGAAACTTCGTAATGAGAGAGAGAGAGAGAGAGAGAGAGAGAGAGAGAGAACGCGTAGTAGCAATATTCCATTATCAGTTGACCGCGCGATTTCTTTCATGATTTATTATACGAAGTACAGTTACCATACCTCACAGAAGGATTATTTTGTATAATAACATTAATCCCGTCCCGGAAAGGTTAGGTATATTAACTTAGTACAGTAGCAGCCACATAAGGGTGTGTGTGTGTGTGTGTGTGTGTGTGTGTGTGTGTGTGCTGATCTCAGGACCAAAATAAGGTAGGTTTTGTGGAGGTGATCTATAATTGGTCATCTTGACACGTAACGTCAACAGGGCGCCACCGGCAAGCAGTGTTGCCGTTTCTTGGAAATCGGCAGCCAGTGTGAAAAAACAAATGGGCGACGGTCCTAGACGTGGAAGAAATGGCCGTCTTTCCTCACCACCCAGGAAAAATGCAAGCTACACATTAATACTGTTTTTGTGTCATAAAAAAGATTTTGACATGGTTATGGGGCATTATATTGTTATTTTTATCCACCATAGTTAAATAATTGAAAATGTATTCCTTGTGCATAGTAAACTCATTTAAAACAAGGAAGAATACTTCGCGACCTATTGTCTACCTGCACCGGGCCGGCAGTATCGTTGCTACTTTAAGATTTAAGAAAATATTCACAAGGCAAATGCCAAACACTTGCAGTTATACTTACTTAAAAGTGTTCAGGAACAGCAGAAGCAATTCACGTCAGTAAATCGTGTGTAGTTGAGCTGCGAACGAGTTTGCCAGTAATTTCTTCACAGATCACTGATGTAATCTATTTGTGATTGATTACCTGTATAGATTCTTTTATCGCGTAGGGATAATCTAATGAATGTAATGGTTATATGGTTAGTTTCTTTTTATTATTTGTTTTGTGTGGACAGATTTGTCTCTTGTTTCGTTACTTTTCAGCATGTACTGAAGTTAGTTATTTTTGGTATATTAACCACAGCATCCGTACACATCAGTGAGGATGTTTTAATTCATTATTCATACCTTCACTTGGAATACTTATATATAGTATATATCATTTTAGTTGTACCAACTTCACGTTTTCTATCATTCTGGGCATTCGAGAACGTGTGAAAAACTGACGTCAGAACCCGAATGGATTTACGGCAACGCCGCCCGCAACTCCGCAAGGACAACAGTGTGTTGTGTGTTTTCAGCAGCCTGGTGAGACGGTCAGCCTACTTTATTTTATACATTTTATGAGGTTATAGTACTTTTCAGTATGCTTAGTGTGTTTGGGTGTTTTGGGACGACATCTGATGGTCAGTATCCGGGACGCATTCGCATGCCGAATGATAAAATCGCCTGACTAAAGTGAATACGTTTATGTGGACGGAAGGACAAGATTCTTCTACGGCCATGTCTGTTAAAGGCATTTCAACTTGGAACAGTGTGCAAGAGATTTTTTAAGCGATCTGCTAAGGACGCCATCAGCAGAAGAAGAAAAAAAAAAAAAGTGCTAAAGCGTTGGGCAGTTCCGGGTCAAAATCTGTCTGCAGAACATGGTACGTAGTGAGTGAATAGTTAGAGTGAAATGTAGTCGATTATAATTATCAGGGGATTATGTACATGAAACGTCCACGCAACATATCTGTAGGACTGTCTTGTCTCCAGGCAAAATTATCATTATCACCAAGAAGCCATAGGATGTTTGTGATAGGCTAAATAAGTGACTGTAAAACCGGTCATTACAAACGAAATTCTAAAGTCTTATCATTGTACCCTGGCTATATTTTCGTTTTCCATAAAACTCCTTTTGTTATTTCATGGTGAAATGCTGACAGATTAATTGTAATGTGCGTGAAGCGATATTACGAAAAAATTAGTTAATGGAACAAAATATTGTTGCCGACCTACATTTATAACTAATTCTTGTAATCACTAATATACACCCTTGAAAATGCCAATACAAAAAAAAAAAAATGATATGGGGAGTTACAGAGAGAGAGAGAGAGAGAGAGAGAGAGAGAGAGAGAGAGAGAGAGAGAGGGGGAGGGAGGGAGGAGACGGAAAAGGTCACGTGAGATTTAATGGAGAGAGAGAGAGAGAGAGAGAGAGAGAGAGAGTGTGTGTGTGTGAGAGAGAGAGAGAGAGAGAGAGAGAGAGAGAGTGTGTGTGTGTGTGTGTGTGTGTGTGTGTGTGTGTATAGGGGCAATGATAAGCAATGAATGTATGTACTGTAGATCTTTGTGTCGCCTCTACTTTATGCATATTCTAGGACCAGACGTATATTTAACAGTTGATACATAAATCCATCGTGTGGTTTCCCTGACAACCGGAATGGCCAATAGTATTTTCCCCGTGTCCCTGCCCTGCTTGAGTATGTACCTGGGGATTGCACGAGTATTTTAGGCAATCATTTATGGCAAAATTCCAATATTCCCCTACAGCATTATATGCAGCGGACATTTATATCCAGGCCAATTGTACTATTGGGTATAGAACGAGAGAGAGAGAGAGAGAGTGCTAAGTCCCAGTCATTGCCTAGAATCAAGATTCGCAGTAGTCGTTTTACATTCCGATTCCCAGTTGCTCCGTTGGGTGAACAGGGACGGGGGTGAAGCAAAGTGAGTCCCCCAGTGTGCTGTGTGAAAGATGTGCTGTGCGAAGGTTATGCTGTGTGAAGAGTGCTGTGCAAAAGGTGTGTTGTGCGAATGATGTGCTGTGTAAAGGGTATTCCATGCAAAGGATGTGCTGTGCAAAGACTGCTGTGCAAAGGATGTGCTGTGCAATGGGCGTGCTTTTCAAAAGCGTTGTTGTGTTAAGGTTGTGCTGTGCAGAGAGTGTACTGTGCGAAGGATGCGCTGTGCGAAGGATGTGCTGTGCGATGGACGTGCAGTGCAAAGAATGCGTTGTGTTAAGGATGTGCTATACAGAGGTTGTACCGTGCGAAGGATGTGCTGTGTGCAGGATATGCTGTGCGGTGGGCGTGCTGTGGGAAGGGTGTGTGTGAGATGGGTAAGTGAGTTGCGTGAGCCAGGGTATTATCTCGGGTTACCAACGGCCATGCTTATTTCCGTGGCCGTCAAGCACCGATTACCGCCATGGTGAGGGTGTAATGTACGTACTCTAACACCCGGCATGTGAGACAGAGAATTAGCCTCCCATTCACAGAAATTCATGTCCAAAGTTCGCTTTTATGATTTCAATTCTCTTTGTTTCTGTATGACTTTTATTGTACTTTCATTTTGTTGGTGCACTTCTTGACGTCTGGAACAAAATTCTCTAACAAAGTACAGATTATGTATACTGGTATATTTTCCACTAATAATGAATCACTGATGAAGTACAGAAATGGTTCTTGAACGGAGGTTGCGAACGCCCTTGAGTAAACAAAAGAGTTTCTAGAGGGTACGTTCAACACAAGAAAAACCTCTCTAACTGAACGATAAAAACAAATGCACCATCAGTCCCTTCACTACGATAGTTATTTTTCTTTCTCCTGCAACCATCAGGCGATTATGTTAGGCTCAGGAAGGATGTCTCATGATGAAAGTTAAACCACATCTTTATAGTGATATAATTTCTGTTGTGTTCTTGCCACTTCCAGACGATTCTGCTTAACCTATGAAAGTATCCTGGATAAGAACAAGCTAATGAACGTTAAATTTAACCCCTCTAGTACGAAAAATTAATCCCATGGTAAATAAAATCGCCTGAAATGAAAAAGTACATCATGGGACTACAAGGCTTAAAGTTTCAGTCCACCTCCCGTGTTGACGTGAGGCGAGAGGTCCAAAATTAAGGCCGATCAGTTAATTAGCTCAGCAAGTGATTAATTCCGACGTCCCGATGCTGAGGAAGACGTTATTCGATATGTAAACACTGCCTAATTTGCGAGTGGTGTTGGGAGATGATGGGGAGACTAGATGCAGAGAGAGAGAGAGGGGGGGGGGGTGGAGTCGCGATTCTTTAGATAGAGCGAGAAAGATGGAAGAGTTATATGTTGCTGTAAAAGCGCTATAATAATAATAATAATAATAATAATAATAATAATATATATATATATATATATATATATATATATTCGGAGTGGAGCTGGAAAGGGAGAGAAGTAACTGGTGATGTTGGTGGAAAATTTGGAAGCCGCCGTAAATTTGAGTTAAGGTTATGGTTTAGGAAGGGAAAATAATGAAGGATATATTGACGATGCTAAAGTAATAACTGGAAAAAGTCTACTGGAGGGAAAGGAGGAAGCAGAGAGGCGAGTGATGATAGACGATGAGAAATAAAAAAACAAAGATGATAAAATGAATGTCACAAACTTTTTTGTGGATTTCATCTTCGCCACATTCAGACGATTTTATTCAGTTAAGATTTAGGCTTTTAGAGTTAGATAGTACAGATATAGATTTTACTGACTCCTGTATTACAGAAGGTCTCCCCTCAGATTAATTAATTGTCTGGAAGTGACAAGGATGTTTGTACTCTTTTTAAATCTCACGTGGCCAAAAATTGCTATTTCTTTGCCTTCAATGATGAGTTGTAACAAAATTAACTCTTGAATTTGGTTCCAGTCACGAAGAAATGCTGTATAAAGGACGTAGTCATACTATTCTTTTTCCACCACTAACTACGTGAAATTAGTTCAAAAGGACATACAACAGTGCCGAATGAAAGAGAAAATAAATCAGGTGAAAAAAAGAAAAAACTCTTTGCCAAATTGGAGTAAAAATAGTAGCTATAACAGAACATGTCATCTGATTGAACGGGTTGAGGGATGGAAGAGAAGGAGAGAGTACTTTATGTTCTGTGCAGGAACTAAAATAGGAATGTGTAAGGGAAAGGCGTGGAAAAGAACGGATAACTGCTGATGTCGGAGGAATAATGGGAAGTGGAAAAAGTTACGGTGGAGGAGAAGACAAGAAAAAGAGGTGATACTGAAGGATGAAAGAGAAGGTGAGAAAAATAATGGTGAAGGAGGGAATGGGACTGGAATGCAGGAGAAAGAATGGGAAGTATGGAGGTGATTGGCAAACTCAGAGGAAAACTAGAGTGGAAGAAAAGTGATGATGGAGAAGAATGCGGTGATGGCGATGGGATGAAGAGAAAACTGCCGTTAGTAAGTGGAATGAAGTAGCAAGAAGAGAGAAAATGAGGATATTGGAGATTGTGTAGGAGGAGAAAGATGATGAAGATGATGAAAAAAGGGGTTGTGAGAGAGAGATTGTTTGAGTAATGAAGTCAAAAGAAGATCTGGATAATGAAGGAGAGTAGCGAAGAGGAGAAGAGAAGGATGGTGGAGGAAAGAAATCAGTGAGAAATAAAAAGGTTGTTGAAAAATGGGAGATGAGAGAGAAAATGAGGTCTTTGGAGGACGGGAGAGGAGACGAGAAGGTATGGGCGCTGGAGAGAGCAATGAAGGAAGAAGATAACAAGAATGCTGGAGAAGGGAGGATGGAGAAAACTGGATGATGATGGCGAAGGGCGTACTGCAACAGAGAATGAGGATATTTGAGGAGACGAGAAAAATGGTAAAGATGCTGGTGTGAAGGAATGAATACAAAGGATGCTGGAAAAGGGGAGGGCAGGAGAAAGATGATAGGAATGTGAAGAAATTGAAAGGAGAAAAAAAAAAAATGGTGAGGATGCTGGGGAGAGTGGGGAAAAGAAAACAAAAGAATGTTCTAGGAAAGGGAGGAATGCAGAAAGGTGAGTATGCTGGAGAAAGGAAGGAAAGGAGGAAAACAGCAGGGATGTTGGAGAGAGGCAGGCATGAAGGAAGATGATAATGATGTCAGAGAATGGGAGAGAAGGAGAAAGGTTCAAAGGATGCTAGAGAGAGGAGGAGAAAGATGTTTAGTATGCATGAGAAGGCAAGGAAAAGGGAAAGACTCAAAATCGAGGAAATGAGGGAGGTTTAAGGACACACGGAGGAGCTAAGGGTGTGCAGTTTTATCTTATGAGTTAAGAGAAAACATGGAAACTGAGTACCAAATCCTGCTATATGTATGGCGGCTTGAGAGACTTACTAACTAAATAATGTTAATGCGTTATAAAAGACCTCGATGTAAAAGCAACATGATCTCAGTGTTGGAATATGTGAAAGGGTGATATCCCAAGACACAGTGAGTCGTAGTAGTTGTAGTAACATAGTAGTTGGCGGATCGGAGCCCATTCTGCAACATATGCGAAGATCTATAATCGTTCTCTGTCGTCCATTCCCTATTTCGTACCTCTTACAAGTAGTGGAGGGGGTTGAGCTGCCCAAAAAATAATGGTGGAAGATATCTTATACTGTTAGACGTTGTCAAGGAACCAGACGAATTTACCTGAGATGTTTCGTTGAAATCCATGTGATCACATTCCCCAATTTCCGACCATGTTTGTTTCTGGGCTGAGGGCTGACCTACCCAAAGAATCACGGTTGTGTGTGTGGGGAGGGGGGTATGCTCTCCAAATATCGCATTGGAGATGAGAGTCCATTGTACAACATATACAAAGATATCAGAGCCTGTTCTGCCGTTCTTTCACTATTTCTGAGAAATCTCAATTTGGTGACGGGTAGTTGACCCCCGAAAAGTCATGATTAGAAAACTGTATATGGTGGAAGACCTACAGAATAACCAGACTACTCACCTGGTTAGTTTCATTCAGATGCATCAAATAGCCTAGGAGTTAGGGCACATAGGGCCTACACGGAATGACAGACAGACTGAAAGATAAACTGAATATCGCGCAACGGTATAAGGCGAGTCGAAAATGGCACCATCCTGCTTCGCAAGATTGAGAAAATGTGAGAAGATGAGGAATGTTCGCGATGGAAGACAGTACGTATGCCAGGAAAGACCTGACAGAACAATGTTGTTTGACAAAGAAAATTGACCTGAGACCTGACAATACTGGTAAAGTCAATGTTCTTAGACGCAGAACTGTGAAAAAAAAAAAAAAATGAAAAGATAATCATGGAAGTCTGTAAGCTACGAGAAGAAAGAAGGCTAGCACCTTCGATCCACGGACGTATTTTATATTCTGCTCATGCTACCACCAGGTGTTGGTGAGGGACACCCTCCCGTGGTGGAACTGATATAGCTACTTCAGCTCCGTCCTTGTCCTCTGCAAGGAGGATGGCGGACTGCAGGGAAAGACAGTTTCAGCTTGCAGTTCGTTCGGTTCATATTCGGATAAGCCTAGAGTTGCAACAGCAAATTGACACCACCAGATGACTATTAAACTTATGGGAGTTTTCAAACCGAAAAGCATAGATACGACCTTGGTTAACCGTTTACTACCAGAAGGCACTTGGAAGGTTAATTATATCGAATGGCAGTAATATGCTTAAAGTTAAAATGATGCCTTCGTGCTAAAAGGGTTATTGTTTTGACAAAACACACAGGAAAGACGTATAATGTATCATAATACCCGCCACTAAAAGCACGCTACAGCTGAACAGTGGACTATAAACATTTCAGTGCTGATGAAGGATTATACAGTCTTCAAGTGATGCATAAAACACACAGAAACTCCACTCTGATTAATTTCGCATTCAGTTTCTCTGTAGTGTGCAAGCCACAAACAACTCCCACCCCTCCCTGCTTCCAAAGCCCAATATATTCAAACGTGCGTCAGAGAACTTCCACCTGCATTAATTGTAAAACACATCAAGGGGAGTATATATATCTATATCTACATCTATATTTTTATCTGTATATCTTTATCTATCTGTCTACAGTATATCTATCTGTGTCTATCATTATCTATGTGTCTATCTGTCTGTATGTTATCTATGTGTCTGTTTGTCTATATGTCTATCTATATCTATCTATCCATCAATCCATATATATATATATATATTCTTATCAGTGAGCTAGTCTCCATAAGCTAAGAAATATCTCAGTTTTTATTTTCTGAAATTTGTCATTTTATTTTTCGCTCAAGTTATACAGTGTGTGGTTGCTGTATGAGTGAAGAAAAACTAATGTGCAAGCAGTTTTATACAGAACGTAATCTAAGAGTTTATAAATACTGTCTCTTGATTTCCCTCTCTCCCTACCTGTCATCCACGACCTACCCCAAACCACGGTTCCCTGGCCGCACATAAAACACAAACAAATTACGCAGTCACTTCCACCCTTCCTGCAGACCCTCTCTCAGAAGCGTTCAAGCCCCACCTGTGCCTACCCACCCGCCCACCCACCCACACGCGCGCAATCATGCAGATATCTTGTAAATTCAGTTCCCACCCTCCTACTCCGGCTGCCAGATGCTCCGGGTTTACGCCTGCGGGTAGATACTTACGGGGAATGGGAAGCAAAGAGGCAGGCAGGCTGACGTGCCGGGAACCATATCATCGAAGTCGGTACACAAGGGATGAGTTACGCTGCCTTCTTGACACGTTCTGGCTCCCTCAAACCACGTCAGTCGAAGGATAAAACTCTTATCGGGGGTTGCTGTTCCTCCTCCTCGCCCTCACTTGAATAACACTCACCGTAAAATCAACAAGGGAGCTCGATAGGACAGAACAAGACTTGCCTGCTCGACCCAGATACAAGACTATAACGTTCCCAGACAAGTAGGATATGTACCTAGATGAAAGGGCAACAAAGATAAAGAAACTCTCTTAGTACGCCATAAGTAGCTGTAGGTACCTTTTAATCCATTAGAGTCGTGCAGCTCAGGGGTCCGTACCGTGGATTTCCCCCTTTATTAACTTCTGAAAATACCCAATTCAGTCCTCTTTTGAAACAGTGGGCACTAATGGGTTAATGTTTTCTTCATAGTTTTGCTGTCTGCTTGGAAGTCGGTAAAGAAAGAACGTACGGTAATATAAGAGGCCCTACGGTCGGAACGTTATGAAGCATTACACTAACACTTTCATCGGGGGTCACAATTATTTCATATTTATGTATTTATTTTCTGGCAATCATCAGACAGCTTAAATCAGCAAGAGAATGCATGATGGGAAACGTAATACGAGATGTAGTTAAGTGTATATATGTAAGTTGCAACATGAGTAAGGGGCATAAGTGTGTCTACGGTCAAAACATCACACAGAATCACACCACTTTCTTTCATTCTGCATGCGCCAAGGAGTATTACTAGGGTCAACTTCCCGGGACCTGGACCATTCACGTCAACTTTACCGCAGAGCCAAAGTTTGTGTGTTTTGCCGGGCACCCCAACAATACTTAGTTTGTCACCGTCAATACTGTCCCGGACCGCCGCAAATAAGACCTAGACAGACCGACCTCCAAGTTCCTGGTTGCACTGGATAGGCTGTGTGTGTGTGTGTGTGTGTGTGTGTGTGTGTGTGTGTGTGTGAGAGAGAGAAAGAGAGAGAGAGAGAGAGACTGTAGCAGGGATAAAAACAATTCTGTCACTGAGCTCAATGGAAGTATATGAAAAGAAAGTCTAGTACTCATTAAAGTTTTGTGGGAGAAGTTAGACACTCCTAGTGCCAATCTCAGCGAATTACGAAGGGACGAAGAGAGAACTCGGGATACTGTGATAGGAAGAGATTTAGGTTTCATTGGGAGAGATAGGGATGTTCTGGTTCTGTGTCCACTGTTATTTAAGCGGGAAGTTTCGTCGAAGTGGAAGATTAGTGAAATTCCGGTACTGAAAATTTGATGGCAGAAGTTTTTTTGAAGACTTTAAACTTAAGAGTTCGTGAGGTTTTAGCCGGATGCTTAAGATAATGAAGTCTGGGAGAATATAATATGCAGCTTCTTAAAGTTCTGGAATTGCGATAAAAGTTTCGTGATTACCTGAGAGTTGGGATGAATATTTCAGTGAGGCCCTGGCAGTATGGATACTTTCATATACACAAGATTCGTGATTGAGTCGATGCTGTGCCTAATTTTGATCGAATTTGTTTTGGTGAGATTCAGTGAGCAACAAGAAGTATCAGATCTTCAGTTGAGTTAGTATAGAATTACTAGAAATTTTAGAACGATAATAAAATCCAGGGATAAGTATGGTGAACGCCGTGAATTGTATTGTGAACTGACAACAGTAAATTGACATTTCGTTAATTAAGATATAATCAGCACATAGCGAAGGTAGGCTTGTACTTGCTTACACAATCAGAAATTTCGAGAGGTAACAATAAAGCTTACGGAAATGCATAAGACAATTCATGAAGTGAGTAAAGTTTCATGATTTGACGATGAAATTTTGCAACTTAGGAAGAAAGTTAGGCTAAGTTCTGTGACTGAGAATAAAACTCTGCAAACTCCCGCTGCGTCGCCTCGAGTCGGAGCGAGTGAGGAGTGGCTGCAATTTCCAGAGGAGAAAAAGAATATGGCGGTCCAGGAAGCGGGAAGTTTGAGTGGATAATGCATGTATCCAAGTTTTGACTGTGTCAGCACAGAGGTCCGAGCCGCCCTCAGGACCGGATGCTGACTTGCCTATCTCTCTTAGGTCATCATTCAGGTTTTTATTAGTGCTTGCGGTATGAAGGGCTGCACTGGCTAGTAGAATTCCTGGTAATTCTTTTGCCAAAAATTAGTGATTTGTGGTATATCTTTCACAAAAAATTAGAGAATCGTGGTATTTCTTTCACCAAAAAATAGGGATTTGTGGTATTTCCCTCACCAGAAATTAGGGATTCGTGGTATTTCCTTCACCAGAAAT
>NC_136996.1:10051443-10121443 GCF_032717465.1 Coenobita brevimanus | reverse complement strand
TATAGTTTGGGACAGATAGATAGATAAATTGACCGGTAGACAGATAGACAGATAGGTAGATAGATATAAGCAGCTATGCAGATAGTTAAAGATGCAGACAGGTAGATAATGTGTTCATACACACTGTTTCATGTCCTCGTAATATCCCCCTGTCCCTAACAAGCCTAAGTAGTTATCACGGACCGCAATACACAGAGTCATTACAGTTCCTGCATACTTCTCCCAGAACTGATCCAGCCTCATGCAGACGTTTGGAACTCTAGAGATCCTATTCACGTACATTCCTAAGTGTAAGTTGTATATAAAAGTGCTTGTTTATACGTTTATCCTTACACAGACAGGAGCAATACTAGCGTGAATAGTAAAGTGAAAACTACAGAAGAGCAAAATGATCCCTGATAACGGTTAAAAGATATGGGGACATGTTTAGATCCAATATTGTCTAAGACCTTATACGAATTAGGATCCCAGAGCCATATCAAAACTACAGGTGAGGAGGATGGTGAGAAAGAGAGAGAGAGAGAGAGAGAGAGAGAGAGAGAGAGAGAGAGAGAGAGAGAGAGAAGGACGGGAGGGGAGGAGGGAGGAAACAAGAGGGCGCGACCCGAGCCCTTCCGAGCGCCTGGCATAGTTTACAAGGTGTTAGTTGTCTCGGGTATGCTGGGTCCACTGCTCCCCCTTCCACCACCAGCCAGACGGAAATTGGAAAGTAGAATTGGATGTGCTCTGTATCGCTGCCCGTGACCCGGAAGCCCCACATAAGAATGCTAAGAAACACAGGGAACGGAGGAAAGGGGGCAGAGACTTGTGGAGGGTAGCCGGGATCATTTAGAATGCTACTGTAGTGATGGTTGGTTTAATATCCCTCCCGTTGGTGCGTGGTTGGGAATGCAGCAGATTAATTTCAGGAGGTGAGGAGGCGGTGTGGATGGCGAGAGGTCTGAGGAGTGACACCAGCACTAGCAACCTGAACTGTATGTGGAGACGGGTTTAATTACTAACTACGGAACAAGACAATCCCACAGTTCTCAGAGGGATTACTCGGTGCTTCCCACAGTGCCAGTAATATCTACCGTACCTAGAAGCTGAAGGGACACAGAGTAATAAAGTTGAAATGAAATGGAGGTCAAACCATTAACAACCATGCCATATAGGTTTCTGCTACCGCCTGATGATTTTCTTCTTATTAGGAAAACTGTAATAAATAGGTTAATAAAAGACGTACCTAATCCGCCTTGTCCAAAAACGCCTTCATTAAAATAATCTCATAAATTGAATACACTCATCTGGTAGTAGCAAGAATATAGTAGATATAAAATTATTTCATCGCAGTGAAAGATCTTAGTTATACCCTGTCATTGCCAACTATAACCGACCAACCGATGGGACACAGTAATAAAAGGCCAAAATAGAAGAGTACTAAAAAGGTGAACAAATCAAACACAAGTACATAATGAAAACAACCACAATAACAGTAATGTGAGGTATTTAGGATCGCAAATATAACTATAACAGGAGTGACTTGAATAGGGAAGGTTAATATTCCAAACACCAGACACTCATATCAGCATTTTATTTTCTTTCTCGCTCACGCCTTAACCTCAGATGTCAGCCTGAGAGTACTGCTTGAAGAATACACTGACAGAACTGTAAAATAAAAACGGAGTAAGATGTGGACATAGAACCAGCGAAAATAAGATAACCCACGGATATACACTCACCAGAATTGTTATAACTATCGATATGTAACGTACCCTACATCATGCCAGTGGAGTCACACGATGGAAACGGCGGAGAGAGAGGCTTTAGCTACGAGACTGACGGTGGCATTGGAAGAAAGGAACTAAGATGAGAGGGAAGCAATAACTGTAATTCATCCCTTGACTACTTCACTACACCTTAAATGATAACTCTCCCTCTATAGCTCTTCACACACACACACACACACACACACACACACACACACACACACACACACACACAAACCTTTCAATACGATGACTTCTTTTATACTTTTTCTCGCTACCACCAGACAAATTTACTCACCACAGGGGAGACTATTCGAGCTGGAATTTCGTATATCATTAATTAACACCTTCAAAACATGAGGTCTGAATATAGTTTACGGAAGTTATGAGGAAAAACTGAGATGAAAGATGAAATTATAGTAATGTGATTAGTTTCATTATCAGTATTTCATTTGTATTATATTCTTGATATTAAAAGATCATATTACGTAGCATAGATGGTACTTGTCGAGTTTCTTCTCTTTTTTCATACATTACTAAAATCGTCTGGTGATAGCCGTAATGAAAGAAAATGTTATCGTAGTGAAGTGGTTAGAGGAACACGAGGCCATTTAGAGGCGGAGGAGTGAGAAGACAAAGAGAGTAAACTTCCCGTCCTTTCTGCCACCTTTTTCTTCCCCGTCACATGATACCACGTGATACGTATCTGCCTTCCGAACCTGGGAACCCACTTCCTTCTGGCCATCCGTCTTCCCTAACACGCACCCGTTCCATTTTCCATCCTATTCTTCATCTCCTCACTCCATCCTCTCTCACTTTCTTTTTTTCTATTTTCTCTATCCCAGTTTAAGATATTTTACTTTATTTCTACCATCTTTAGAATTTTAAAAATAATTTTGCTTTTCAAACTAAATAACTATCTAACCGATTAACAGTCAAACTAAGTACACAACTATCTGACCAAATAACTCTCTTACTAAAGAACTTTCTAAATTTCTAAGTAATGTATATATACATAGATACATATAGGCTATATCCATATGTAATATATATATATCTTTTACTGTTACCGGTACTCCAGTTTTTATCTTTAGCATTCGAAACTCTTTGTTTTTATAGATTGTTCTTTCACTTACTGATTGTAAGTTCATTTTCATAGTTGACTTAGGAAACAACAATATAAACACGCCATATTAACTGTTCATCATCCTAAAGAAGCCGATTAAAAGATCATGATATACCGTACATTAATTTGATGCATATATATTCACCATTAAAACCGCCCAAAACCTGTTTGCTAAAGCTTACTCATTAACTCACTCTTTCAGTTCAAAAGATATAGATGCTCGTAGGTAAAAATTATTCATCTTTTTATTATTTTTAGTGCTCTGTGCGTCCTTTTATACCGAGCATCCTGTAATCCTCGACCATTTATCACCGATTCCCTTCCCTCACTTCTAAAGGTCATGCTACACGTTACTTTACTCATTTCTTCTTCGTCACTCCAGTAGTTTTCACTTCTTTGTTCCTATTCTCCATCAAATGTTGCTCAATCTGCTCTTGTAATAATATGATTTATCTGTTTATTTCACATCACCTTAACCTACCAGAATCTTTTATTCTTTTCGACCTGGGTAAGTCAGATACTGCATTCATTGATCTTTTCACTATTGCGGGGCTTTTCTATGTTAAATTTATTGGTCCACAGATGGCAAATATAATCTATCGCCGGTCTAGAGGGGTTAGTCTTCCTATTTTACAGTCATATCTTATACTTCATCTAGCCATGTCAGCTGTACGGTGCATAACTTTCATTCTGTGAAATATTCATTGGGCTTTCCATCCAAATACCTCTTCCACTCTCTTTCTCCCCTCTTCATCCAATACTTATGACTACACTCTCTCTCTCTCTCTCTCTCTCTCTCTCTCTCTCTCTCTCTCCCCACACACACACACAGGTACCCACTTCTCCACACATACCTTACCCGCTTCCCTCACAAACAACCTGTCACCCATCTCCCTGACATGTACCCAACTCGCTTCCCCTACAGACTAACACCCGCCTTCTTCCTACACACCCCCTGCCATCCACCTCCCCCGCATACACTCTGGCATCCACCTTACCCCCTCCCCACTCACACCCTCCACCTACCTCTCCCGCAAACCCCCTTCCCGTCACACATCATGACACCACCGCTAACCATACACCCTTGGTCTTAACTAATCTACACACACCCCGGCATCCACTTACGTCTCTCACACACCCTGGCACCAAGCTACCCTTCACCCCCCACACCTTGCCAACCATATCATCCAGCCATACATTCTCCTTCGTTTATCAGGTCTCACGCGTGGAACCAGAAACATAGGCGGTCCGTCTCCAGGATTAGCCTCGTTAGGTAGATGAGACCCTACCGTGACCTGTATCAATTATTCTATGACGTCGGCAACTTCTAAAGACCCGGAGAGGAAGGAAGGAGGGGAGGCAAACAGAAAGGAGGGAAGCTGCTTAGGCAAACTTTCTTCTCGTTCCCTTTGCCAGAGTTTACACACAGCAGAATCAATACACACACGCGATGAGAAACTGGGCTGAGGGTAATTCGGAGATACGGGGAGGCGTCGCAGCTCCTCCGAATATGGCGGCTTTCTGCTACTTCAGAGACTGTAAATGTTTTCTCTGTTGTTCCCGCTGTTATGTTACCTGGTGTACTGTGAATTTTTACCAACACTTTAACTACTTCCATCCAGTGGACAAATATATTTTACTTACGGAAATTTTTCGGACTGGACAGATTACATTTTGCCCTCAATCTCTCCTCGCTGATAGATAATCTACTTGTCCTCGATAAAAGCGACAACGGCAATAATATATATATATATATATATATATATATATATATATATATATATATATATATATATATATATATATATATATATATATATATGGCGCCGCACAGCCGTGATAAATGGACAAACAAATGAACTGTAATTAGCTACGAAGTTTCATAATTTAAAAACAGCATGAAACAAAATAAAACGCATAGTTACCAGTATGTAAGTAATTGAAATTTTAAATCATAGGCAACGCTACGCTGTTGCAACCCTCCATCTGATCACGCACATACCCCCCCAGCTCCCTGCACACCTAACCAAGCGCATGATGACCCTCACTCCCCACCTTTGTATAACACAGAAACATTAAAGCTTAAAGATTTCAGTGGTTTTTCCATGGTAATAATGAACTTGTGAGCTGATCTGATGAAATTATAACCCGTGCTTTTTTAACTAAGCCAGCCATTTTTTATTATTTTATAATAGTCATGAAACTTCATACATATTTAGATTTTCTTATAATCATTTATCATGTACAATTTCTGTCTCCTAGGTGTAATAGTTGCAGAGTTTTGATAGAAAAATGCATTAAAATAATCAGTTTTATGTGTTTTTGCCATTTCATAACATTGTATAATCTCATGGCATTCTGTTTACCGAAAGACACCAGGAGGCTTATTAACTCATACTCCTGGAGAGTTTGAAGCTTGAACCTGTATTAGTTTCTGAGTCCTAGCGCGAAAACGAAAAAATAATTTTATTTTTACTTTTTCATTATTTTATATAAAAAAAAAAAAACTACTTAAAATACAGCATTCTGCCTATCAAATGGCACTAGTCCACTATAAAACACATAACTTTGCGAAATTTTATGATTCTATAGTGAATACTTTCTGAGTTCTGGCCCGAAAACGAAATCTCTACGCCCGGCTTGCCGCCTTGCCGCCCAGCTCAACGGACGGACTTCATTTGTTTGCCAGTGATAACAACACCCTTCTCTGACATTGTCAGGTGGAGGGTAAAAATGACAATGTGTGTACTAGCCAGCCACAGTTATTTCCCATAGCTGAAAGTCAATGATGTACAGTCACATAATGCAAAAGTTGTATTATATACAGTTCATCAAAATACGCCGATCAATATATTAGTAACCGTATAAAAGTATTAAGTGTCAACTTGGTCGTTACTGGTAACTGAATATTCATTGTTACATAATATTATGTGAAGTTTACATTCACTGTGTCCTTTTCGTCAACAAGTTTCCTTGACTAAGTTTACAGTTCGGCGTCCTAACTCTCTCAGCCAAGCTTGAGTTTTTCTACTCAGTAAACTTCCTGAACTGAACATAATTTTTCTGCCGACTAAACTTTCACCAAAAAATACTGCATTTTCACCCCCTTAAGCCCTCTCAACTTGACGTCATTACAGGTTCTGGCAGTGTCAATATTACATTCCCTTAACTTCACATTATCAGTCACTTTATTACACTAAAACACTGGTTCTCCACTTCTAGAGTACTACCATATTTTAAAACAAATTTACTCCGGACGCACAAGCAAATTTACGATCAATGTTCTCTCAGAGCTCAAATTTGCTTTTGCAAGAAGACATATGGAAGTTTCTTACTTCGCCTCTCAATGTCCCTTCTCAGAGAAAAAAAAAATCCGTTCATAACTAGAATTTGTTAATGAAGAAATAACAAGAGAAATTAGATTCTACACTTTCCATGTTCGTTCCGCGAACGGTGTTCACTGTTACGAGAGGAAATGGATTGTTAAGTTTAGTAGAAAATTTGTCTTTAACACAGAAATACCATTCGAAGTTATGTTTATTTTTTCCTAGTCCCACTTTTCAATAATAATTTAAAAAGGGTAAAACAACTGACCAAAAGTAAGTCTCGGGGAGCAAAGCGAGTGAATTTGAAGTAATTACCTTAGCTACATCTAACATCGCTAAGGTTCGTGTTCAGAAGTAAACAAAAAATGACAATACAATGTGAAGCAGCTGTGAACACACTTAAGCCTAGGGAATCGATGATTGTGAATGCTGTGGCGCTACAGTATAACTTCTCTTTTTAGCCTTATTTTTCAAGAATTTAAAAAAGTCTACAAACGAGAAGCAACCATGTACACAATTACCCCTGGAGAAGCTAAAAGTGTGAATTTGGTGGCGTGGCGCTCACCCTAAGAGCTTGCCTAACTCTCTCATGTCTCGCATTTCAATTAGACCCGCCGTACCTTGTCTCCGAGTTCCAACAATACCCGGGGGAATCAGTTGGAATCGTCCTCGCACCATGCAATCAAAGTAAGTCAGACCAACACCCAGCTTACATTAAATAGTCAGCAAGTACAGCTTATATAATTTTCCCTTTACTCAAAACACAATGGACAATCAAGGTAATACTCAGAATTTTACTCAGTGATCACCGGGCACAACTAATATAATTTTTTCTTTCTACTTACAAAAGAAGGGCTATCAGTGTAACCCAAACGAACAGTAAGTATTTTAAACCAACGGCCATACCACGTTGAGTACATCGCTTCCTATCCGATCAGCGAAGTTTAGCAACGTTGGGTCTGGTTAGTACTTGGATGGGTGACCGCCTGGGAACACCAGATGCTGTTGGCATCCCTACGTGTCAAGTGGGGTTGGTGGAGGATTAGTGCCCCTCCCTGTAAAACAATTAACTCTGAGCCCTTGGCCACCCCGTTTGGGATACATGGCGTCTGGCAATGAATGAAACAATGAAAAACTAATTAGGTTTCCTCTTCTCAGAGTTGAGTGGGCAATTAAGGCAATTAAAATAACGTTAAATTCCTAGTATGGCGAGTATTCTACTTTGTTATTATTCTGACGACGAGTATATATAGCTTAGGGAGACTTTTTTAGTGAAGGGGCTAATGGATATTGCCTTCAGCCCCTTCACCACGAGATGCTAAACAGAAGAGATAATGTTGAATAACGTCATCGTGTTGAGTGATTAAAGAACCAGCACATACAGCAAATATTTCTCTCTTCCATTAATTCAAACATTCTTGGTAGTCGCGGTAAATCAAACAGAGCAGTAGTAGATGCAACTCTAGACTCGTCTGAATGTGAACCCAGTGGACTTCATGCAAAAGTTGCCCTCCCCCTGCATCTCACCATCCTCCATTCGCGATATACAGTAAGAGGGATATTAGGGACGTTTACTTAGTTGGGGAATGGATCTGTCCGGTCATATGTGCCACCACGTGAAGGCGTTCCTCTCCATTGTAAGCAGTATATTTGACTCCTGTAGCCCGGACACGTGTTTATTATATTAGTTACTGCCAGTTATTATTTATCTTAGGAATGGTATTCCGGCCTCACGTAGTTAGAAACAGTCACCTATAATCCCTTCCCTACGAGAGGCGATTCTTAAAACAAGCAAATTTATCTGGTCGTTAGAGTAGTATAATAAAGAGGCGCCATCGTATTAAAGAGGTTAACGATCTAAGGGGAAAGCTTATAACTCAGTATGTGCTCTTTACCCCCATGCGATCTTGTAAAGGGGGGAGGGAAATGGGTGGGAGGAGTGAGGAGGAGGAGTTGTGGCCTTAAAGTTATGCCTGTGTGAGCCATACTGTTGTCAAAGTTACCAGCAGCTGCGAAGTCCAATAACGGAGCGATATGAATAAAGTCGTCTGATGGTAGCACGAATGTAATACGAGTAAAAAAATAAATCTTTATCGTACTGAAAGTTTGAAATTCATTGGGTAGAAATTACGAGTACGAGTGTAATGCAGTCTGTACTCTGTTCAAGTCTACCGACAACAGTTTCGTGGTTGTGTGTGTGTGTGTGTGTGTGTGTGTGTGTGTGTGTGTGTGTGTGTGTGTGTGTTAAACTTTCTTAAATAAAAAAGAAAATGCAATTTATGTTAGGTGTGGGAGAAAAAAAAAGTGTAATATCCCAGGTACGAAAGGCATCTCAACGGGAGCTTTAGCATCAGTTCAAGCGGGTTGGAGGAGCGTGAGGCAGACGCTAAGGATGCCCCTGGGAGCGATAATATCAGGAAAATACCAGCTACATAATTGGTTTCAATGGCCCTGGGGAAACCTCGTGGGGGATTAGAGATTTGGGTCCAGATATTAGTCAAGGTGGTGCATCTGTTGAGAGGGATTTAATTGCACCCCCATCCCTAAAATAATCGTAAATTTGGGTAACCGTAAATAGCCAATAGCATAAAAAAAATTAGCCAGGTTGCTATAGTGGTAAAGCAGGTGAATTTATAAAGTTTCTAAGCGGTGTCTATAAAGTGCATTATCTGGCGAAAGAAGTCAGTCATGTTGCGATGTTAGTGTATCTATCTATAGCCCGACGCCCTACTCCCGCAAAGGTTGGCCGCAGACAAAACGCCTCCAAGTCGCTCTGTCACCCACCATTTGACTACCCTTCCCCCAACGCACTCCCTCCTCCCTCATATGCCTCTCAACTCTATCCCTCCACCTCATCCTCGGTCTACCCTCCCTCTCCCTCCTTCCACCTCACCTACATACACCCTCTTAGTCCGTCTTTCATTCTCCATTCTCTCCACATGTCCAAACCACCTCAGTGTATATCTCTTTATCTTCTCAACCACATCCACATCCACCCCACAACGTTCCTTCACTTTTTCATTTGTCAACCTGTCCCTCAATGTCACTCCACATGCTCCTCTCAAGTAACTCATTTCCACTGCTCTCACTCTTGACTTGTTCCCCTTTTGCAAGGTCCACGCCTCGCATCCATACGTCAGGGTAGGGATCACAATACTATCATGCAGTGACTTCTTAACTTCCATACTCACCTCCCTATTTCTCATCACTGCTTTCAGTGAACCAACAACCTTCCTTCCCTGCTGTACCCTTTCACGACTTCATCCCCCAACGTTCCATCCTTACTCATCACACTACCCAAGTGCTTGAATGCACTCACATTCTCCATATCCTCACCATCCAACCTCACTGTACATTGTGTGACTTCATTCCTCTCAAACACCATAACTTTACTTTTGTTTACATTAACTTTCAGATTCCTCTTCCTACACACTGTCCTAAATTCATTCACCAAACCTTGCAACTCCCATCCATCTTCACTCAACAATACTGTATCATCAGTAAACAGCAACACCGGAATCTTCCAAATCTCACTCTCATTCATTAGAGCCGCCCCCACATCCACTGCCCTACCTTGCACCTCCTTTACAACCCCATCCATGTATATATTAAACAGCCATGGAGACATCACACAACCCTGTTTCAGTCCCACATTGAGATCAAAGAACTCACTCAGCTCACCATCCACTCGCACCGTAGCCCTAGCTCCTTCGTACATACTCTTAACAGCATACAACAATTTCCCCTCCACTCTGTATATTCTTGACATCTTCCACATACCTTGCCTATCTATTGTCATAAGCTTTCTCCAAGTCCATGAAGGCAGTATACACTTTCTTTCCCTTCTCTAGATACTTCTCCACTAAACAACTTAGAACAAATATCTGATCTACACACCCTTTTCCATTCCTAAATTCCCCTTGTTCTTCTCCAACTAGCTCCTTTGTCATATGCCTGTTAGTACAGGTGAATTTCCTTTAGTTTTCTAGCGTTCTCCACAAGATGCTATGTATGGAACTCAGTTGAGATAGGAGTTAATCAGGTGATTGTATTAAGATTTCAAGCGGTCTTCATACAGTTTGAGTATGAAACAAGCCAGACAGGAACGTGTGTTCGGGAGGTTTTGGTCCTTCCAGTATAACAAACCTTCTATTTATTGAAGCTTCCAACAGACGCATTTACTCAGCTGACTTTGGTTTCTCACTCTATAGATGTTAAGCATTAGCCCTAAAATTAATGTAAAACATATAGTTGACCTTTTGAAGTCAGTGACGTATTTTTCATTTTATATTTGCTGCCATGATACGATTTTACTCAAATTAGAGGAACCATTAGATGCTAAGGAAGTTATTAAAGCTGTGCCAAATCACTGCAGCTCAAAAAGTCTCCCTGAAGCTGAACTAAACTTCCTTGTTGCCTGAGAATAAAAGAAAATTACATCATTGCAATGAACCGTTAAACACTGTCCTTATAGTAAGCGAAAAACCAGTTAAAAACTACACCAGAGCACTCCACCACCAACAAACACATTACCCAAGTGCTCGGTCTTAGTTATACCGCCCGTGCGAGAATCCTCAACTTGACTACACCATAAACACTGGCTATAAGAGGCCTTTAAACTTGTACTGGGAACCAATTACCGGGATTGCGGCCACGGCTTGGGGGGTCTCCACGCTAGTACTATAATTGTTTCCATAAGGTACGAATTGTGCTGTGCGACTCGACATCGGTTGAGTTTGCAAAGCCACTGCAACACAGGCTGTACGTGTGTGTGTGTGTGTGTGTGTGTGTGTGTGTGTGTGTGTGTGTGTGTGTGTGTGAGAGAGAGAGAGAGAGAGAGAGAGAGAGAGAGAGAGAGAGAGAGAGAGAGAGAGAGAATTACTGTTACCGAGTTCTTTATCTTTCTACAGATGTTAGCTTGGTTTTGCAGAGTGGCATAATTTCCTCCACTGTCTTAGAGTCACGTATTTCTAAAACATTGAAATCTAGCCTGTCGGACCATACTGGCTTTGAATAAAACTAAATCAAAATAAATCAGTTGCTCCGACAAAAGAACCTACATTACATTTACACATTCAGAAGTTCCAAAAAGGCATAGATCCAAAATTTTGTGCACTAAATTTCTTACACTTAAATATGCAAGAAAATTTACGAGGCACTGAAGGTAACTAAAGAATGGGCACGCGACCAGGTAAGCAGACGAGGAAGACAAAGCGGGCCTTTTGTGTGGCTGTGGAAGGCTGGGACCACACGTGAGGAAGGTGTGTGGTGGTGTGTGGTGTGAGCGTGGTGTGTGGCAGTGTGTGGGGTACGCGAGGGGGTATGGTGGTGTCAGTGGTGGTGTGTGATGAGAGGGTGGTGTGTGTGGTGTGTGTTTGATGGTGGTGCACGAGTATGGTGGTGTGTGGTGTGAAGATAGTGTGTGGTGGTGTAAGGTGTGAGGATGGTATGTAGTGTGAGAATAGTTATGGTGTGAGGACGAGGATGATGTGTGATGGTGTGTAATGAGAGCGTGGTGTGTGGTGTGAGTGTAGTGTGTGGTGTGAGGGTGATGTGTGGTGTGAGGGTGATGTGTGGTGTGAGGATTATGTGTGATGGAATGTGATGATAGGATGGTGTGTGTGTGTTGTTTGGTGTGAGGGTGATGTGTGGTGTGAGGATTATGTGTGATGGAATGTGATGATAGGGTGGTGTGTGTGTGTGTGTGTGTGTGTGGTGTGAGGATGATGTGTGATGGAGTGTGGTGAGAGGGTATTGTGTGAGGGTGTGTGGTGAGAGCGTTGTATATTTTGGTGTGTGGTGTGAGAGTGATGTGCGATGGTGTGTTGTGTGAGGATGGTGTGTAGTATGAGGGAGATGTGTGATGGTGTGTGGTGTCAGGGTAGCGTGTGATGGTGTGTGGTGTGAGGATGGCGTGTGGTGGTGCGTCGTGTGAGGGTGATGTGTGATGGTGTGTGGTGTGAGGGTGGTGTATGGTGATGTGAGAGTGGTGTGAGGGTAGTGTGTGGCATGAGGGTGGTGAGTGGTGGTATGTGATGGTGTGTGGTGGTTTGTGAGATGGATGGGAAAGGGATGTGAAGGTTAAAGGTTGGATGGAGATGGTATGTGAGGTGCTAATGTGACTGCTGTAGCTGCTGTTGAAATTAAAGATGGTGTGTGGAGCTGATGTGATGTGATATTACACTATGGATGTGAGTTTTCTGGAAGAAGTATGACGCATGGCTGTGATCTGACTGATAAATGAGCCGTAACGTGTAAAGGCACAGCGGTATCGTAATATTACTGATTACGTATTTAACAGTTTCAGATGATATCGTAACTGGTAATCATACAATGGGTAAATTTTACATATACTCAACTAATCACCTAAACTTTATAATGAACATTAAATCATTTCCATAAAGGAATGACGCGAAAACTAACATACCACAGGAAAAAAAAAAAATATGAAGAAACAACCTTGGACGATGAAGACATCCGTAGTATTCCTTCAGAACTCCAATATACTATTCCCTGAGTAGCGACCTACTCAGAACTCTAACAGTTTGTGATCCATTAAAAATGACCCTCGACGAAATAGACATCCTCAACATCCTCTTTAAGCTTCAGACAAATGACTCAAACATCCTCAACATCCACACTGAACATCAACAACTTGTGATCCCTCTTTGAAAACAATCCTTTGTAAATTTGATAAATGTCTTTCACATCCACTCAGACCACTAACAGCTTACGATCCTTTCCAGAACGATCCCCTGCTTATTACTCAAAACATCCTCAGCATCCGTTAGGAACTTTAGCAACTTGTGTTCTCAAAAACGATCCTCTCAGCGTATTACAACGACACCATCAACACTCACTCAGAACTCCAACAACTTGTGTTCTCAAAAACGACCCTCTACGCATTACAGACACCCTCAACACCCACTCAGAACTCCAGCAACTTGTGATGTCCGTGTCGTGCCATCAGGTGCCGCCACACACAAGCCAGACGACACTGTGGGCCGCTTAGCTACTGACAACCAGTGAGTAATGATGATTGTTGAGTCTCTAATGGGTCCGGGCTGTGTGGGCGAGGGAGACCACTAATATCAGGTAGGGGCTCTTTGGGAAGAATAGGGGAGGGAAGGACCAGAGGGAAATGAGAGAAGAAAAGACAGGAAATGAGAAAAATCTGAGGAGTAGACAGGTGTAAAGAATTAGGAAGAAATGAGAGAAAATTCAGAAGGAGACGACAGAGGGCTCAGGAAATGAGAGAGGAAATAAAGAGGAATGAAGCGGGAGAAAAAATAAGTGGCATAGAGAGATGGAGACAAAAATTAGGAGGAAATGGAAAAAGAAAAAGGAGGAAATGGAGGAAGAATCAGGAGGAGAGATGGGAATAAGTCAATCGGGAAAGAGAAAAGGGCCTGGAGAGAGGAGATTCAGGATGCACTGAGAAAAGAATCAGGAGGAACTACTTAGGATTATAAATAATGGAGAGGATACAGGAGAGGAAGAGGGAACAGAATCGGAAGGAAATGAGAGAAGAATCAAGAGGAATGGAGACAAGAATCTGTTGGAATGATAAAAAGTGCTTGATGGAATGGAGAGAAGGGTGAACATGAAGAGAGTAGGAGACAGAGGAATGCGGTTGAGATGGATAGTGTTGTACCTTACATCTGCAGTGAGTTCAAGAAGTTAAAGATCAAAGAAAATGGCAGTACAATAGGTTAAAGATGGTATGGGATCTAAGATGATAGTAAAAAGAAGGAAAGAATGGCAGTGAAATTCCCCCCTTCTTTGTACTTTGAATATATCTGTAGCATAACTTTTTGTGTAGGATTTGCAGTAAACCTCTGCACAAATCTCTTCCAGACTAAAATAGTTCTGGCCAGTGCATCAGACGACATATGGCAGATACCGTTCCCACATCAAAGAGAATCTCAGAAGTAAAGGAAAATATGTGTGACGGGGAACACAAGGAAGAGACCTTCTAGAATTCCCATCTAATACTTGTACAAAGACGTTCAGAAGGCACATGTGGTGAGCGGGATCAGGGTGTGACCAAAGATCCCCAGCTGATCTTCGGTGGTGATTTTTGGAGGGCAGTCAAGGAATCCAGAACTACATTCTTTTCAGCTTATATCCCTTCCTGCTTCTTTCGTATTTCACTGTCTGTGACCAAAAATGCCCAACTGGTCTACTTTGAGGATTTTTTTTAAGCAGTCAAAGAATTCAGAGTCTCATTCCCATAGCTTTCTTTTCCTTCCTACTTCCTTCTTACTTCCTTCTTAATTTAAACTTCATTCAGGTTAGAAAGGCTAATCATACCGATACTCTACTCATCATCGATAACTCGTACTCTGAATGCCGTAATCTCCTTGGCTTTGTAGATTTCGTAGCCTCTCTTTCCTGGTGGTGTATTTTTACCATTACACCTTAATATTCCCTGTTCGTATTTATTATTTTTTACATATCATCATATTTTTCATAGAGAACGTGCACGAGGATATTAATATTCCACTAGCCTACCTTCTGAAACCAGAGTATTACTTCTTCCCCATATCTAAATCTATGTTTCAGTTCAAGGAGTGTCACCGTGACTTAGTATTTTCGTCCGGGTCTCATTTCATCCGGAGTAGATGGGAAGTTGTTGAATGCTATGAAGAGTATGTACGATGGTGCGAAGGCTGCAGTGCGTGTGGACGGTGAACTAAGTGAATTTTTCTCTTTGAAAGTTGGTTTGAAACAGGGATGTGTCATGTCTCCATGGTTGTTCAGTCTGTACATGGATGGGGTAATAAAAGAGATACAAGGTAGGGTAGTGGATGTTGGAGTGGCCCTGGTGAGAGAGGATAGTGTTTGGAAACTCCCTGTACTGTTGTTTGCAGATGATACTGTGTTGTTGAGTGAAGACGAAGGGGAGCTGCAAGGCTTGGTGGATGAGTTTGAGAGAGTGTGTAAGAAACGGAACCTAAAGGTGAATGTAGGGAAGAGTAAAGTGATGGTCTTTGAGAGAGGTGAAGTTAGTGAATGTACAGCGAGGTTGGATGGTGAGGAATTGGAAAATGTGAGTACGTTTAAGAATTTGGGTAGTGTGATGAGTAAGGATGGAGGATTGGAGGGTGAAGTGCTTGAAAGGGTACAGCAGGGAAGAAAGGTTGCTGGTTCTTTGAAAGCAGTGATAAGAAACAGGGAAGTGAGCATGGAAGTGAAAAAGTTACTACATGACAGTATTGTGATACCAACTCTAACGTACGGAAGTGAAGCTTGGACATTGTTGGAAGGACACAAGTCAAGAGTGAGAGCAGTGGAAATGAGTTATTTAAGAGGAGCCTGTGGAGTCACGTGGAGAGACAGGCTGACGAATGAGGATATAAAGGAGCGTTGTGGTGTGGATGTGGATGTGATAGGAAGCGTTATGAGGAACACACTGATGTGGTTTGGCCATGTGGAGAGGATGGAGGGTGAAAGACTGACGAAGAGAGTGTATGTGAGTGAGGTGGAGGGGGGAAGAGGGAGGGGGAGGCCGAGGATGAGAGGGAGGGATGGGGTGGAGAGATATATGAGAGAGGGGGGTGTGAGTTGGGAGCGGGGCAGTGAAATGGCGGGGGACAGGGCGACTTGGAGGCGATTTGTTTGTGGCCACCCCAAACGGGATTGAGGCGTCTGGCAATAGATAGATAGATAGATAGAGAGCAACAATTATCCGAACACACTTCCCGTGCTGAAGGTGTTAAGTCTCTTCTACTATTACCATTTTTAAATGGGAATTCAGCATAGCCAGGTCTATCACTGAATGTTACTTCTGCTACTGCCATATTCTCTGACACCAAAATCTCCCCCTCCTCTAGATCTACTGTACAACTCTTTATCTCTGTCAGCCATCCTCCCCATCGGTCCTGACATGTTCAGCCGTATTCTTATGGGTATATGACATTTCATGGCATGTTTTCCCTAGCGAGTTATTTTTAACGTTTCATCTTTATGTCTTCTTTGTTATTAATGCCGTTTTAATAGTTACTCGTACACATTTGTGATAAGGATACAACAGGACGCGTGAGTGTAACATGCAAACCTTAGCACTGAGGAACTTGGAAATCCAGTCTGCCAACCCTACCATTAAGTCCTTGTATCCCCTCCAAGCCTACCCTCTTGACACCGAAATCCTCCACGTCCTCGTCCTCTTCCTCCTCCTCCTCCTCCTCCAGATCAACCTCCCTTTATCTGTGTCACCCATCTTGCCTCTCAGTCCCTACACACTGTTTCCTTATCCCCTTTCACCCAATCCTCTCGTCTCCTGCACAAACAATCACATCCTCCTGTTCGCCCCTATATGTTTGCTGATCCTCTCCGTTTGTGCCATCCAAAATCAATAAGAGATTTTCAGGAGCCATTGCATGTTTGATTCGTCTTTTTTCCTGGCAACTTTCTTTTTTGATTTCCTTTTATATATATATATATATATATATATATATATATATATATATATATATATATATATATATATATATATATATATATGTATGTATGTATGTATGTATTTTTCGGTTGTTTACGCCGCATCTTCGCTTGTGCCATTCAAAACCTATAGGGGGATTTTCTGGCACCTTTGCATGTTAAAGACCCAGCAGCCTCTACGTCCAATTTTTTTTTTTTAGTTCCTCTCTCTCTCTCTCTCTCTCTCTCTCTCTCTCTCTCTCTTTTGACTGACGCGGCATTCGGAGAGGGTGGTCTTGACTAAAGGATTTCCAGGCGCCTCTCTCTCTACTCAGTAACGACGCTTCTTCCTTCGCCAAATCATCGTCCCTTACTCTCGCGTCTTGGGTTCATCCTCGTTTGTTTTGCAGATTTCGTAACAGCTCTTCCTAGGTAATTTAGTTATTTTCTGCACACATCACATCACTGTACCCCCCGTGTATGCTATTGATGTAAACTATGTCGATGCTGAAGAAAGCGCAAAAGAAAAAGTGCAAAGTCTCTTCTGTCGCCTAGATTACGGTCGCTTTATCTCTCCATCTCTCCTTTGTTTCTGTTACCTCAAAGTAATAATGTTAAGATAAAGAGAAACGTCTGGTAGTGAAGGATTTAGAAATAATGTCCATCGATTGCTGCAGCAAGAGGTCTTCCCTTAGCTGATTTAAGCCTTGTGGTAGCAAATGTAAAATATAAAAGATGTTATTATACTGATACAGTTAATGGAGACTGCTTTTAACCCCTTCATTAATAGAAATCTCTGCTAAGCTGAATAGCATCATTTGTCAGCAGCAATAGTAAATATAAAAAAAGAGTTTGCATAATGAAAAAGTAAAAAAATACTTGCAACCCTATTCCAGTCAGAGACGTGCGAAAGTGGACAGAAAGGAACGAGAAGAATTAGTTTAGAGGATCAAGTGAAGGAGGAAATACTGAAGGAGGACGTGGAGAATGTGGACAGAGATGATAGCATGTTATTGTGTGAGGATAAGACCTTTTGGTCTATTCTCACTGCCGGCTCAGATGACCTAGGCAGCCGGAAAACGACGCTAGATAGAATGCAATTATATTCATCATACACTGAGATCGGATGACGCAAACAGCATGGACGAGATACAGTTGTCTATACCATTTCAACCCTTTTTATATGACGACACTTATTTGCGCTTGCTGTTTGTAGACGATTTTATTTGGCTTCGGAGAAAAGATACGTTGTGAATGGGTTGTTGAGCACCGTTAGTAAGTCCTCCAGTTCGAACAGTTCTCGTCCAAGCTGAGTAAAAATATCTGGGAGTTGCATGATCACTGCAATTTTTTAAATTCATGGCCACTATATATAGCCGCGTGACCACTGTGTTTTCGCCGCATTCATAGTTTCTATATCAGCTTCTCCTTATGACCTCTTATAACCGTGCCTCTCTTCGTGGTATCTTCACCCTGCCTTCTTTTATGAATTCTGAATCCTTGCCTCATTTTAAGGCCACTTCCATTCTGTACTATCTCTGTACTCCTCCATGACCACTGTATCTTTTCCTCTTTGCCCTACCCTAGCACCAGATATGAACTTTCCTCCCTGTCTTCCATTATCACCATTCTTCCATGTCTTTATATATAACCATTCTACCGCATTCTTTGCCCTCTTTGATGCCATTCTATATACCTTTTCCATCCTATATCACCCTTCATTTCTACGTGATCCTCCCTCCCTGTAAGACCTTTGCTTCTCTGCCTTTCGATATGACCTCGTTTTGCCTCAACTGCAATCTCCCCCACAAGCACGGTCTCTGGTGACGAAGGTGATGTAGGTACGTGATGGCCACTGTGCTGTTTGTAATTAAAAGTCGTGATGGAGGCGGCAGTCAAGGTGGCGTGCCGTGTTGTTGATGCCGTGGTGGGGAGTGTGGTGGTGGAGGTGGTGTGTGGTGGTGGTGGTGGTGGTATGTTGTACTGGTGAGTGTAGTGGTGGGGGTGGGGGTGGTGATGGTGGTAACGGTGAGTGTGGTGGTGGTGGTGTATTGGGTGTGGAAGAATTGGTAGTGAATGATGTGGTAGTGGTGAGTGGTCGTGACAGTGATGGTGGTGGTATGGGGGTTTTGGTAGTTGTGATGGTGCTTGTGATAGTGAATGTAGAGGTAATGATGACTGTTAATGAGATGCTGCGGTGCCTCGGTGGTTAACATACAAAACTTGTGATGAGTGAGCCTGGAATCTAGAGTTCAAGCCTACGCCGTGATAAACATGTAAACTGGGCGCTGGTAGTACCGGGTGTGTCCTTTTATAAGCTAGCCTATGTTCGCACCATGTCCTTTATACCGACGACATAAATAGAATGGCACACTCATACGTAGTACGACACTTCGACTTTCACTTGTATCGCTCGTTATACAGCACTTCTTCCTGATTCATACTTCGCCAGTAGGAGGAAGATTTTATTTTGGTTATCACTCTCCCCTCTAGGAGAAAATTCGCTCCTGCGCTGAACCTAATATGGATTGATGCAGATAAAAAGTGGGTTTGATACGGGCAACTGGTAGGAAATAGTCACTTGGAGAGAGATGCTTCATTTTATATTGACTTTAAATCACTTGTTTTGCTGCTGGAAAATGGGACCTCTGTTATGGATATTTCAGATTTTTATTTCTCCTTTTCCACAGAAAACAATTTTCTGCAAAGCAATATCAGTTTCCCGGTGATTACTCAGGTTTACCGTGGGGGGGTATTCAGCTTGCTATGAGAGCTGGAACAGGCGGTAAGTAAATAAAGTCCATATATACAGTACAGACAAACATGCTCTCCATCTCTGTCAGTCACCTGAAATGATAGATTGGTTTGCATTTATCGTGAGGACTCTTTTCTTTTATTTATGACAAGGTCCAACTTAATACAGCTAGCAACATCCAGATCCGCCCAATAATCAAAATTAGATTCCTCATCACCTTACTCAGCGTCATCTCCCTTAGATCGGATTCCCTTCCACCCACGCCCACTCAAAAACACAGCCTCTCTCTCCTCTGCATCGCCTGCTATCCTGGTTGAATTTCCTTCAGCTAAAACTATGCATGGGACGTCACGCTTGGCTCCACACTAATTACGTTCTTATGCTGCATCGGGGAAAGAGAGTGATAGAAAAGAAAAAAATCGGCAGACTTATCGAGGCAAAGTTGAGACCCCTCTTTTCTACAGAGATTCAAGGCCTGGCTGTTTTATCCCCTTAAGATTACGGCCAAAAGATCCACATAAATTGTTCTAATGCACCTGCTCCAACCTACATATTTTCCCTGGCACGACTTCGAACCTCCTGACTTCCACTCCCACCCCTTCTTCTTCTAGTTTCCTCCTTTTTCTCACTTTACATAAGATTTATTCCTCTCAGTTTTTCTCAAATATTTCTTTAAAACCCTCCTTCAAATGTCGTGGTTTCCTTTCCTTTCTTCCTCTGCATTTATGTTCTTTTTTTACTGTTTTATTCCTCTTTCCTCCTCATACTCCACCTCCCATTTTCACAATCTGCCACAACCAAAATCTCATCCATTAACTCCACTTCTCTACCCGACTCCTTCCTCTCCTCGTCTTTACCTTTCCCTCTCTTCCCCACCTTCTTCCTTTCTCTCCCTTTGCAAGATATATGAGGTTTGACTTGCCTGTTACCAGAGGGAAGGAGAGACGAAGGGGAAAAAACGGGAGAAGTAAAAGAACGAATGACAAACGGAATGGATAGAGGATAAGAGAGGATTATTAGGGAACAAGAGAGGGGTTGGCTACGCGTCTAAAATTTTGATGCTAAAATAGAAGAAATCGGATAATTGTGAAGTTGAAATTGATGAGGCTGACTAGAAAGAAAGAAAAAAATTATTCCTGAGTTTATGATTTGAAGTTCGAATATATATTTATTTGTTACCATCTCGTGAAATTCTGAAACGCCATGGTAATATTAGGCTAAATACACAGGAGTAGAAACGCTGAAAATAAATGTTCATCGATAAAACTATTAACTGACTAAATAAATAGGGAAAGAGTAATGAATGGTTATAAGAACAAGGAAATGGCGGGAAAACGCAGAGTAGGAATATAAAAGACAAATAACAGTGATAAGGAAGCCATAGAAGAAGAGAGCAGGTCCAAGTCACTGAGCTGAGCAAGTTGTAAAAGTTGAAGGTACGGGAAACGATCCAGACGACAAAGATGGAATCAGGGATGAGGAAGAAGGAGAGGAGAAGGTGAGAACGTGGAAGAGAAGGAAGGAAGGAAGGGATAAATTAAAAGGAAGATGAAAATCATGGGGTAACTGAAACGACCCAGACGATAAAAAAGAAACCAGGGAGGATGAAGTGAGAGGAAAGTGAGAAAGTGGAAAGAAAGAAGAAAAGTTGGCGAAAAAACAAGTAGGAACGACAACAGAAAAAGAAAGGAAAAGGTGAGGACGCGAGAGAGAAAAAAAAAAGGATGGAAAAACGAAAACAAAACACTAAGAGAAGTCGAGGAAGAAGGAAGTTGGAAGGGGAAGAGAAATATGGACGTATTAAGAAGGGTAGATGGGAAAGAACGAAAAAAGAGGGAAGAAATAATTTAGAGAAAAACAAATAAATGGAGGGAGAAGGATCGAAGAGAGGGAAGGAAACGATGGAGACAAGGAAGGAGGAAGGAAAGTTAAGGAAGAAGATAAGGAGGTGGAAGACCAAAGAGAGAGAAGAGGGTGAGAAAAGGAAGAGATAAAACGAGGAGAGGGAGGAGGAGAAGGAAGAAGACGAGAAGGGGAGGGAAGACGAGATATGGAGGAGAAGGAAGACGAAAGATCGCAAGGAGGAACAGGAAGATAAAGGGGAGCGAGATAGAGGTAGCTGGAAGACTAGGAGAAGAAGAAGAAGAAGAAGAGCCATGAGCACAAAGGGAAAGAAGAATGCGAGAAGTAAAATGAAGGAGGGGGAGAAGGAGGAGGAGAAGAAGGAGGAGGAGGAGGGCGGGTTGCGGGATAAAGGTCGAAACTATTTTAAGGCGAATCAATGGTGGGGATGACGGGAGGGCTCACGCTAAGTCGGCCACATGTTAGCTGTTTGTTTATCCCGCTGTGTCCGACCCACGGCCATTATGCTCCCCTCACTCTGACTCACTCCTCCCACGCACTGTAACACGCACGCACTCACACATGAACGCACTAACACTACCGGACCCGCACGCAAACCGGTTACGTCATTATAGTCTTGAGTCTCTACCGCCTCCAGTGCAAACGCATACACACGCACTCACACAACCAGACCTGCACGCAAAACAACGTGCAAGTGCAAAACAGTATTCGTCATTATAGTCTTTTCACACTGACTCACTCCTCCGACACACTCGCAAAGGCACGCACTCACGCAACATAACCCACACGCAGAATAATTCGTGGGTAGAGAAGAATGAACGAAAAGATGCCTGTTACGTCACTGTAATCCCTTCCGACTGACTTCCACCTCACATGCACTCACACACGCACCAACTCACATAATCATACCCGCACGCAGTTAATGGGAAAACACAGATAAAAGAGACGGTACATCATTATACTCCTTCCAAACTCGCAGACACTGGCACACACACTCACACAAACAACCACACAAGAGACAGATGCAAGACAAACAACGCTGTAGTGCCTCACAACTGACTCCAACCTCCCACGCACACGCAAACACACGCAATCGCCCACGCACGCACGCACAGGCACGCAAAAAAGTTCATGCCTACATGTAAATGAAAGAGAAGATACGAACGCGTTGTGCCAGCGTGAATTCATAATGAGTGTAAAAATGTGCACGCATGGACGCTCAGACAAAGAAAAGACTGGACAGTATAATTACATCTCTCTCTCTCTCTCTCTCTCTCTCTCTCTCTCCTCACACACACACACACACACACACACACACACACACACACACACACACACACACACACACACATCCTCCACCACTTCTTCCACGTATATTCTCTTTTCGTTCCAAACTTCACTTCCTTTGTCCCCAGTCTTTCATCATTTCTTTATTCCATCACCTCTCTCTCTCTCTCTCTCTCTCTCTCTCTCTCTCTCTCTCTCCTATTCGCGTGCACTACCTGACCTTGAACCAGCGTCGCCCTGGTTTGGCCTCCCACTGCCCCCAGTTCGATAATTATGACATTCGATTGGTTAATAAAGACGACATGCCTTGGAGGAGGATGCATGTACTCTGATTCTCTCTCTCTCTCTCTCTCTCTCTCTCTCTCGTGCCGGATCATCGTTAAGGCGCCTTGTGGTAGCCATGGGGAGGGAGGATGGGGGTATAAGGAGAGAGAGAGAGAGAGAATGTGTGTGTGTGTGTGTGTGTGTGTGTGTGTGTGTGTGTGTGTGTGTATGTTCAGAAGTACGATAGAAGAATGCATGATTATAGCTCTGAGGGGATATAATGAACAGGGAAATGTGAGAGGAGAGAACAGTAAGAATAGAGTAAGTACGAAGAGTGAGATGGGTGCGAAGGAGAGAGAGAGAGAGAGAGAGAGAGAGAGAGAGAGAGAGAGAGAGAGGGGAGAGGAATATATTTGATAGGAAAGAAGAAGAGACAGGAAAGAAGAGTTAGAAAGTAAAAGAAATAAGGAAGGGAAGGCGGGAAGGAGGAGCTGAAAGTGAGAGTGAATAGGATAGAAGGTGGTGGTGACGAGTAGAGATGACGGGATGGAAGAGAGAAAAGGGATGGGAAGAAAGCAGGTACAATACGGGAGGTAAAAAAGAAGATGGGAAGGAAGAGTGAAGATATGATTGGAGAGGGGAGAATGCGGGGAGGAAGTAGGAGAAGTGGAAGAGAAGAGAAGGGGGGAGAGGGCGGGAGGAACGAGATAAGTTGGGAGAAAAGGGAGGAGAAGCCAGGAGGGAAAAGGAGAAAGAGTGTGGTAGAGAGTGAAGGCTTGTTGGCGTCAGTTTGTTTGTGAGGCTTTATTCCCCGCACCGTCCTGGGGTGGGTGAACTCGGCTGTGTTCTCGCGGGAGGGCCAAAGTAATGAGACAAAAGTTCTCTCTAACATACACGAGGGAACGCGTAGTAATTATCCGGAGAGCAAACAGCGACATTAATAAATCCTGTTTATTATATCACACGCGACCATTTATATTTATTTTGTTTCCGATTCTACATTTTGGATTGTGATATCCCATAAGGTATACTGGTACGTAATATGATACGTTTAAACTCTTCGCCGCATTGCTTTCACATTACCATCCATAAAGGTTGAGATGACTAGTTGTTCAATGCTGTGGTGTGCCACCCTTGAAACTGGGTCAGAGCTGTGGGGGGCGGCGACCCCGGCCTGGGCTAAGGATGTCCCATACCTCTCGTTTACGACTGCCACCGAAATGAAACCCGGAATTAGTACCGCCGAGACTAAGGAGAAGACGCGGCTGGGTTAATCTTGCCGATGAAATTACTTGTCGTGGGGCCATAATGAAAAGGCTGTAAAAAGTGCGGTCCTGTGGCCCGGGGGAGCTGGCACGGAGGGTGTTATTGGGTGCTGGAACTCTGAAGGAATGCCTGCAATGTTGCTCATCTTGTTGCTTGCAGTGCTATATCTGAAGATCTGTCTCTTGCTCTTGACTCATGAGTGTCGTGGTAAACAATATCCTTCATCCTATCTCGACCTAAGACATACGAAACCTGATAGTATTTACATTATTGGGGACCCACGCATTTTGTCCTGCCAACATAAAGGACCATATTCTCTTTGTCGTATCTTTTTCCCTACCCTGATACATTTTTTTATATTATTCTTGTTACCTTCAGATAATTTCAGTCACCCTTGGAGAAAATTTCCAGTCTAAACAGGTTAGAAATAGTCTTCATAAGATCCTTCCGTACAAGAGACCTTTCCAAATTTTAATAATCATAAACTCAGAAACACGTCTCCTGATTTAAGATATACAAATAGTTTTCGTTACAGTGGTTTCTCAGTGATGTAATATGTATGTGGCATTTTTATTTCTTTTATGTTAGTTATCTCTTAATATTGACATATTAACATATAATAGGCAAAACGAATGGCGTAGGAAGAGAAGTTACAAAAGTCTCTCGAAGCAGCGAGAATACGGTCAGAGCACAAAGCCAAGAGTGTTATAAATAACCTAATTGGGTCAAGTCACAGACAGGAAGAATGTAAGACTGATACAAGGCAGAGACCGTGAGATAGACAATAATGGCAGCTGGTAATGGTATGGTATAGGTCTGGTTATTTAGCTGTTACACAGAGCTTTAAGGTTCTTAGCGTCCAACCCACAAACTCAATGACATTCAGAGGGTTCTGGGACTTATTCTAAGTGGCTCTGGAAATTTCAAAGCATCTCCCTCTAATTGATTTATTGTACACGTCGCACATCATTATCTTCTTTTATGTTTTTGATACAAACTGTCGGCAAATAATTTGTATCAGTAACATACAGAAGAATGTTAGGTGCAAGGGGGAAAATGAATTATTATGGAAGAAGTATATACTTGGAAGCCCATTATGTTACCCAGAATACGCATACATCAGTCTCACGAGAAAGGGTCCTCGGAACATGAGTCCAGCGCCACACAACCATACCTCAGCAGCGGTGACATCCTTCCCTGACCCCCAGAGGCACCCTCATATGGCCCAGAAACATCCCTTCACATATTTATAAACTCTCCCAAGATTTTGTCGAGTGTAATTCCTGGTACACGCATTTGCCCTCACTCATATAGAGCTACCAAATAATTCACAGTCAGTTTTGATGAAATATGACGGTTACAAAACTCAGAAAGCGAAATGGTCAGTGGTAAAAGCCATCTGTCATGGAGACTAGTTTATCCTACAAATTGGTTGGGATCCTTTATAAATACGACCCCCAGGACCCACTTCCTTCCCTGGCTCACGAACCCGACCCTGTCTCACTCCCCTTCCTCCTCCCCACCTCGAGTCCTCCGCACCTCCACCACAACACGCAACAACCCCCCCCCCATACTCCCTCCCCTCCTTTTCTGAGTTATTCTTTTCCCTTCTCCTGTAACAGAATTTTTACTTTCTTTTTCATCAGTTTCACAGGTTTGCTTCTCGATTTCTCTCTTACGTACATGGTTTTTTCCTTTCCCGTGTGTTTTCCTGTATAAACTTTCTGCCGAATTTTCATTCATCTCCCCTTTTCTGATTTCTGAACTTACGTCTCTTTCCTCTAGTCTCCGTCTTTACTCCTTTTAACTTAAATTAACATTTTTCATCTATACAGAGTAAATTTTCTCTTATTTCATTTCTGTTTTTCGTTTCCCTTTTCTTTCCTTTCTGTCTCCATTCTTCTCTGCCATCTTATATGTACCTTTTATACTTCTTACCCACCACCAATAATTATTTTCTAAACATTGTTCGCCTTCTTTTTTCTGCCTTTGTTTTCCCTGTGCAGTCCTTTTTTTTTTTTTTTTTTTTTTTTTTTGTCACCTTTACCAATACAATACATGCATGCTTTTTTTTTGCTTTCTTTAATTTCTCTTAGTTTTCTTCCTTCCTCTTCCTTCTCTCTCCCCCACTGCCCCTCCGAGCTTTCCTTCACAGTTCCTCTCTCTTCTTCTCTTCTTGTCCCAAGTCTCCTCTCAATCTCTTCTTGCCTCGTCGCATACAGTACGTGCGTCCTCCTTCGCCCTTCCTCTTTAATCTCTGCTCACCTTCTCCGTTCCTTCTCCCTTCCCCCTCTCCCTCCCCCCTTCCAGCCCCAGTCACGAAGGACCATCTTAAATGTTGCGTCAGGGTATTAAAACAACCTCACTGGACCACCTAAAAAAAATCTTAACCTAAAAACCTGACCCCAATTCATATATTCTCTTTTTCATCTTCGTTGTCAAGGTTACGCACATTCTCAGTAATATCAGGCTATAATATTCAGGCGCCTTTATACCCCAAGGAGCAAAACATGAGACCTAGGTTTTGCGTTATTATTTTTTGGTTAAGCGGTGCAAACATCAAAGGAGAGTGCTACTGAAGGCACACACACACACACACACACACACACACACACACACACACACACACACACACACACACACACACACACACACACACACACGATCTCTCTCTCTCTCTTTCTCCACTGCACTCAAAAAGTAAAAAGTAACCAGTTCCAGATAACACACACACACACACACACACACACACAAAAGTCTCTTCACTGTACTCAAAAGATACCCAGTTCCACAAAAATACACACGAACCAAACACAAACTCTCTCTCTCTCTCTCTCTCTCTCTCTCTCTCTCTCTCTCTCTCTCCACTGTATTTAAGATGCTCAGTTTCACAATATAAACACACACACACACACACACACACACACACACACACACACACACACACACACACACACACACATACCTCTTTCTTATCCCGGAAATACATCCAGACCCACAACAAACCATTCACGTAGGTTACACGAAACATAAAACACAATAAATTTCAGGGTAAAATGGCATCACCAGAAGATCCCGACTTTGAGATAGAGTCAGGTCTCAGTATAGCTGAAATTGGAAGGCCAGATGTGTTTACTCTGCGCCACGCTATAAAGATTTGTTTTTCCTGCGTGTGTGTGTGTGTGTGTGTGTGTGTGTGTGTGTGTGTGTGTGTGTGTGTGTGATGTGCACGAAGAACAATTATAACCATTGCGAGAGGAAACACGGTGTTCACTGGTGCACAGTTTTCTGTGCTTGTGTTTGTACTCCGGCTTGTTTGTGTTGAATTGTGTTTGCTTTTGTCTCCAGAGTATTACTGTTTGTTTAAGTAGTTCATTCTTTCCTCACATTTTTTTTTATCATTAATGAGGGGAAGGGTTAGAGATAGCCCTCATTAATTACTTCACTAATGAGGTTACTTCTGTGTTGAATAAAATCACCTAAAGGTAATAAGAATAACTAAACTAACTTATCTTCCTTGATAGGCTGAACGCTTGCATGCTCCAGAAAACTCATTATAACAATAAATCGCCAGTTTTATGAACAGTATCTTCGCCCTTGTCATGGGCTTTATTACGATGTCTTGGTATCACAAGTCCTTGGTTTGTTTACGTGAAAGGATTATTACCTAGACACTGAGATAACCTTGATTTGTATGATCTAAATTACAATATTATACTAAAATTAATCTCCACCATCACCGTCACCGCCATTCTGTTTATCATTAATCTTAATTTTCCACATTATGATAATTACATTTCCGAGTAGCCTCCCCCTCTCCAAAAAAAAAAAAAAAAAAAAAAAAAAATCTCCATTATGACAAATGCATCTATTTAAATCTGGCACGCCATTTTAATCCCTTCAGAATGATGACACTTTTGCGTTTGATTTTTGCTACTATCAGATTCTTTAATTTGGCTTTAGGGAGACCACGCATAACGAAGAAGTTGGCAGATCTGTGAGTAAACACTACAGTGTGTTTGATTGTCCACCGACCAGATCTCATCCACTCGCCCGAGTTTTAATTTACCGTTTCGTACAGCAGTCTATCTGTCATTAGGTCTCGCTGGCACAGAAGACTTACTAGCACCCCATCCTTAGCAGTTTATTTTGTTTTGTACCCCCTGATGTCCTCAGGTATTTTTATCTTTCAAAGTCTAAAGAAAAATGAAAGTACAAACAGAACAATAGTACGGTGTTGTGCACAGAATGATAGTTGAGGAGAAGGTGTTTTGAAATCACTGCCAACTACAGTTCATTATCCTCTTTACTAATAATCCATCCACTCCCCAATTCATTACCCAGTGTCGATACATAATCAGATAGAATCACATTATCAGTTAATATTCGGACAGACACGCAAACACAGATGCCAGTTTGACTCCCCATGCGTAACTCAGCGTGGGTACATCAAATCCAGCTTTCATCCTAAAATATTTTTCAGCCGCTGATCAACGTGGGTTTATTTATTTATTTTTTTTTTTACATTCTTTTTGTTTTGTTTTCTACATTTTTTTCTTTGTTGTGCCTGGAATTGCGTGCGTTTGATGACCATAGCGCCGTAGTCAAGGGGAGTCTAGGGAGCGAGTGGATGGTACCTCGAGGGTTGGGAGACGAGGGGAGACAGTACAGAGGGGAAACACTGGGGGGAGATTGCGTAGAGCAGTAGGGGGAAATAAAAAGGGAGAGGGGATAAAGCAGATCAAGGAATGTCCAGAAGATAGAAAAGGAAGTTGAAAGGAGATGGAAGGGTACTTTAAATGTGGAGAGAGTGGATCCATTGAAGGTAGACAGAAAAGGTTCAGAGTGGAGAGTACAGAAGGAGTGAGGAAAATTTAGAACGGAGAGGGGAGAAGATAGACGAAGGAGAGTCTAGGGGATAGGAAGAGAAGCAGAAGAGGGATGGATTTATACATCAAGTGTAGTGCGAGTGGATCAGTAGGGATGAGGAGAAAAAGTTTAGAGTGGATGATAGAGGGAAAGGTGGAAAGAAGATAAAATAGCTTAGAGGAAGGAGTGTTGGGAGATAGAAAGGAAAACTGAAGGGAATGGAAGGGTAAATCAGAAGAGGAGTCTGTTCAACCGGTGGGGACTAAAAGGGAGAAAAGAATAGGGAAGGATAGTTGGGAGGGAGAATGCAAATGGTAGAAGGCAAAGGAAGGAGTGTCTAGGGGATAATAGGGGTTGTGATGAGAAATGGAAGAGCATTTCAAGGGAGGGAAAAGCCGCTCCGTGTAAGGAAGAAAGAGAAAAATGAATAGATGGCAAAGAGGGATAGAAAAATGTACAAGGAAGAGGCAATAACGTAGTGAAAGGAGTGCCTAGAGGATAGAAAGGGACACTGAAAGGAAATAGAAGAGTAATTCAAGTGAGGGGAGAGTGGCTTCTGTGGGGAGAGAAAGAGAAAAGGTTGAAGGCAGACAGTAGATAGGGAGAGGGGGAAGGGTAAGGGGAGAGTGACTACTGAAACATGAGGGACGTGGAAAGGTGAGTCAGACAGGGGTAAAGCGCATCAAGTAGCCTAAGGGAAAACAGGCAGAGAAGTTGGGAGGTGAAGCACAGGGAAAGAGGAAAGGGGGAACAGAAGGGGGAGTGTCTAGAGGGAAGAGTGAATCAGGCGGATGGGAGGAGGGTGTCAGGGGAGTGAGATGGACATTGTGAGAAGGGTGGCATTAGGGGAGGTGATGCGAGGGGAGAGAAGGAGTAGGGAGGCTGTGGGGAGAGTAGAGGGAGGGGGGAATGGGGGGACCGTGGAAAGAGTTGAGAGATTACTCAGAGGGAAATGTTAGAGTACAGAAAGAATAATGGAGACCGGAAAGGGGAGAACTGTAGTAGAGATTAAGCAGAGGGTTGTGCAGGGGGGTGGAGGGGAGACACCATGGCAGGGAGAGTGAAAGGTATGGAGGAGAGGGTGAGAGGAGACAGAGACAGAGGGAGGGGTAATGAAAGGAGGAGATAAAAGATGAAAGAAGTGAGGAGTAGTTGCAGAAGGTAGAAAAAGGGAGTTATGGAATGTACAGTGAAAGGAGAAAAAGTGAAAAGATGGAAAGGGAGGCAAAAGGAGAACATATGACTGAGATAAAGAGGAAGCAGAAGAGGCGATTTTGTAAAGAATGTATGAAATGAGTGAAAAAAAAAGACAAGGTAGAAAAGATGACTATGGGACGAAACGTGAAATGCCTAAGAGGAAAAGACTGACATGGAGCTTAAGAATGAAGAATTTATGAAGAACAGAAATATAAAGTAAATAAAGCGTGGGCAAAAGTGACTAAATGACGTCAAGGTGTGAGTGAAAGAACGGGGATAAGGTTGAAAGAAAGGTTAAACAAAGCGGCACGAGGGAAAATAAAGGAGAGGGGGAAGGATGGAAGTGAAAAAAAATATTTGAGATTGGCAGTGACGTAAGGGCGAGAGTGAAAGAAGAGTGGAGGGCAAAGAGTGTGAGGGTGAAAGAAAGAGGGTGCAGTCAGGGTTACCGGTAGGGGAAGATGGGAGGGTGACAATGTGGGGTAGGTGGAAGGGTGAAAGTGAGAGCAAGCTGGATGTTGGATGGCGGGTGGGGAGACGAGGGTGAGAGTAAGGGGAACGGGGGAAAGCGAAGGGGAGGGTGAAGTTGGTGCGGCGTGCAGTGTGTTGTGATGAGACGTAAGGCCATCATTTCCAGCTCTCCCTTTCCCTCTCTTTTGCCCCTCACTCTCCCTTCATATCTTCTCCATCATTCCCCCTTCCCATCTCTTTCCTCTCACCCTCCCTTCATATCTTCTCCATCATTCCCCCTTCCCCTCTCTCTTTCCCCTCACTCCTTTTATATCTTCTCCCTTATTCTTCCTTTATCTCTCTTTCCCCAGACCCTCCCCTCACTTCTTCTCTCTCTTTCTTCCTCTCCCCCTTTTTCCCTTCACTCATTCCTCATCTCTGTCATTCTTCCTTTCCCTATCTCTCCCCGCACTCTCCTTTAGCATCTGTTTTTCTCATTCTCGCCTTCCTCCTCTTTCCCCTCACCCCCTTCAACTCATTACTCTCATTCTCCCTTTCCCTCTCTTTCCCCTTACTCTCCCTTCCTCCCGTCTCCCTCATTCTCTCATTTCTCTCATCTTCTCATTCCCCTTTCCTTTCTCTTTCCATTTATTCGATTCTCTTGCCCTGCTTCCTAACATTCTCATTCTCTTGCTATTTTTTTCATCTCCTTTCTCTCATATTCTCCCTTTCTCTCTCTTCACCTTCATCCTCCCTCCATATCTTTGCCCCCTCACTCTTCGTCTTCAGTCTTCATTCCCCTCACATACCACTCGCTCTTCAACATTCCCTCACTCTCTCTTACTATTTCTCTTCCCTCCCTATTTCTCTCTTTCTCGCTTTTTTCTCCCATCCAGTTACTGTCTTTTCTTCTCTCTTTAAAATCATTTCCCCCTCCTCTCTCTACTCCCTCACTCTTCCCTCCTCTCTTTTTCCCCCACTGACTCATAACTTTCTCTTCCCTCCCCACTCTCCTTTTCCACTCATTCTCCATCCCCTTTCCTTCCCACTCAGTTTCCCCTCCTCTCTCCCCTCACTGTCCCTTCCCCTTTATTTCCTTCACTTCCATTGCGCTCCTCTCTCTCTCTCTCTCTCTCTCTCCACTCTTTCCCTCCCCTCTCCCCCACACCGCCTCCCCTCTGGCTGCTCTATAACTAACTCACCATACCCTCTGCCTCATTTATTTCCCCTCTCTTCACCCTCGATCTCTCCCCTCTTTTCTTTTGACTCTTCCCTATCAGCCTTAATTTCCCCTCCTTCCCTATTTAGTTTCTCTCTCTCTCTCTCTCTCTCTCTCATGTTAACTGTCGTACGGAAGGGACATGAAGCCTCTCTCTCTCTCTCTCTCTCTCTCTCTCTCTCTCTCTCTCTCTCTCTCTCTCTCTCTCGTGTTAACTGTCGTACTGAAGGGACATGAAGCCTCTCTCTCTCTCTCTCTCTCTCTCTCTCTCTCTCTCTCTCTCTCTCTCTCTCTCTCTCTCTCTCACTTCCCCTTTTTTTATTTTTTTTTCTCTCTCTGTTCACAGTCGCACTGAAGGGACATGAAGCGTGAAGAGAGGGGGGGGGGGATGAGGGGTGAAGAATGGCAAGGGAAGAGAAAGGGCGAGGGAGGAAGCAGGTGGGGTGGAATTGGAGAAGTGAGGGGAAGGAAAGAGAGAGGGGAAAGGGAGAAGAAAAGAATAGGAGGAGAGATAAGGGAAACAGGAGAGGAGATGAAGGGGCTGAAGGAATGGGGGGAAAGGGTGATGAAGGGACATGGGAAGTGTGAGGGGAGTGGGGAGTCATTAGGAAGGAAGAGGTAGTATCAAGTATGAGGTGTTAGGTATGTGGGGAAAAAGGTAAGGCAGATGGATCAGGCAGTATGGTGAAGAGTGTGAAAATTGGGACAGGAAGGATAGGCACGAGGGTGGGGAGTGAAAGTTAGAAAGTGTGATGCATAGGGAATTAGGGTGGAAGATGAGGATAGATAGTCAGGTAAAATGGGGAGGTAAAAGAGGTCGACAAAAATGTGAGACTGGATGTAAAGTCATAGGGATAAGGAGGGACGATTAGGTGGGAGGGTGGAGAAGAAGGGTAAGGAAGATGGGTTACGGGAAGGGTTATACGGGAGAGTGATGCAGGACGGTAAAGCACGGTGGTGAGATAGAAATCAGAATCAGAATCAGAATCAGAATTTTATTTCCATGATTACAGTGGTTATTCATTACATAGAGGGCATATAATAACTTAAATCTGCATATATGTATTTATAAACATACATAAATATACATACTGTAACGAACGTGTTGTCATAGCAGGGGGCACTATTAGTAGAAATGTTACTGTTTAAACTGGGTGTTTAAAAGAAAAATTTTCAGCTGTTTTCTAAAGGAATATATTGTATGAGTACTGGAAACACTGGATGGGAGACTGTTCCAGAATTTAGGTCCAGCCACTTTAAGTGACTTTGCTCCGATGCTGGTGTTTGTTTTGGGGACGTAGCCTACATATGTTGTTGTTGTCTTGTATTGGCAGTACTGACTTCATGTACTTTAGGGAGCTTGACTTGCCAGTTGGGAGCTGTTTTGTTTATTATCTTGTAAACTGCTATTCCTAATGCATACTTATATCTTTGATGAAGTTTTAGCCATCCTAGTTCTTTTATACAGGGTGTAACATGATCGTATTTAGCGATACCGCCTACTGCTACTTTAGCGGCGAAGTTTTGAAGTTTTTGTACCCGTTCTAGTTGTGTTAAGTTTGTCGCACCCCATATCATTAAGCCATAATTGATAATACTTAATACTAGTGACTGTACTACAGTTATTTTTGTTGTCTTATTAAAATTATCCTTTATGCGATTAATGTACATTAGAATATTAAATACCTTTTTACTCATTTCGTCAATATGTGTGCTGAATGTCATAGTATTATCGAAGTACACACCTAAATTTTTAAAGGAACTGCTGGGAAAGATTTGGGTGCCATCAATCTGCATGTGAGTGTCTTGTGGGATCTGTGACAACAGTCCACTCGTACCTATAAACAAACACTGGGTTTTATTGGTGTTTAACATTAAACTATTAGTGTGAAAGTATTCTTTAGCACGAGATAAGGTGGACTTACATCTATGAACTATTTCACCTCTATCGTCAATGCTGCCAGTGTGGATAAACTGAGTGTCGTCTGCCTACTTTATTATCTGACAGTCAGTTATTAATTGTGAGAGGTCATTAGCATAGATAAGGAATAGAATAGGGCCGAGCACAGATCCCTGAGGTACTCCGTACGAGATATCAAGTTTGTCTGAGACAAAATTGCCAATTCATACCGACTTAGTTCTCATACTTAAGTAGCTTTTAAACCAGAAGGAATCTACATTTACTTTTAGACATTTGTTAATTAATACATTGTGACAAACACTATCAAACGCCTTGGAAAGATCACAAAGCGCAATCAGAGATACTTATTCTTTTGTCTAGGTTATCATACACCTTACAAGAGAGTGTTAAAAGAGCAGTTTCAGTAGAGAGATTATGTCTAAAGCCATGCTGAGAATTACTGAGGAGATGATTCCCTTCTAAGTGATCCATAAGTTGCGATGCTACAATCTTTTCCAGTATTTTGGAAAATATAGGTAACAAAGATATTGGACGATAGTTGGATGCTTCATCCACATTGCCAGATTTAAAAATGGGGACCACTATGGAGTGTTTCCATGCTGTAGGGAAAACTCCGGTTACGATTGAGGTGTTTATTATGCAGCTGAGGTATGGAATTATCACAGGGAGAGAATCTCTCAAGAAGCGTAGCTGAATATATACCGTCTGAGCCACAGGAGTTAGTATTTTTTAGATGCTTTATCATTAGAATAATGGTATTTACGGGTTCAGGTCGAAACATACGATTCGCACTGGTAGGGCTGTTTGATTCATTATTACTGAGTTGTGGTATACTGTTATCATTCCCTAAATATTGTTGAGACTTCTCAAAAGTGTTCTTTCCCACATTTGCAAAATATCTGTTAAACTCGTTTACCTTAAGTACATTTTCAGCAGTGTCATTAGTGAGAAGTTTACTGTTATTTTTCTTAGCATTAGGAACCAACTCTCTTAAGGTTCTCCATGTGGCTTCAGTATTAACTTTGGTTTCCTCTAATCTTATATTGTAATATTCTGATTTAGCTCTGCGAACCTGCCCTCTAACCTGCCTTTTTAATGTTTTATATTTGTCTTGTAAGTCTACATTATTTCTGTCAGTTTTAAGATCATATCGTACACTGTCTCTTTCTTCCGAGATGATGACTGATGAGGTAAGAAAGAGATGCAGGATGGAGTGGCAGGATGGTATGGGGCAGAATGGTGAGGCAGGATGGTGAAGCAGAAGGGTATGGCAAGATCGTTAGACTGAAGTGGGAGGCAGGAGAGTTAGGCAGGAGAGTGAGGCAGCAGATGGCGAGTCTCACAGGCTGGAAGGGGGCAAGAGGACAGGAAGGGTGCTTGGGGAGAGGGAGGTTGTGGGAGGGGGAGCCAGGAAGGGGAAGAGAAGAGGCGTGTACTGTAATGTATGATGCTGCCCGCTCACCACACCCCCTGTGTACACTACTTGTCATTATACACACGCACACAGTCTCTCTCTCTCTCTCTCTCTCTCTCTCTCTGTCTCTCTCTCTCTCTCTTTCTCTCCACACACACACACACACACACACACACACACACACACACACACACACACACACACACACACACACACACACACACACATACTCGTGATAAAAGTTACATAAAGGCACAAGTACAGTAGACAGGTAAATACGATATCATAACTTCAGTACCCCGAAATACACAAACACCAACACATGCACTTCGAACAATTTACTAATCATTGTTGTTCCTGATTACGTGCCCCTGCAATTCTTCCGTTCTCAGCATCTGTATCTCAGTTCATATTCTACCACTTCACTCTGTCGTCATTTTTACTGTGTTCCTTTTACAGGTGGACGGTGTTAATAGGCTTATGGAACTCTTTAAGTGAAGGAGTTAGTGAAGGTTGCCTCTAACTCTTCCAGCATCAAAAGTCTGTTCTAGGTTAAATAAACTCTTTGTGGCTACAAGAATGAAGAAGGAAAATAGTTACCGAAGCAGTAGGGTCAAATGGTTTGCAAACGTAACACGATAGCTAATAATAAAAACATACGTCAATTTCGCTGAGTGCAGCTGGAATGAACTGCGTCAAAAAGCCCAAAAGTGGCACAAAACTCATAATTTACGTATATTTCACGTCATGGAGCGGTGACGGAAAAAGAGTAATAAATGGCATCCACAGTATAGCATATTCACTAACATAAACAACACTACGGCTCTCTAAAAAAGGTCTCGCGCTTTAATAGACACCCCATACAATGAAATATAATGTGAATACAGTTAAATCAGACATACATAAACACAGTGTGGAAGAATTCAGCCCCAGTTTTTTATCTCGAATATTATTTTGATTATATTTCCTGCTTAATGAGGGAGAAGAGAAAAATACTTACTCGGAATTTCAACTTTTTATGCGAGGATCGGGCCATCAATAACAACAACGAGATTAGCACAGTTACATAAACACCGATGCAGCCGTCTCATTTGCAATGTAAAATGAGTGTTCGGTGAGCTATCAGCCGGTGCGCATTGAATTTCGCTTCACGGAGTTTTACCCTTTTTTTCTCTTTTTTTTGGCTCAAGATCCATTCATTTCACGCTTTTTATCTTTTGTTCCAGGCCCGTGTTAAATGATTTCAAACACAAAGGCTCAGGTCTGCAAAAATGTAAGGGCTTTTGATTTTCGCTACGAGGACGCCATATTTCAGCTTATTCTGTCTACCATTAGACGATTTCTTATAGCAACGGAAGGGCCTTTGTTAGGGAAGGCGTTGTTGGAGGCTATATCTGAATTTTCTGTTTCTCCTACTAAGCTGAGTAAAATAATCTGGAGAAGGGAAGACTAAAATGAAAAATACGTCAACGGATATGATGGTTTCTCTCTCTCTCTCTCTCTCTCTCTCATTAATTAGCTCAAGATCCATTCATTTCATGCTTTTTACCTTCTGTTCCAGGCGTGTGTTAAATGAATTAAAACACAGAGGCCTACTTCTGCAAAAGAATATAGTGCCCACATTTTACTGTTTAAGTGATTAGTAAAGTGATTTGCTGTCATAAAGAACGCGAGTTCGATCCAAGGCTGGGGTAGGGAACAACCAGGTTATCTTAATGTACTGAAAACTGATATTCCACAGAAACCACCGATATCTCATTGACATACCCTCCTGATAATACCGTCTCGCCATTTTTGTATGAGATAGTCCCAGCATTTATTCAGTAAATTTGGTGGGTATTAGCGTGCAGTTGATGATGTATGATGGGGTGTAGATAAGAAAGAAGATTGGTAATCCTCTGGGAAAGGTGTTTCAAGTATATGCCAGAAGAGGACACACACACACACAAAAAAAAAAAAATCATGACAAAGATACAGAAATAGACACATAAAGTATGAAGTTACTGACACACAGGAGGTACAGTTCATACAGTATTTAATAACATACCCTGCCTCAACAGTGATTACAAAACTGTTCACTGTTACCCATAAACAAGTTCACTTCTACTGAGGCACAAATGATCCCAACTTACGTCAGCTGCTACAAAATGTCCAATCAAAACGTATCTCTGAACTTTAGGTATATTATTACCAAGGCAGAGTTGGCTATAAGTGTTCACCTAAAATTTCACCTTTTAATCTTCTTACTTTCCTCCTCTAGGTAATATATCTATATTGAGACGATTTTGGCATACTCTGCTTTCCATATATGCGGATTTTCCTTGATATGTTTCGCCAGGGGAAGAAGTGACACAAAAACCGTAGGGTGAAGTAGATGCCGTGGAATATCAGGTACACGCTTGTCTTACACTGTACGTGGATCTCACAGTTACTCATTCCCCGACTTTCCACATGAGTCCTTCAATAGAAAATCCCAAAACAGCCGTGATCACAGCTTGGATTATCTTGGCAGCCCAAACTAAGATAAAACTGCCAGCTAGTGGTTTGTGGACAAGGTCAGAATGGAAGGCAAATGAGGCAGATGGGATGCGAGGCCAAATAATCCTGCACTATTATCGGGTGTTTATAAATGTATTCTTGCTAACTCCTCATTACTTTACTAAGCTTCGGGGATACCTCTTGTGGCGAAAGGGTACTTGGGGAATGTATATGACCCTTCCATAACAAAATGTCTTCCTTAAATTGAATCAAATCTTGTGGAGAGAACAAAAGCAACAAAAAAGATCGTCTTCGATCTGATGTGGTTGATGGCCCCAAGGTGATACGGCTGTTTAGTTTGGCAAGGAAAGGTGCCGGAGTGACCTGGGCACACATTATCTTGTCTTCAGTAGATGTAGATAATCAGGAAATAGGTGAAACTACCAAGGACAGTTAAGTTTTATTGGCCATTTGCACTGCTCGGACGACATGCATAATCCCCCCTAACAACTTGCTTTTTCGGATGCATAAGACATATTCAGATCTGCTGTTAGAATATATCTGTGAAGATTATGTTTAGTCTGTAAAACTCCATGTTGTACATGTATATACTGCCCGACACAAAAAGCGCGCTCCCAAAACACACTTTCACCCAGTAGTAAAGCTGTTGACACCACACCAGCACCAACTTCCTTGTGGGCATGGACTTAGTGGTTACATCATACCATAAACCCTCCAGTGGGAGTGGTATAAAAATACACCCTCGACTAAAAATATCCAATACCAGCGACTTTACCCGGATCCAACACCTCCTGTGCTCCCCCTCCCCCACCTTGCTTTCCCCCACCTTGTTCGTACTTAGAATTGAAAGGGTGACCTGGGCTGTAATTTAGACGGTTGCGTGTAGTAATCTGCGGGGAGACTAAACTTACAAACTGAATGTCTGCCTTTACTCATTCAAACCGATAACGTATTTTCCATAATCGGTCCACCAACACGATTTTGTTCAGCATGAAAAGGGTCTCTAGTAATGAAAAGTTTATAGGAGACTCTATCCAATCTTTGCAGTTCGAAAGTCATCTAAGCTAAATGAGAACGGAGGAAAATAAAAAATGTCCTCAATGTGAAGTGGTGTGTAGCTCTCGTGCAGTCAGTAGGCATTAATTTAAACCTTCATTTTATTTTTTTTCTCCTGCCTCCACCATCATCAATACACGTCCTGACATCCCGCGAGATGGGCCGGCAGGAGGAGACAAGTAAGCACCGACTGCCACTGTAAAATTCCCCCAGTGCTGCTCATAGGAACCTCATCTTTCTCGCCGTCCAGACTCTAAATCCCTCGGCCGGACGATTCATGTCGGGTTTTATCGCTTCGGAGTCTAAGAGTTCGATCTCATGACATACTGTTCCCGGTGACGCTGGGCTGACGTGGCACATTTTAAGGAGTTGGGTGTAAGGGGAGGCTAAGCAGAAGGAGGAGGACTAGAGGGTTAGGAAATGGAGATGGGCTGCTGACCTAGGCTCTGTTGGTGTAAGGTATGGATGGTTATATGCTTGCTTGAGTGTGACTGGGTGGAAGGGAATATGGCGGAAGGAGGTGGTAAAGTGTCGTGATACGATAATGGCAGGATAATAACACGAGTATTGGCAGGACACATATTTCCAAGAATCTTACTTTAACCCTTTCACTACAGTAATGTCTTCATTTTCTTTATTCTGCTCAGACTAGGCTACCTATTGCAACAACTTATCATTGAAGATGGAGAGACAACAGTTTTAGGCCAAGTTAAGGTAATTAAGAACATATCTGCACCCACTTTAAATATCCACCACAGCTTGTGTTTTAAGCCCTAGATTTGGGGCACCTATACAGATGGCGAGACAAACACGCTACCATCAAGCCGCCGTGGTTCTGTATGAGGTTTGTAGGTTAATTACTCGTACTCCTTCACTGCGATTGCTTCTTTTTATTATTTATGCACCCAAGACGATTTTATTCAGCTTACAAAGTTTCTGAACTGAGGTGTCAGAAGTTGTATAGCCTTTGGCGATTTGGCAACTTCTTCAGCGTGAAAGATCCTACCAAGTCCATCAAACTTTTCTGGAGGTAACAACAACACACTGTATAAGGACGTCATTATTGAAGAGAATTAAAAATACTTAAATACAATAAAGGTTAAACTGAAGATGATATGTACAAAACTGAAGAAGACAACCTGAGTGACTGAACAAGTCATGGATGAAACAAGGAAGTCATGAGTAAAGAAAAAGAGCATAAGAGTTACTTGTTTTTGCCTCTCGTGGAATGCTGTAGTTCGTGTGCGCTGTTGGTGTGGCCATTCTTTACTGACCAGGAGCACTGAGTGTGTTTCTGTCACCGTGACAAAGTGTGTGTAGCTTTGCAAGGAACGGCCTTTATGTTTCACGTTATATAGTGAAACAATTATTAAACCAGGCAAGATAACGAAAAGAATGCCATGATTTTACAGTACTCTACACACACACACACACACACACACACACACACACACACACACACACACACACACACACACACACACACACACACACACACACACACACACACACACACACACACACACACACACACAGATAGATAGATAGATAGATAGAGAGAGAGAGAGAGAGAGAGAGAGAGAGAGAGAGAGAGAGAGGGAGAGAAACTTCCCCTACTAAACAGAAACTAATAAAAAAAAAGTAGAGAGTTTAAAGTGTCAAGGAGCAGCTCTTTTCTTTACGTTAGATATTAGAGCTATGGCAATGGTGGTAAGATAACTCTGAGTATCTCTCCACTATGTAGTAACTTGAAGACGAAGAAGAAGAAGAAGAAGAAGAAAAGGAAGGAGAAGAAGAAGTAGAAGAAGAAGAAGAAGAAAAGAAAGAAGAGGAAGAAGAAAGAAGAAGAAGATCTGAAACTTGGCATTTTTTTAACATTTATTGGAATGATCAGAAAACATAAGAAACGTGGTAAGGTAAAACGGGGGTCCTTATCATATAATATTAAAGAACATCGTTTTCATATGGCAGAGTAATTAAATCCAAGACTCTCTGGTTCATGCTTATAGGGGTAATAGTCTGGCCTATATCGCGGATAAACAACTAAAAAACGCTGCACAAATGTTCAGAAACAAGAAAGAGAAAAACACGAGCTTATTTTTCCGAGAGTTAAAAAGCCCGCTACTAAATTTCAGGGGACGGCAGCCGGAGAATTTTCCCGGGAGGAGGACGAAGTTGCCTACTAATTTTCATGTTACTAAATTTTGCACTTCATTAAGGACGGATTGCTTTAAAACTCGTTAACTGGCAGCGCATCTTCCAAGCATTTATCCACGCGTGATAAAATTCCTTTAATCCAATAAGAATAAGTTGCCCCCTTTTTCTGCTTCTAGTTCCGTTTCAGAGTATTGCTTTCTGAGTTCATTTCGGCCGCATTTTCCCCTCTGGATCAATTTGTCAGGCTTGAACCTCGCCCAGAAGCTCTTAAGGGTCGTCGGATACCAGCGGCCCTGCATCACGGCTCAGTTTATAGAGCAAGCAAAACAAACTCGTGAACATTTCCTTGCCTCGGTATTATCCCCGCCAAGGAGAGTACGAGGCGGCGGAACCAACATTTAAGTTCGCAGATATTCACAAAGAAAATATGAGATGTTTAGAGGATAGACTACCACACACAACAACAACGTTTACAAAAATTATTGCTATTCCTGGTGATGATACTGCAGACTTGGATCTAATTTCATCCCAGTCTCAGGAGATGACCTTTGAAGCGAGTACGTATCTATTCTAGTCAGTGAGTGGTGGCTTGAGGCTTCTTCTGCTGGGAAACAACACGAGTGGTAATCTCCTCCAAGTGCTTATATCGAATTATACAGATTAGGGGCAGCTATAAATTGTGGAAGCAGCTACATCCCTTCCTGTTTTACGTAATCGCGAAAGAAGTAAACAGGGTGATACAGAAGAGATGTAAGGAACATTGTGTGGCAGGTCACCCTCACGGAAGAGGTGCGCGTGTGTGGTTTTGTATATTTGCAGTGTGTGTGTGTGTGTGTGTGTGTGTGTGTGTGTGTGTGTGTGTGTGTGTGTGTGTGTGTGTGTGTGTGTGTGTGTTAAGAGTGATGGAGAAGCGTAATCGATCAAACAGTTATGAGCTAATTGGAGAAAATGAATGTTTGAGTGAAGGATACAAAAATTGGTTAAGGGTGACAGTGAGTTAAGAAGAAAAGAGAAAAATGATGTAAACAGTATATGCAAGAATCATTAACCACTTCACTACGGCTACGGGACATTCTACCCTTGCTACCTGTAGACGATTTTCCTTGACTTGGGGGAGACAATTCAGGCCATAAGATCTAAATGCAGTCATCGGTGGCCGCTTCACTACAAGACGTTTCTGCCAAGCTGTGACAGATCGATAAGTAGATAGGCAAATAAATAGGCTAAAGAAAAAAAAAAAATGACGTCCTAGAAGCAATAACGTTAACCCTTTGATCCATTGACGTATTTTGCCTTTACTTCCAGCTGCCACCAGATTTTTTTTTATGTTTGGGAGAGACTTTTCTTTAATTTTTTCATTTGTTCTTGTCTAACATAATCGTCCAAAAATGAGATATGAAATACGTTATTGGACTGAAGTAGTTACCATAGCATGAAAGCGAGAAGTACGGCACACACAACAAATTTTCTCTTTAATCTGGCTGAAGCTCCATTAATTCCTTGCCATAACCCTTTCAGTGCCATGTTGTAATTACCTAGATTATTTCTTATCCCTCTTGATGACTTCGTTCAACCTGGGATCGACTCTTTGCAGTGAAGGGTGAGTGAAGGCTGCAACTAGTCCCTCCAGTGCCAAAGTTTCTCACAAGTTTAAAGTAATCATTCAGTGGTAGGAATAATAGATAAGAATAAAAAGAAAAATGAAAAAGAAGAAAAGGGCTTAAAAGAATAGAAAATGATTAAAAGAAAATAAAAAACAAAAATAGGAAGCATATTTTCATGGTCTTTAAAAATTTCTACAACGCCTTCCTTAGCGACAGGTTTTTAATTTTACGCGTTAATCACTTGTATTTTTTTTTTTTTACTTTAATTGGTTCTAGTTTGTATTGATACATGACAAGGAAAAATTTACTTACTAATTAAAAAAAGACAAGGAAGAGGTCCCATAGACCCTCCACAACTGACGAGCATACTTGCCTAGGAAACCTTATATATGGGTAATATTCGCATGAGAGTCCGTGTGTGTTGGGTTAGGGCAGGAGGAATCAAATGGCTGAATGAGAGGGAGGTAAGTTGAGTAGGTGAAGGGCCGGCGTGAAATGGGAGAGGCGGGTAGAAAAGCGGCGAAGAGCTGAGGTGATGATGCTGGTAAGAGTGAAGCTGTGTGTATCCTTAAACTGCGTAGAGCTGATTAAAATCGCTTGTAGCTAGCTTAACCCTTTGAAGCCAGTGACAGTGACGTCTGTTATATTTTATTCTTGGTACAAACAAACGGTATTATTCCGACTAAGAAAGATCTCTCGAAACGAACGGGTTAATGTAAGTTTTATTCTAACCATTCTAGATCAGAATGTATCTTCTAAGTTAAATACAAGTGTAAATTTAACAAAAATGAAAAGAAGAAAAAGTCACCGAAGAGAAGTGGTTGAAAAGAAGAGTTGATAATTCGCAGCGTAGAAATATTTTTAATCATCTGACAGCAGCTGGGTTATCAGACCTTTCGAAACTATAGAATTAAACAAACTCCGTATGTCACAGTCAAAGTATTGGCCTCTTCAGTTCAATGACGTATTCCTTATTTCATTCTACTTATGTCCAGACGATTATTAAGCTTGCGAGAGGTATTTCGAACATCGATGGTTTGATATAGGTTTCAGTAATATCCTTTCACCATAAAATGTCTCCCCGAGGATGGATGAAAATCGTCTGGGGGTGCCAAGATTAAACCAACACATTACGTCACGTGAGTCAACTGATTAAGCGCTAGACTGAAATGTGAATGAAGGAAGGAAATCTACGCGTGGGAAGCGACTGTGAGGCTGAGTGAGTGAAAAGTGAGTGCTTGATAAACAACTGAAGTGCTCCAGTGAAGTGACAGCGAGAGGCGAGTGGGAGTGGCAGTGAGAGAAGTGAGTGGGTGAATGGAGAATGAGTGTATCAGGGACTAATGAAAAGCATGATCGGTGAGGGCAAAAGGGAAAAATGAAGGAGTGCCAGTGAAAATGAAAAATAAATGTAAGGAGGAAGAATGAAAAAGCTTAGGGTTAAGTTAACATTTAATTTTTTCTATGCCTCAAACTTCCCTCCTATTACGATATGTAACCACCAAATTTTCATTCATGGTCCACGTTTCATTTTAGGTAGGAACTGGCTGGAAAAAAGAATAGCTTGCCCAAAGATTTGAAGGAAGTAAAGCAAGAGTGATGAATGAAATGTAAGAGAAAAGAGGTTAAGAAAAGTAGGAATGGGAAGCGATTGGAATACTGCAGTGCCTGAAAATGAGAGATGAGAGTGAAGTGGAAACTACACTCAGTTTTTTCATCGAGGCCAAGATGCACTTGACAGGTTAGTGATGATTGGCTGAATGCAACATTACTTCATAATTTCTCTACTCGGTAGCATTATTAATTGACACAACATATATCTGAGGTGGAAATTTGGGTTAGTAAGTAAGTTATTCGGACATGTAGCATCCAGCCAATCATCACCAACCTGTCAAATGCATCTTCACCTCAATTTAAAAAAAAAAAAAAAAATGTGAGACATGCTGGGCTGAGGTGAGAGTGAGATTATAAGAGGTGAAAAACAGTGAAAGTGATAAAAGTATATAAAGTACTGGATACGGGGTGAGTGAAATTGAGAGGAACATGTGAAGTTGTGGAATGAAGGTGAGTGAGTGCGAGAGGAGCCAGCGGAGTACGAGGATGAAAGCAAGTGAAAGTGAGGAGGTCGTGAAGTGCGAGAGAGTTATAGTAAAAGTGAGACAAGAAAGTGATGTTAGGGCCGAGTAAGTGAAGGTGAATGTAAGTGAGAGGAGAGAGTGAATGAGTGAAATGAGGAGTTTGAGTGAAGAATGAAAGTGAAGGGAGTGAGTAAGGAGCTAGATCAATGAAAGTGAGTGGATCAAGTAGAGTGAAATAATAGGATCAGTTAGAGTCGTGACAATTAGGATGAAAGTGAGAGGAGCAAATAAAGCGCTGGAGCAGTGACAGTGAGTGAGTGCAAGTGAGAGGAGCTGTTAGTGTTGGAGTGAGTGAGTGTGAGAGGTAAGAGTGTGTTGACCCCGAGAGCAGCCTGGCACCTGAGACCCACAGTGTGTGTGTGTGTGTGTGTGTGTGTGTGTGTGTGTGTGTGTGTGTGTGTGTTGTGAGCCACCACTTGACGGCAGCTTGGCTCTCAATTCTACCCTTCCTGCCAACACCCCCACCCCCCAAGCCCTCACCTGCCTTCCTCATCGCAACACGTCACTCTGTTATACACACCCGGGTTCAATAATACACACACCGCTTACGTCAATATATTATACACTCTAACTGGTTCAATAATACACACACCAGACACGCCGTTCTTTTATTATGCCCAGAAACTGGCTGAATAGTACCGATGTCACTCTCTTATACACAGGAGTATGTTTAATAATACACACGTCACACGCGTCATTCTATTATAAATAGGTATTGGATCAATAATACTCAAGTCGAGGCTTCATTAAACACACAAAGGCTGGCTCAGTAATACACAACACATCACACTCTCATATATATATATATATATATATATATATATATATATATATATATATATATATATATATATATATATATATATATATGTATATATATATATAATTGTATGTATTCAGGTTTGCTTAGTACTAAACTGATCGAAATCGGTATACAAATCAGTTAAAGGGAAGCGAGGTGCCTAAAAATTCGCCTAAAATGCCACAGCGAGTGGGGAGGTGGTGAGGAGTGAATAAGAAACAAACATGAGGGGTAACAGGCTCCGACGCCAAAATTTCAGCCGTATAAAATTGTCTGACGTTATGTGGAACCGAATATTTAAAAAGTTTCATAGATAAGATATTAATGTTACCAGTATGAACACTGTCAGTTTTTCGTGACTCAGTCTCACCTGAATATAATTTTCTGGCTTTTGGTGAAAAGGAATCCTGGAGTTGCCCTGCCCAGGAGAAGGTTAAAGAGAGCTAATAAAAAAAATCCATACAACAATCTGTGAAATCTTAGATCTTTCACAATCCTTTAAGAAAATGTTGATTAAATCCCGATGCCGATTGCAGACTGTCCGAAGAAGATGAAAATGTTGAGACGAAGTAAAATTGTGCATTTAGAGAACTGAAATCTGGAGAAGAAAGAATGTGGCGGGAAGGACTAACAGGAGGATTGAAGCTGGGATTATGCTGCATATTCTGGGACTTAAACACAAGAATCTGACCTTGATCTGAATAGCGTCAAATTAAGAAATACTGTATTATAATACATTAAGGCCTGACGACCTAACGAAAGGTAAGGTGAAAGTCGAATAATTAGATTTTACTCAAGAATTACAATATTCCCTGTCATCAAATGCACAAATACATGTATGAACACCGCCGCAACCACCCGCCAAAAACATAAAATTATAATATACAGTACTTTATTATAAATGCGGTTCCACAAACGTATGAATACAAATCCGAATACCCGGTACTTCTGTAACCACCAGCAAACACAAACTTTGTGTCTTGATATCGCATTGCCACGAATAGTTGAAATGGAAACTTTACGCACGTACGGATATTGTGTTTACAAAGACCGTAGTTTAGGCCCGCCCTGGAGAATCAGAGTTAGGTCATCACTACTGCATTTTCTAATTAAATACACAAAATATGTCGGTAAACATGAGTAGAAAATTGTTACCACAACCACAGTCACCCCACACGAAGTACAGATTACCAACTACATAACAAGAACACAAATGCTAACAGGAACATTGCCACAACAACCCATCATCAAATCCAAATTGGATTGTACACTTTCAATGCATATCAACAAACGCATGAATACAAAATTATGAATATGACCATAACCCCCCACCAGCAACACAAATCCAACCACAAATACAATAGTGTGGACAACATACACTACACGCCAGCCATACATATTTGTGACCTTCCTTACGCGCCAAACACTGTAACAGAATCCCACACTCTCATACATGCATGATTCACCTCCAGGGCCGCGTGTATACACACACACACACATACAGCAAAAATCAAATATACAGGAATGAATATGTATACATGCATGAGGCGAGGGAAGAAACCTGGGGAGGAACAGGTATAGAAGAGTGGAGTAAGGTGGAGGAGGATGTAAGGGAAGAATGTGAGGAAAGAAGAAAAGGAATGGGGAAAAACATGAGAGAGAGAGAGAGAGAGAGAGAGAGAGAGAGAGAGAGAGAGAGAGAGAGAGAGAGAGAGAGAGAGAAATATCACGGAAGTGTGAGCATTTTAAAGTGAAAATGATGGGACAAAACAACATAATTGTGATTGTAAACGGGACTGGCGCAAGGAAGGGAAGAGAGAAGGAAAGAAGAGAAGCAAAGGGGAGAAAGAGAGAGGAAGGAGGGGAGAGGAAGTAGGATTCCTGAAAAATAAAAGAGCTGAGAATAAAAGAGGAGAAGAAGAGGGAGAGCAATACAGGGTAAAGGGGGGAAGAGTTCTCGAGGAATAGATAGGGAAAAGTGAGAAATAAAAGAGGAGTATGAGGATGAGGAGAGAGGAGGGGAAAAAAGAAACAGTAGATATAGAAAAAAAGAGCGGGGAGAGGGGGAACGAAGGGAAAGTAAGCTGTAGGGAAAATAAAACTCGGGGAAGGAGAGGGAGATTGGAGGAGGGGGCAGGAGAGAAGGGTGGAAATGGCGTGCAGTTTTCATACCTCCCTTAACAATTAACTGAGGAGGGGAAGGAGAGTCTGGGGACGGTGCTAGACAGCCTCGTAGCCTTCACAGTCTGCTATAGCAACACAACACAGACACATACAATAGATCACACAACATCCAATCTTGTCTTACACTCTTGAAGAAAACTTACGAGTATTTCATAGACTTGATTACAACAACACTTCATCTCACATCAACACCATATATCAAGCAACATGAAACCTTGACTTATTTGATGGTACATTGGAATCCAGTAGCCTACACATACTACCACACCAGCACAACACATCACAACCAACAACATAATTATTTCAAACAACACACAGCGTTGATTTATTTCATGTTTCAAGACTATAAAATCACAACACATCACAGTCCACCCCACAAACCAGCAGCACACACTCTTGGTTTACTTGATGATGCAAAACTATCCAGTCCACAGACCAATCCTCACAACCAGTACTATATATCATTAGAAACTTTGACATTTTTAATGCTACAAGACATATAACACAATTTCTGCCATTACCGAGTCACACCTTACAGCCAACACTTTACTAGTCACACGGTGTAAGGCTGTTTAAATACACTACCATAGTAACACCACACCTGACAACGTACATCAAGTAATTATCGGGCAGCACACAAAAAGAATGGAGCAAGGCAATCTAGAATACACTCTCCATAATTCTCATTCAGCACAACCTATCAAGCAGCATACACAACCTTGATTTTCATTTCCTTTGAACTCAGCTACCTAAATAACTCATGATCACTCTCCACAGTCAGCATCCATCCATGATCTAAAGCAGCCTCATGCATTATCGCTCTCAGATATGTTGGCAGAGTAATAATATTAAGTTCGTACCTTACCAAGTGTGAGGAATGTTTTCGGCATCTCATTAAATTATGCAGAGTTACACATCTTCAGAACCATCTCTACTTGTCTCTGCTGCACCTTCCTCTTCTCTCAGTATTCAGCTATTTCTATCCCCTTGCTAATAAATTTTCTCTCTCTCTCTCTCTCTCTCTCTCTCTCTCTCTCTCCAACTACGGCACCTCCCATTCCCCTCTTAATAACTGCACTCACCGCCCTCTCAATCCCCTTCCTCCCTCTCCCCCTCCCCCTTCCCTCGGTCCTCTCGTAAACTGTCCCCTCCCCTCCCTTCCCCCCTGCAGAAGCTCTTGATCCCTTACATCATTCCCATCCTCCAGCCCCTAAACTCCCTCCCTTTTGCGCACTTTTTTTTTTTTTTCTGTTAACTCTTACTTAACTCTTTCCCACACTGTAGTTCAGCTCTTCTCAGTGCACAGTCACTCTTCATTGTGCAGATTTATCTCCACCCTGTTTTTGTGTCCGCTCTCCCATTATGCTCCGCTATGCTCTCCATTGCACAAAATACTATGCTCTGCCACTCACGATCTCACAACTATTATCTCACATTTACGTATCTTAAACATTGTGGGATTTCCATCTATAACCTCCTCCACGAGCTGTACTCTTCTCGACAGTCTGATCCTTTTGCACTCTTTTTCTGCAGTCAACATTCACCCTCTAACAGTGTCCTCCATACACTGCATATTTTCATTAACCCTGCCCTCACACACTCCAATTTCATTTTTATTTTCCATACAGCACTACACCCTCCGTTTTACTCTTCCTTACAGAGCTGAGTCTACGCTTGCGTTCTCTGTTCTTCGCTACATTTTCTCCACTTTTTTTTTTTTCTCTCCACTGTCCGTCACACCCCTCTCACACCCTTTTCCCTTCCAGCTTTATTTTCAGTCTCTCTCTCTCTCTCTCTCTCTCTCTCTCTCTCTCTCTCTCTCTCTGGCTTCTTACCTTAGCATCTCTCCCCCCATCATCATTTTTCTTTTATTTGTCTTGTTTTACGTTTCACTTCTCTCATTTCTACATTAGTCTTCTCTGGCTATCCTACACCATCACGTACTTTCCAAGCGTTCTCTGACTTACCCCTCAACTTCCAGCACTCTCCCTCTTGCCTCTCCCTCGTTTCCCTTTTCTCTACCTCTCCTTCCCCTCACCTCTACCTCCCCTCGCCTTCCCTCACTTTGCATTCCTTGTGTGTCCTTCAATATTCATCCCTAGCTGCCCCCCTCACGGCTTGTTTGTCCCTCGCGGCCATAGTCAGCCCTTCCCCCTCATCCTGATCTCCCCTTATCCAGGTCTCCTCTACCCCTGCTCCCATCCTCTACTGATCTTCCCTTACGTTGGCCTCCTCTCCCTCAGGCATTACATCGTCTTGGTTAACCCTCATTCTGATTTCCCCTCATCTTAGTCTCCTGTCTTTCCTGCCTCTTCTCATCATTGTTTCCCCACATCCTGGTTCTCTCTCGCTCTGCTCTCCCTTCACCCAGGTCTCAGGTCTCCATTCCCGGAGATCTCCAGTCTTATACTTGTCCACTCCTTTTCATTTACCCTCCCCCTAGTCTCCTCTCCTCTGTGATTTCTCCTTACCTTGGTTTCTCATCGCCTTTTGCTATCACTCCCTTTGTTTTCCATCATTTTGGTCTTCCTTATTCTGGTCTCCTCTTATAATCGCTTTTCCTTATCTTTGCCGTTTCTTATAGGTCTCTCTTCTCTCATGCGATTTTGTTAGCATTATCTTCCATTTAATTTGATTTCACTTTTGGTCCGACGGCATCTACGTTCCTCTTCATCCCCATCTTCTTTAACATGTCTTTCCCCTCCACACCAGCTCACAGCCGTCCTTCGTTTTCGCCTTGTCTTCGCTTCCCACCCCTCTTTCCCTCACGCTCCCTTCCCATTTCTTTTCATATTCTCCCAGCGTTTGTCTTGTCTTCTTCACATGTTTTTTTTTCTCTCTCTCTCTCTCTCTCTCTCTCTCTCTCTCTCTCTCTCTCTCTTCTTTCCTAACCTTTTTAACCATCTCTATCCTTCTTCAGTATCACAAGTATTCGCAATTCTTCTTTCGTTTTCTGCTCTCTCTCTCTCTCTCTCTCTCTCCAAGATTTCCCCTCGGCCATTCATTCTTAGTGTCCTCTCCTTGGCTTCCATCTTCTCCCTTTTAATCTTAGCCTTAATCCTGCCTTTGTATACTTTGCTCTCACCGGCTTCTCCTCCGCTCTCCCTCTCTTATTCATTCCCTCCATCTCTTTTCGTCTGCTGATCTTCATTCACTCTTTATACATACTGTACTTGGTTGTCCTGCATCTTTCTTACCATGTTCTATTCTCTCTCTCTCTCTCTCTCTCTCCAGTTTTAATGGTACCGCAAAGAAAATCCAATAATATTTTAGAGAGAATTAGCTTCTTTAGCCCCGGGAATACCAACTTCCTACTCCACACGATTTGATTTTTCTCAGAGGGGTCCCTTCGCCTCGGAGCTATAAATAATTATCATCAAACCGTTCAGTCCGAGGAAGTACTTAGTGTTTTATTTTACTGCTTAGTATTCCATTTTGTGTGGAAGACTTCCCCCTGAGTCCTGTGTCTGGCTTCCATCGTCTCCCTTTTAATCTTAACCCTAATCCTTTCCACGTATACTCCCCTCTCGCTGACTTTATTTCCACTCCCCTGTCTCTCGTACTTTCTCTAATTGTCTCTTCTTTTCCTTCCATGTTTGTTTATTCTCTCTCTTCATCGGTAACTTATTATTTCTCCCTCATCTTGTTTTACCCATGAATTATGGTCTATTCTTCCTTTTTCTCTTTCCTTCTGCTTCTTCTTAAACTGTTTTGTATCGAAGATCTTATTAAAAGGAAAGAATCGAGCATTTCCCAGAGTTTATAAAGTGGGGAATGTCAGGGTTTAGACCTATGAGCTTCATCACATGAAAAGATAGGAGGTTGGTGGTAACCTAAGTTCCTTTCCACCGAAAACCTAAGTTCCTTTCCACCGAAAACCAACACGCATTAGCCCTGGGTAGTTATCAGTTATCTCACGTATTTAAATGGATGATGGGAATAAGTAAAAGAAATATTACTAAGTTACCTGGAAGAGAACGTCCTTGAACGGATTTAAATGAGACTTTTGAAGAAAGCTAGGTAAATACTAGTTTGGCAGCTGACTAATGGAATGAAATAAACTCCTTAATTGTGCAGTAAATGTAAGCAAATTTGATAACCAAAAGGTGTCAGTATAAGAATATAACAGACTGAATCAATGAGAGGAAATAGTAGAACACGATTGTTAGAGCAGTAGAACACGATTGTTAGAGCACCAGCATTCAAGAGTTACTCCTAAATATTATCACTCATTTCCCCTCAGAGCTTTACCAGAGTATGTTTTGGTTGTTTCATTTTCAGTACAAGGATAAGAATGAACAGGTTTGGAAATAGAGTAGTGGTCGTGTAAAACTATGAAATGATGTTGGTTGATGTTAGTATTTTCAGTAGAGTTTCAGGGCAGGCAGTACATGCAAACGACAAGGATGGGTGAAAAAGGGGCGAAAACTCATCCCAGCCAACAAAGCATTCAGATACATTTTAAATACTTCAGTACTGTAGAATATACCACCATCCTAAAAATTTCCCTGTCAGTGTTTCTTCTCACTTTCTCTCTCAATGCAGGTTGGTGTGTTTCGTGAGCGTGAGAGGAGTTTTCATCTGTGCCTTCCCGTATATTTTTAGTCAGTCATGGTCTTGGACAGGGCTGCTTTGTATAGGTCACACGCCCTACTGAAGTCATCTCGCTCTCCTAGATTGTGTTCATTTTTTCTGTGTTCTCTACTACACCCTTTTTACCCCCCCCCTCTCTCTCTCTCTCTCTCACACACACACACACACACACACACACACACACACACACACACACACACACACACACACACACACACACACACACACACACACACACACACACACACACACGCACACACACACACACGCACACACACACACACACACACACACACACACACACACACACACACACACACACGGTTGGCCAGAGCTGGGAGGGGTGGGTGTGACCTGGAGCGGTAATAATGCAGGGGTGTAACGCGGCTTTAATGGTGATCACAAGGTATTTACGGCCAGCCCGGCGTCTCTCTTGTCACCAGACGTCACATATCAGCCTCTCCTGTTCTCACCTCCTCTGCTTCACATCCATCTGTGTCCCATCCCCTATGTATATTTCCTCTCTTTTTTTTTTTTCTCATTTCATCTGTTTCATGTCTGTCTCCCATCTCCCTAGCCTACACTGTATATATTCCCCCTCCTATTTCAGTTTCTCGTTTACTGAAATTCACCTATGTATATCTCATCCCTCCATATTCCCTCTCATGTTATTTTTTTTCATTTCCTCCTAATTACTTCAATCTATCTCTCATTTTTTATATATGTTTGTTTTGTGTATCATTTTCTTATTTCCTTCGCTTCATTTTCCATCTGTCCTTAGCTCGTCATGTTTTCCTGTAATCCCCCTCACTATACATTTCTTCTCATACATCATTTATACATTTCCTCTCCTGTATCATTTTCTTATTCCCGCTTCATTTCAGTATTTGTTCTTGTACCTCCCTAATCCCTCTTAATGCATACACCTTTTAATATTCCGTTCGTCAGTATATGTTTCCTCATATGACTTATCTCTGTTTCACGTACATTTGTCCCAGCAGCCTCTTGTACCGTACTTGTCTACTTTTAGTCCCGTGAGGTAAGTGCGGCATTCATTTCGTATTCTTGCTGCAACAAGATGAGCTTAGGTGAGTGTCCTAATGGGGAAGGTGTTAATAAATGCTAACTCCAACTGTTCAAGCTCGAAAAGCCTCTCCAAAGATGAATAAACCGTCTGGAAGTAGTACGAATGAAATATGAAAAAGAGACGTCATAGTATTAAGAAGTTAGTCGTTGTCAGTATAAACACTTGGATACATTTCATCAAGCGATATATATTACTTATGTTTCGCTCATATGTCTCTACTTCGTCTTGCATCCAGGAATCGCCAGCATTATGCACCCCCTTCTCGTAACTCATGTTTGGATTTCTCTTATTTCACTTCCAACTGCCTCTGCTTGGTCTTGCCTTCTTTCAGTCGCAGTCAACAATACACTCCTCCCCAGATCTCATTTCCTTTGCTCCACTTTCATGTGTATGTTTTGTCTTGTGTTATTTTCAAGCCCTCTTCTTATGCACTCCCTTCTCATATCTAATTTCCTGTGCTTCATTTTCACTTGTTACCATCAGGTCTTGCTGTCATTCAATTGCCATGTCTCATCTCGCTTGTATCTGATTTTCTCATTTCCATTTACATTTTTAAGGATAATCTCATTAATAAGTTTCTGCTACATTTACAGTGCCTGTCAATCCTCCTCCTCCTCCTCCTCCTCCTCCTCCTCCTCCTCCTCCTCCACCTCCTCCTCTTCCTCCTCCTCCTCCTCCTCCTCCTCCTCCTCCACCATCTTCTTTGTGTAAATCGTCATCCAATAATCTCATATTATTTCTTCTGTTCGTTTCAAATTCTCCTTCATCATTCCTTCTGACTTACTGCGATTATTGGTACTTCGATTATCATACCAGTGCTTCCACCTTAAGTGATTCATTTTCGTCGTCTTTCTGCAGTCCAGTTTCTTCCTTATCTTCATTTCCATCAAACAGAGCAGTTTCTGTTCCATCTTCTTGAGTTAATTTTAGTCCGTATATAATTTTTTACTCTTTATTATTAATTCAAACTTTCTTCCTTATTCACTTTCCTTCAGCCTCATTCATTTGCCTCATCTTTATGCCTTTTTCATTTTACAGTGGCTATTTCTATCCGATCTCCCCTCGCCGTCCATCAAATCCGGGTTCCGGCCTAGTCCATTTTCAGTTTCCCATCATCTCTTCTATCACCGCTATGCCGGCCATCTTTCCTCGCGTTTCCTTTTGACTTATCACTTTATAGCTACTTCGACCTTTTTCACTGCATATATTAACTTTTATGCTTCTCTCCTTCTCCTTATGGTTTTCAAGTTTTTTTTTTTTCTTTCGTCGCTGTTTTTTTTCCGTCTCCCCTCTTTCCTTGAGCTTATCGTTGTAGTTTTCTTCTGGTTACTCCGATTCTCTCGATCACTATCATCATCATCATCATCTCCTCCTTCTCCTCCTCCTCCTCCTCCTTCTTCTTCTTCTACTTCCTTTACACTGCTTTTAATTCTCATACCGTCCACTTCCTCTCATCATCACAGTTTCTTTCTTTTCTCTCAAATTTCCTGGATCTTGTCTTTCTTTCATCATTTTCCTTTCGCATACTGTGACTGCCTTTATCATTTCCCTTTCACTTCCATCTTTCTTTGCTGTACCAGTCTCCTTCTTTCAATTTCCTTTCATCACTATTTTTTTTTCTATTCCAGACTTATTGTCATTACTTATAGTCATTCTTGTAGTTTATTCTGACTTCCTCCATCATTTCTCTCTTTCCGTCGTCTTCTCTTACAATCCAGCCCTCATACTCTCCGCTTTCTTTCATCACCAGATTTCCTCTCCTTCTTTTGTCCTTGAACTTATCATCATTCTTCCACCTACGTCAATTCCATCTAATGTTACTTCTCCACCCGCTTTTACTCTATATGTTTCCCCATTTTTTACGGTCAGATTTTCGTCCCTTTCCTCCTTGTTTCTTTTCCATTATCACTTCATACTTATTCTTCACTTTCATTCCTTTTACCTCTACTTCTTCTTCAGTCTTTATTCATCTCTCATCCCCTCTAATTCCATTAGTTACCTGACTTTAGTGTTTGTTCTCTGTATATATTTTTTTCCGCTGCCGTGTACAATACTCTAATTCCATCCAACAAAAGAGCCGCCCTTGTTCCTTTGCTATACAATCCAGCTTTCTTCCCATGCATTTAATTATCAGTCTTCCTTTGTTCTCCCCGACTTTTTTCCCTCCCCCTTTTCCGGCACTTTACTTCTCTTTCCTTTATCCGCAGCTTCGACTCCCCCTTGTCACTGCTTTCAATAACATCTCCTATCTCCTCTCTTAACCTTCTCCTGCCCTCCCACTCGCTTCCTCGGCCCTTAAACTCCAATTACCTTTTAGAGTCACTATTGCTTAATTAAGTATTGTATAGAGATACCTCCTTGGTCCTTCCTTTCACTTATTCCACACTTAATAAGTTCAAAATAAGCTTTAAAATATGATTACTTTTTTTTTCCCTTATACGAGTATTAGTATACTAATTTCCATTTCTTCAGGTGTAATATATTGCAGTCTACTCGTATGCATATCATAGCTACATATTTACCCTACGTTTTTCTTCTCCCCACTCCTTACATAAACCTTTACATGCTGGGGTGAAGAAGAGGGGGGGGGGTTCCGTTCTAACTGAAATCATCATCAGTTGCCTGAAAATACAATAAATATTTTGTAACCCCTATCTCCTAGGGCTTACGAATGGAAAGGTTTCCAGTAACCTCTTAACGATCCCACAGACGGTCAGCTATGATTCCGGAATCACGGTGATTGGCAGGTACATCCCTAGTGTGTGAGTGTGCTTGAAGGCTTGTGCAAATGACTGAAAAATGTTCAACATGGCTGTAATATTTTCTCGTCAGTCATGACGCATGTGCAATCGTGCTTGACGGTGTGTGAGAAAGATTACATAATCAGTGTCATTCTAACCTCAGGTAGCCGTGGCGAATATATGAATACTGGTCTTGTGTTTCACTTCCACTTTTCTCCCACTTGGATTCCGTGGTATCTAGATCAAGTATTATTAGCATATAAGTTGCCTCAGTACTCATCTTCAGGGGACGCACCACACATGATAGCAGCAGACTGCACAGTTTCGTTGCTGGTGTGAAGCTAAAACCAATGACTGCACATTCCTCTTATTGTGCAGTCATGAATACCGTGTGTAAGGATCTTCAGGGATCAAATCTAGGTTATGAACATGGTTCAACCGCCACTCTCCTTGGGGCTTTCCAACTACCAGACCTCCAATAGTCAGTAACGAAAAGCATTCTGATATTTCGATGAACATAAGTATGGCAGTGATGTACTTATTGTATCATCCTATTCCATTAGCCACAAAAATGTCAATAGCAAGAAACCATGAAATGGAGTTTTTGTTTCATTGCATTTAAACTGTAAATAACAATAATATCTTGCTAACTATACCAGTAATGGAAAAAGGAACCCTCACTGAGCACAACATTTGCCTTTGCAAATTATTATTAAAAGAGTCAAGTACATTATTATATTTACCTTTAAGCTGTGACCTTGACTTTCGACCGATTCTTCTCAATATCTAACTGGTTCATTGTAGCCTGGCTCATAACCGTTCTGATATGCATGGTCCACGAACCGTTTGAGATGACCTTGTCTGTGACCTTTATCTTTGACCTATTGTTCTTAAAATCAAATCTCATCATCCTCGACTGACCCTAAGTCTTCTGTACAATTTTGGTTCAGACTGAATGAAAACTGTTTGGATGATAGAGTCTAATATATGACCTGACCCTGTGACCTTGGCCTTTGACGGATGGTTTTCAAAATGAATACTCTCATGCTTATTTTAACCTCAGTCATGATACAAATGGTTTAGACCGGAAAATTGCTCATGTTGACCTTGCCATGTGACCTTGACTATTGACCTAGTGTTCTCACAAGCACTAGATCAGCCCCTTGGTTGCCTCATAAAAATTCTACCAAGTTTACCTAAAATCAGATCAAAACTTCCAGCTATTTTGCCAGCACACAGACACACATAGATCGAACATTGACCTTGAATGAGCATCTCTATATTCGAATCTCTTCATCTTTGCTTCACACACACACACACACACACACACACACACACACACACACACACACACACACACACACACACACACACACACACACACACACCGCTCGCTGGTGCAGTGGTAACGCTCTCGCTTGCCAACTGGTGGACGGGAGTTCGCGCCTCGCTCAGGTTGCGAAAAGTTTCACCGACGAAGTGGGTGGTTACTGTCCCCCTTGAGCAAGGGGACAGGTGTGTGCGTGTGTGAAGGTCACAGCCTTGCCCTTAGATCGGACTATATGAGCACTCGGCTCCCTTCCGGGAGGGTAAAAGCTGACGATCACGACCATCAAGTGATCCTGACCGACCCAGTGAATTACACACACACACACACACACACACACACACACACACACACACACACACCAAGCAATACATTACACTCACAGCACTAAAGGCGTGCGGGTGTAAATTAACGCAGATTAAAATTATTTTAACCTCGCCTCTGCAGTTCTAAGCCAAACATATAGCAGGATTATTAACCACAAGTGTAGATAATTCTAAGTTTACGAGTGTATTCTGATGTAGTTAGTTTATCCTGATTTCAGAGATTCTCATTGAATATAAGGATCACTTTTTGAAATGGAAGGGTGAAAAATTACAGCCTACATTAGTCTCCTCACTGCCCGAAATAATTCCAAAACTGAATAGGATTGTTCTGAGTTAACAAGGATGAATATGACGCCTGAAGGGGTTAGCTAAGGGGAATCTCATAGGGCTACAGTGAGGTGGCTGTCCCGGCTATGAGGTTTATAAAGTTTGATGTATAGTTCCCTTCACACCAAACTGAATTTCACACCCAAATGTTATACCCACAATCGGACTCAGTATCCAAGGATCCCCCTCCACTCTCTCTCTCTCTCTCTCCTTTAGGCTCCCCTTGGGCTCTTTCAACCATCTTGGTCTCATAATAACCATTCCCTTCCTTCATCTCTGGGAAATTCATCACCCACTAATCTCGTATTCTCAGTGAGCCCTCGAGACATTGCTAAAGTACCCCCTTCCCCCTATTGTTTACTTTGGGACCCCCTCATAGATCTGGCTTGTTGGCCTCCCTGTGCTGGCGTAGTACTTGGTTGACTCAAACGACTTAACCTTTGAATCCCTATCTATCTATCTGTCTATCTATAGCTTGACGTATCAATCCCGTAAGGGGTGGTCACAGAGTAATCGCCTCCATATCGCACTGTCCCCTGCCATTCCGCTGCCCTCCCCACTTCCCAGCTCACATCCCCCCTCTCTCGTATATCACTTCATTCCATCTCTCCATCTCATCGTCGATCTCCTCTCTCTCTTCTTCCACTTCACTCATACACACTCTTCATGTTAGTCTCTCGTTATCCATCCTTTCCACATGGCCAAACCACCTCTGTGTATTTCTTCTAACGCTTTCTATCACCTCCAAAGCACAACACTCCTGCACTTCCTCATTTGCCAGTCCGTCTCTCCATGTACCTCCACATGCTCCTCTCAGATCGCTCGTTTTCACTGCTCCCACTCTTGAGTTGTGTCCTTCCAACAAGGTCCAAGCTTCGCTTCATTACATTAGAGTTGGTATCACAATATTATCATGCAGCGTCTTTTTTTACTTCCATGCTCACTTCCCTATTCCTTAGCAATGCTTTCAAAGAACCAACACCCTTTCATCCCTGTCGCACTCTTTCAAGCACTTCATCCTCTAAACTTGCATCCTTACTCATCACACTACCCAAGTACTTAAATGCACTTACATTTTCCACTTTCTCGCCATTCAACCTCAATGTACATTCAGTGACTTCATTTCTCTCGAAGAGCACAGCTTTACCCTTTCTTACATTCACCTGTAGATTCCGTTTCTTACACAATCCCAAGTCGTGATTATACTTTATTCTTGTTACTTCGAGACGATGTTATGCAACCTGGGAATGATGCCTGGTAAAAAAGGCTATCCTTAATCTCTATAGTTTCAAGTCTCTCTGAAGCTGAATAAAGTTATTCGGAAATAGCGAGGATACAGTGAAAAGTACACCATTTTGTACCAGGCCTTCCTGAACATCATACCCTCATATGGTTATTAAAGAAAATGGGAAAAAATCATCGTAGTGAACGTGCTGGCAGAGGTTACATAATTTCTACATTCAGAGAGCTTCTTAAACATGAATAAAATCACAGAGGGCTTGGAGAAACATGAAAAAAGGCACCATTAACTGAAGTGGTTTAACGTATCTAATAAGGAGTAAAGGGCATTATGTTGTACTGTGTGATCCATATCCAATCGCTTTAGTGCTTTCTGGTGATGCAGAGGCTTTTGTACCGACCATCATTATCTGTTTCCTCCAAAGTTATTTCTACGTTCGATCTGTGTCCAGTCCCACTCTTGCTGATATCTTTGCCGTTTCGTACATCCTATTCTTCCCTCTCCCTCATCCTCCCCTTCCTTCCTTCAGCTTTAAAGTCCCTTCCTCTCCTCTTCGCATTTGCCTCCTCCTCCATCTCCCTTCCATAGACAAATGCGCTCTCCTTACGTCGGTTCCTCTCCCCTCTCCTCCCACCCGCCTTCCCCCCATCTTACTTCTCCCTCCTCTCGGCATCCGACTCTTCCCTCTTTTCCATAGACAATTTCCCTGTCCACATATGTCTTTCCTCGTCCTTCTCCATCTCCCACGCCTCCTAAAGTTGCTTCTCTCTCCCTTTCTTTATCTCCTACATCTTACCTACTCCAGATCTTCTCGCCTCTTTTCTCACACTACTTTTCTAAACTAAACTTTCCAGATCTTTCCCCTAGTTTCGTTCTTTTCATCTCTTGGCAACCTTACTTACACTCAACATCCTGGCCATCCAAAACGCCTCACCTATCCTCCCGACTCTCCTTAAACACCATTTCTCCTTCTCCATCCATTCGCCTTCCTCTCCGCCATCCCTCCTTCCCCCAAGACGCCCGCACCGGCATTCCCATACGACAGTTATGAATATAAAGGGTCGTACGCATACAGGCTTCTCTCCTTATATTACACGGTGTAGTTTGGAGCCAGCAGAATCTGTCTCTCTGTCCCTGATGGATGCCGGGGCGGAGGTGACCCCTGAGGAAAATTGTAGTGATGGAGTTGAGGAACGATGATGGATGATGGGAGTCAGAATTCCAGATCGGGATACGGAATGTTGGTGAATGCATAAAAGCTTAATGCTATGATGCCAGGCGCTCAGTATGACAATGATCCTACCCCTGACGATGCAGAAAATGACTACCACATCATCGGCAAAAACTGAATGTAGAAAAAACTATCACTACAAGCATATGTTACAGTATACCAAGTTGAATAAGACTCGCATTATCTAGGCTGATGAACTGTCAAATATCTTTACGCCTAAGTGTACTCGCCTTCAAATGTTACTCCCCTACCTCTTCCCCCTCTCCTCCATCCCCTTCCCCACTCCCCAAGACCAACGCCCCCAGCAGCCTACCCCTCCCTCCCTCTTAGTCCAACACAAACATAAATATACCCGGGAGTCCCTGATGCTGTTACCTCTCTTCTCTGCTCCTCTTCGTCACTGGCTCCCCTCACACCATACCCCATACAGCTCGCACCTTAACCCTACTTCACACACACACACACACACACACACACACACACACACACACACACACACACACACACACACACACACACACACACACACACACACACACACACACACACACACACACACACACACACACACACACACACACACACACACACACACACACACACACACACACACACACACACACACACACACACACACACACACACACACACACACACACACACACACACACACACACACACACACACACACACACACACACACACACACACACACACACACACACACACACACACACACACACACACACACACACACACACACACACACACACACACACACACACACACACACACACACACACACACACACACACACACACACACACACACACACACACACACACACACACACACACACACACACACACACACACACACACACACACACACACACACACACACACACACACACACACACACACACACACACACACACACACACACACACACACACACACACACACACACACACACACACACACACACACACACACACACACACACACTTAATGTTACAGCTTACTCTTACATTGCACATTCCATCATATAGCACGTCACAGCCAAAACACTTTATAAATCGCACCACAGTAAACCACAATTCTCACTTTACAGTACCACTATCTCCATATAACACTCCATTCCTATGTTGCCCATCATCCTCGACTCCTTTGCCCACCCCAATAGCACCTCACTAAATCTACCTTAAACTGCCTTGGCCTGCTTCACTACTCATTCCATCTCCACTGTACACCTCACTCCCTCTCACTCCTTCCCGTCCCACCTCACTCCCACTCCCTGCTTCCCGTCCCGCCTCACTCCCACTCGCTGCTTCCCGTCCCACCTCACCCCCACTCACTGTTTCCCGTCCCACCTCAGTCCCATTTACTGCTTCCCGTTCCACACACCACCACCACCAGTCACCACAGCTCACAACACCCTGTGCCAAAAACATAGTAAACTTAACACCTCACTGTCACATACCACTCCATTTCTGACACTCCTGGTAACACCACTAATCTAAGAGCATTTATTTTTGCTACAACTACTACTGTCGCTGCTGCTATGTTTACTATAGCACCACCACCACCACCACTGCTATTTTTACTACTTCGGTACTAAACATTACTGGGAATGCTCTTGATAAAATAACCTTTCTAATTACCATACAATGTTTTTATTTATTTTAATCTTCAATCCAGGCGCACATATGTTCTTCCTGTTGCATCTGAGCCAACACGCTGTTTTTATTTTCGTGGATGATTCACTGTATACCGCTTTTGTGCTGTGCCACTTTTGTTCTTGGCATTACTTCTGGGAACTGACTAATCTCACTAAGCCTTCTCGTCTCGATAAACTTCTTAATAAACCAAAGTAAGCAAAATGTATTATGTAGTCTTCTGCCCAGCTTGCTTTATAAACTCACATGTGACTAACATCCAAAACAGGGTCACTGTTATCAGCAGTCCATTATCACTATCAATTCTTATCAACAGCTCTCTCACCATCCTCCCCACCACCATAATTTTCTTGGCAGCAGCTGGGTTTTCTGAGCCGTGTTTTTTCGTCATTACCTAAAGGACCAGGAGTCAGATTCTTTGGACAGGTACACACTTTTTTTTTTTTTTTTTTTTAACAACTCCCCCATCCCCGAGTTTTTTGTTTTCTCCTCTTTGTCATCTCCCATCGCCTATTGCATTGTCGTCAGTTTATAGTTCGTCTGTGTGATTCCAATGAAATATTTTTGTCATCACACCCTCCTTTCCATATCCTGCTAAAGACTTGGTGAAAAATGTCCTTGTGGAATTTCTTGTTCGCGGAAGTTCCATATCCTGCTAATGACTCAGTGAATAATGTCCTTGTGGAATTTCTTGTTCGCGGAAGAGTCTAACTTCGGCTGCGATTATTTCGTTCTCTGGCTTCGATTTACCCTCCCCCCCTGCGGTGACGTCAACTCAGCAAATACAGTTTATCCCCAGTTTCTTCACTCCCTCCCAGAAATCCGCAGCTTCCTCACGAACCACCGCTGCTGTACCCTGAATGCTGGTACTGGCGATGGTTAGAAGAACCCAGCGATTACCTTTTTTTTTTTTTTCCCCTGGATGTGGGAAGGTCTCTAGAAGCGGCTCTGTCCAACTGGCTCACATTGTCGATTGTTGGACGCAAAGTACTTCACTGCCATAGACTATAGTGACTAACGAAGCCGCACCGCAACACGCCATATCAATCTGTCACATCACACCACAAAAAACTATCCTTCTACACCACACCGCGCCACACCAAGGACATTAGCCGAAGAGTCCTGAAACTCCCGCATCAAGTATTTTCGCATTTGTTCCTGTACAAGAGAGCCAATTTAGCTTCAGTCTCCTGTTCCATTTATTGATCCTTACCGGAGCTGGGTGGACAGGTGAGGTCAAGAGTGGATCGGTCGTCCTTTGTGAGGCACGGTCCGCCTTGAAGCCATTGTTCTGCCTAGACTTAATAATGCTTCATCAGTGACTTTGTCCTCACATGTGTTGCTGCCTGTCCTTTGCTCAGGGAGATACATCTTTATTTCATTTTGTTTCGTGTACATGTTCAGACAGCTACATACTTGGCAAATATATCACATAGCATTGCATTATTCACTGCAAAACGTATATAATGCATATACACTCAGAGACCAGTTAGGTGCTCAGTTTCTACAGTGTTCTGTAAATGCTATAAATATTTTCCCGGTATGGGTATTCTGCCATTAGAGATTACGTGGTAACAACAAATATGACAAGCAAAATTAAAGTTAGGTATTTCACAGTATATCGTCCTGCGAGGCACTTGAAGTTAACGCTCCAGTCAGCATTCAGGTCCATGGCTGTAAAACTGAGCTGTAAAACTGTGAGTTAACTCGGCGCGACGTCCACAGCATCCCGACTGAAGCTACTGCCTGTACTAGCTGAGGCAAGGATGGACGCTATGCCGAGTGGAGGCAATGGTGTGGGTGTAGCTGGGAAGACCTGAGGGATGGAAGCAGAGTCAGCACCACATAAGGAGGCTTAATAGGGGCACCACACCACTTCTCTCCTGGCCATTCTCATAAAACTGAGATGGGCAAGAGGCAACAACCCAGTATTTGGCAGTCATTTGTGATGCAGATGGTGAGAGTTAAATCAATGTGGCTTCCGTGCCTATGAGCTTACGTGTACTGTACTCTATTAACTCCATTCATTCCAAGAACGTCTTTGTTAGTTTTATTCTTATTACCCACAGACGACTTGCTTCCACTGTAATTGAGTCACCTGTTAGTGAAGGGATTAATGACAGCCGTATCTATGGCCTCCAGTTCGAAAAGTACCCTCTCAACTGAATAAATTCGTCTTGTGATATCGAGAATACAATAAAAACAAGACTTAAATCGTACTGAATTCATGACCGTCAGAAATTAGTGAGGATAGTCTAAACTTTTGACGCTTTCAGTTTTACGAGTAGAAAACGTGTTTTTTCATTTAAATTTTGCTATTTCCATACGATGTTATTTAGCTTAGAATGTATGTTTCCATCGGCGAGGGTTTCATTTAGGTTCATGAACCACATAGCATTTGGAGGTTTCATATGATGAATAAAATTGTCTGACAAAAACAAGAATAAATTACAAAAATATGCCATTTTCTTCAAATGGTTAGCACCTTGAAGTAGATGACGTCCTTTGTATTTTACTGTCGCTGCGTTTAGGGAAGACCTTTCGAAATGGACGAATTGTATATAGACAGTCTTCATTAACCCCTTGAGTACGAGAGGTCTGTCCTACGCTGAATAAAATTTTCTACTAACGGAAAGAATAAAATATAAAATACGTTTCCTGTCTGAAGGTGGATTAGAGTATCGGTGGTGTCAGTGTCATTCCCCTCAAACCATTCGCATACCAAGCAGGTTACTATCACTTTCAGGAATTAGGAGTCTGCCGTATTTTTGGCTGGGATGGGACTTCATCTATTTTTACCTCCATCCTGGGTTCATATTTATATAATCTTCCTTGCTTGAGCTGTGTATGAGTTGACATGTATTTGCGCTTGCGTTTACCCACAAAGCTACCGCACTCTTTACAACAAAACTAGATTAATTGTTAAAGTGAAATAATGCGAAAAATAATATTACCTACTGTATGATAACCGCTCACTTTTATGGAGTCATCTTTATCGTAATAAATGTATAGACTCCTTTATTAATACAATATCGGGTTTAATTTTTTTTTTAGCTTTCCAATCACCCGCGCTTAGTAACCATTAAAGTCCTTAGTAGCTGTATGAGTGAAGACAAATGCATATACTAGCAATCTTACACAAAACTCAAGCTTAGGATCTTTTTAAAATACGGCCTTGGTCCAATATTCATCAGCCCCCCGGTCATCCAGCCTTGGCATCCAGTGGCGCGCATGCACACCCTGAATAGCCCACTCCACCCACAGCACTGATTGCCCTCCTCGCCCCTCGCCATGCTGAAAAATACCCATCAGGCCACGCTACTCTTTGGCTACGGGCCGGAAATTTTAATACCAGGTGCCCATTGTTTGAGGAATAATACTCAAGACTTTTACAGCGTCCTGAATACTCGTGTTCTGATGCTTGAGATTCCTTGAGAGAGCACTGCGATTAGAAAAGAGTTAAAGACTTGTGACTTGGCGCCGCATCTAAAGACAGAGATATGAACAAGTTGCTATGCTTGGCTGTGAGGTGGAGCTGCTATACGTCGGTTATGAAATTAAATTACTTGTTTTTAATATTAAGTGAAGTTACTCTGTTTCGGTAAAAAAAAAAAAAAAAAAAATCGCATATCATCAGCTGACTTTAAACCAGTTACTTTATGTAGCCATTTAACATATAATATACCTGGCATTTTTAAATAAATAAACTAGGAAAATCTGACTGAGTTAGAAAGAGGAAACACCGAGAAATATATTGTAGACATCTTCAGTGTTAGGAGAACCAATATAAATACACCAAAAATATCTGTAAAAACTTGTACCTCTTGAGTCATAAACAAAAGATTGGTAAGTAGATGTGAACGAAAAAATAATTCCTCTTGACAGATTTGTAGTCAACACACGCGCTACGTGACAGACGAACGAGCCGGGAAGTACCAGCCAAACACAAACACAAACACCAGCAGACCCCATCCCCGTGGCCTCCCCAGGGCCGGGTCCGTGAGTGGGTAAAGTTGGGGTCTAGCGTTTGTTCGTACCCATCCGGAGGCAAGAGGAAAAATACGGGGCCAAATATTCGTAAATTAAAACCTTGTGGAGCGGCGGACCTCAGAGCAACTACTGGCCTGGCTAGGTAATGGTATCAACAACGTTAGTGAAATACGAAACAAAAACCAAGTGGATAAAATTGGGGTTAGAGTTGTTTCTACGATACGTCCAGAGTTTTATGAGTATTAAGCTGGGGTGTCATATTACCTATATTAAAAAAAAAAAAAAGCATAGTCTGGCAAAAATATCTAAGCTGAAAACTCTTGCAATTATATGAGACTTTTCGTTAGTATGGCCAGCATGACCCGGTATACTGACAGATGCAGCGAGAATACATGGTTAAAAATAAACCACTCTGATGATGAGAAATCAATAACCCGTACAAGTCTGATTAGTAATAACAAACTATATCCACTTTACTTCTATTGCCATCCTTGTGTTACTCTAAATATCGGTACATATATATAGGCTAATAGATTTTTTTTGTCGTGTGTGACTGCAATAGGTCAGTCAAGGGACATAATAATTTCAAACGAATTTAAGATGTCCAGGAGGAATATGTAATGTTTTAAGATTTAAGCGGACAACAGTTCTGTACTTTCAGTCTGTAGCAAAATATAAATATGAGGATCTGCTCTCACACCCATTAACAGTTCTCGTTTAGCTCAACCTCATATGTACATGCGAGGGGAAGGGCCATTTAACAATGTCGTCCGCGGCCAACCAAAGAAAGAGAAACAAATAAACAAGCCAAAGTAAAGGTAAATACGCCTTGTACTTCTACGGGCGAGTGTAACAAGAAAAAATGTGCAAGGTAAGCGAAGTATTGGATTTGTAGGAAATGTAAAAAATATTATTGTTCCCCTTCTGCATTCACTTATCGTGTTATAAATCCGATTAATCCGATCCTGACATAAGATACTTAAGCTCCTAATCAACCAGTCTCCTACAGAACATTGTTTTTCTGCTACGTTCCACCCCTTTTCACTTCTCTCCCTTAATCTCCATTATCACTTTCCTCACTGCTGTCAGTTCTCTTCTTCATGCCAGCCAGTGATCACTACTTTCACCATCCTCTCCAGTTTTGCCATTATTTCCATCGTCATTAATGTATGATCGTCACAATCACTATTTTCACCATCGTCACATCACCACCACCATCATCATCACCATCTTCCTGTCCCTCCTTCCCTTCCCCTGCACTTTTTCTCAAGCTTGTTTATTTTTGCTCTCTTACCTCATGGAACTATTTTCGTCCGCTTCCCCTTCATCTCGGCCCGTGTTTTCCCTCTCACTTTCTGAAGACGCCCGCCCATACCTGCACATCTTTATCTCACATATTTTGTCTCTCACCGTTCTTCGGCGTAATATGGTCTGTCCTTGGTATATTTTTCTTATAACATGTCAGCAAATTTTTATTTTATCGAATGAATTAATGTTTGTCTCAGCTCGTGTTTCTTATATAGCTTTTCTTCCGAGTTCACGTCAACTCATCACTGTCTTATTTTCTGGTTTCTTTACCTCTTCCTACCTTCCTCATTCTGTATCATTCTCTTATATTGTTAGTGTGCGTTCTTGCTTATATTATCTGTTGCTTACTGCATGTCATCATCACTTCTCGGGTTTTTAATTCAGTTCATGTCTACAGCTGCTCATCACTCATCAGAAACAAAGTCCCTTCTAACGGCAGTCTTTTTTTTTTTTTCCAGTAAATAAAATTATCTGTGAAGCATTTTATCAAGCGGTTAGTTAAATCGGTTCAAAATTCGTCGTGGAATAAGGCAGCTGGATATCTCGGGGGGAACAGAAGTCTGCTGACACAATCTCTGCGGATGAATTCGTAAGCAAATTTAGTTCCCGTGTTTCTGAGGTGGTGTGTGGGGTGAACAGAAGACGGAGGGGAGTGCAAGGAACAGCGTGGTGGAATGAAGAGGTGATACAGGCTGTGACACAAAAGAAGAAAGCAAACAATGAATGCATCAGAAATAGGGGCGTGGAAGAAGTTGAGAGGCGGAAGAGAGAGTTATATGTAGAAAGGAAGTGAGAGGTGAAAAGATTAGTAAGAGAGAGTAAGAAGAGAGTGGATGAGGAATTTGGAAGGAATTTGAGTGTAAAGTGGAAGGACTGTAAGAAAATGTTTTGGAAGGAGGTGAAGAGAGTAAGACAGGGTGGCAGTGAAGTTAGGAGGGGAGTGAAAGATAAAAATGGTAGATGACTAGTGGAGAAGGGAGAAAAAGTGAGTAGATGGAGAGAACACTTTAAGGAATTGTTGAACATAGAGGATTGAAGTAATGCAATTATAAGTGGCTGGGGAATGGCTGGGAGAAGGAGGGAGATGAGAAGACAGGAAGAAATCAGTAGGACAGAAGTTGTGGAAGCAATGAATAAAGTCAAATTCGGGAAAGCCCCAGGAATTGATGGAGTGTGTGGTGAAATGCTGAAGCATGGGGGAGTGATAGTAGTAGAATGAATGTGGAAGATGTGCAGATTGGCCTGGGAGGAAGGTAGAGTCCTGGAGGATTGGAAGTCAGGTATAATTATTCCTTTGTACAAAGGAAAAGGGGAAAAAGAAGTGCGTGGTAATCACAGAGGCATTTGTCTTTGTAGTATATTAGGAAAAGTGTATGGTAGGATACTTATTGACATAGTTATGGAAAGAACAGAGGAATTAGTCGGAGAAGAACTGGGAGGCTTTAGGAAGGGAAGAGGTTGTGTAGATGTAGAGTAGGATACTTACTGACAGAGTTATGGAAAGAACAGAGGAATTAGTTGGAGAAGAACAGGGAGGCTTTAGGAAGGGAAGAGGTTGTGTAGATCGGATATTCATTCTTATATCTTTAGTGGATAAGTTTCTAGAGAAGTGAAAGAAATTGTATGCTTCTTTCATGGATTTGGAGAAAGCATATGACAGAGTGGATAGACAAGGATTTTGGAAAGTAGCCAAGAAACCATATACAACGCTGGGTGGTAACCGTATAACCAAACCATTTGTGCTCTCTACATGTCAACAAGTGGGTTGGTGGAGGGTTAGTGCCCCTCCCCGTAAAACAAATAACTCAAGTCAAATGGCCACCCCTTACGGGATTATGGTGTCTGGCAATAGATAGATAGATAGATTTTTATCTCAATTGACACTGTTCGGCATCACAGTTAAGTAGATGAAGGAGGCAGGAATTGAAAGCATAGTGGAAGACGAAGAGTGAATTCCTTATTACATGGGATTTTTAGAGAATGTGCCCTGGATTAAGGTCTGGTATCCGACAAAGTTTCCAAAGAAGCTACGATATGAACTAACGACCACAGAACCCAGATCATTGTACTCGTTATGAGGAACAAACAAAACTTCTCCCAAAACTGATACTTGGGTTTCTGAGTTTTTTTTTTTCATTGCGCAATAATATATCTGTCTATCTACCTATCCATCTGTCAGTATCTGTCTGTCTATTAATTTCTCTCTCTCTCTCTCTCTCTCTCTCTCTCTCTCTCTCTCTCTCTCTCTCTCTCTCGCTCTATTGTATTTAGACATGCCAAAACATAAGCATCCTGACAAATACAAAAACAAACATACAGTAATGCTATATTATAGCGTTTGTGTGTGTGTGTGTGTGTGTGTGTGTGTGTGTGTGTGTGTGTGTGTGTGTGTGTGTGTGTGTGTGAGGTTAATATTCCGACGAGTGTCACAACGGACTCTTGATGTTTTTATTAACAACCTGAAAGAAGAAATTCGATGACATAGGGAGGGGTAGGTTAAAATTGACAACTTTCACATTATGGTTGGTTAGTCAACACGAGAAACACGGGTTGTGGCATGTTTTGTTGTTTCAGTCCTACAAATA
>NC_136996.1:9998943-10046443 GCF_032717465.1 Coenobita brevimanus | reverse complement strand
ATATCCCTAGTCACGTAATCACTCTCCTTGCATTCGTCCATGCTTCTTACTCTGCATCTCTCTCTCTCTCTCTCTCTCTCTCTCTCTCCACATATAAAATTATTTTAAGCTCACATGCACTCTGTCGCCCACGGCCACTGCTTACACATTTCGAGCCCTTACTTATTACTCACTGCTCTTACGTCAGATCTCGGAATACGTACAAGCAGAATTACTGCATTTACACATACACGCACATGTCTTACGCACATACACACAAAGAAATTCATGGCATCATCATAACTGGACGGCTTCGCTACCTGGTTTTGCACGTCACTCATTTCCTTCTTCATCCTTAAAAGGGGGATGGTGGACTGCAGAAGAAGGGGGGGAGGGGGGCAACATCAGCTTGCTGTCTACCAGATTCACTTTGAGATGAACATAATGTTACACCTACTGACACTTTTACACAAATACTTGTCGTGTGCAATTCCACTAGAAGTGCATAAATGCAGACTGATTTTAAAAACACACACACACACACACACACACACACACACACACACACACACACACACACACACACACACACACACACACACACACACACACACACACACACACACACACACACACACACACACACACACACACACACACACACACACACACACACACACACACACACACACACACACACACACACACACACACACACACACACACACACACACACACACACACACACATTCATCTATCTAGCCCTCTCTCGCCAAATCCCCGGACTCTCACAGCGCATTGTACCGCCGGTCTAAGGCACCATCTCCTAACGTAAGATTTATCACGCTGCAAACACCTAATATTCACACTTCACCTCCCCTATTCCTCTTGTGACGTCAGTGTGCTGCTCCCACGCTCTGAACATCTGACGTCAATGTTCAAGTGGACGGTGTGTTCAAGGACTTGTTGGAAAATACGGCGGGAAATACATACTAGTTAAAGAAGGGATTAAAATGTGGAAAAACTGAAATAAATCGAGAGGTCAGTAATGAGAAAAAGTGAATGGAAAATGAACACAGCAAACATAACGGCAAGTGGAAGGGGAGAGGGAAGAGGGAGACGGTTAGAAAACAGGAGAGTGTGGAGATGAGAGTGGGAGAGAAAGAACTTGGAGAAAGAGGATGGAAATACGAAGATAAGAAGGCAAAAATGGAGAGACGGAAGGACAAAAGGAAAGGGAAACAGGGGAGGGAGAGAAAGAGATGTCTGGGGTTGGAAGAAAGCTGGGAATGAAGAAAAGAGCGATCCAGGCGAAAGTGGATATGAACAATGAGAAGATGAGCAGAGGACAGGTAAAAATGAAGTGATAGAGACAGCAGCAGTGGGGGAAAAGGAAAAGAAAGAAACTAAGAAGAAGGAGGTAGAAGAGAAGACGCGAGGAGACAGAAATAATGAGCAGGGGATTAGTGGAAGTCATGTGTGTGTGTGTGTGTGTGTGTGTGTGTGTGTGTGTGTGTGTGTGTGTGTGAATATTATATCAATCTATCTGTCTGTCTATATAATGAAGGTCGGAAAAAGTAGTAGTTACAAAAGAGAAAACAAATTAAGACAGAGAAATGAAGAGGCAGAAGAGGGAGTAATACATAATGGTACCATGAAAGCTGACAAAAATGGAAGGGGGGAGCAAGCCTTATGAGGATAGAAATAATCATCAGCCATTGATAGGAGGGACAGAAAAGTATGCAGCATGAAGGACGAAGGAAAGGTATATACAAGGCTGAAAGGAAGAAATCAAGAATGAAGGATATTTGCGTGGGAAGAATGGGATTTAGAAAGAGGAGTGTGAGATATGAATGGGAAGGTACAGATGTAAAGGGTTAAGAAAACTGTGAAAAGGAAAAGCAAAAGACAAAGCTAAATCAAAAGAAGGGAAAATGAAGTAACAGAGAGAGAGAGAGAGCGAGAGAGAGAGAGAGTAGTAAAGGGGTTCGAGTAATGAAAGGATTAGGAAAATACTGGAATGAATGAGGGACAGAAAAAGAAGTAGCAAAACGAAAGGATAGAAAAAGATGAGAGAACAGATGAGAGGGAATGAGAAATGACTGTTGAGGTGGGATAAAAATGAAGAAGTAAATGAGGGAACACGTCACAAGGGGATATGGATAATGAATGCATAGGCAAGAGAAAGAAATGAGGGGACGAAAAAATAATGAAGTCGGAAAAAAGACAGTGAAGGCGGGAGGAAAAGGAAAGGAAGAAGAGAAATATATGCCTTGGAAGCGGGGCAGGCTGAGAAGGAGGAGCGAAGGATGGTGCAAGGTAGAAGAGGATAGACTTAATGAGAAGATAAGCAGAGGACAGGTAAGATGGAGGGACAGAAGTAGCATTGGAACGGAGGAAGGAAAGAAAAACGAGAAGCAAGGAGGAGAATGGATGCTTGCGGGAGGAAGAATGCTCCAGGATGGAAAATTCTTAAATGAAAATGAAGAAAAGATAAGCAAAAGTCAAGAAGAAATGAGGGGAAGGAAAATGGAGGTAAAGAGAAAAGTTAGGGAAAACGAGAGAGAAGGAAGGCATGAAAGAGATGGAATGATTGAAGTATGAGGAATGGGGAGACTAAAGGAGATGTGGATAAACTAGGAAGCAGACAGTGTAAACCTACTGTGAAGGGAGGAAAGGGAACAGGAAGAGTACAGGCTGGGCAAATGAAAAAAAAAAAAAGTGTGAGGGAGGAGACGGCGGAAAAAGAGGAAATTAAAAAATAAGATATACCAGGACGTATTAAAGTCTCAGGCGTCATAAAAATGCTTACTGACACGTAACATTTAACAGAGAACAAAAGCCACTAATGAAATGAAATACCACACACACACACACACACACACACACACACACACACACACACACACACACACACACACACACACACACACACACACACACACACACACACACACACACACACACACACACACACACACACACACACACACACACACACACACACACACACACACACACACACACACACACACACACACACACACACACACACACACACACACACACACACACACACACACACACACACACACACACACACACACACACACACACACACACACACACACACACACACACACACACACACACACACACACACACACACACACACACACACACACACACACACACACACACACACACACACACACACACACACACACACACACACACACACACACACACACACACACACACACACACACACACACACACACACACACACACACACACACACACACACACACACACACACACACACACACACACACACACACACACACACACACACACACACACACACACAGAGTCGGTGGAGCAAAAACAGAGGACTGACGGGCAGCAAATAACATAGACAACGGAAGGCGAGATCAAACAGGAGGGGAAGCCGACGGAGCGCAGGTTGCAGAGGAGGTTAAAGGGACTGTGTAGAAGTGAAAGACGTTTTGTTATCTTCGAATTGGGAGGAAAAAAGAGTAAGAATGACAGAGGAGGAAGACGGATGGTGTTGAAGAAGTGTCATATTTCAACACAGGTCTACAAAAGGGCAGTGAGGGAGTTGAAAAATGTACGAATGACAGTGGGTAGATATTGAGTGTGCAAATAGGACAGCATCTGGACTCAGATTTTACAGAAGGCACAAATAAAGAGTTAAGAAAATGTAAGAATGACTACGTGAAAATGCAGTGGGGCATATACTGCAAAAGGGCAATGGAGGAGGTAATCCCTTCAGTCCAAAGGCATCCATTATCATCATCATCATCATCGTAATCATCATCTTCATCCTCAGTACTTATTCTTGCTAGTAAAAAAATTAAGCCTGAACATCGCATTGTCAGGATTATCCACTTCACTTCTGCGACAACTTTATGCAAATTAAGAATGGATCTGAGTCCATAATCTCGTTGGTTAAGGAAGGCCTCCTAACATATCTTCTTAAGCGATTTGTTTTGTTTATTATACCTTGCTGTCTTTTTCTGTTCCCTAGGTAATTCTAATATCATCATTCTCTGTATGAATAACGTACTCAGCCATATCCAAAAATAAATCGGTAAGAATGAGGTGTTACGGAGCTCCATGAACCGTAGAAAATACAAGCCCTGGAGTAGAGATGTGGTTAATGAAGGCTATTACTAACCCCTCCAGTTCGTTACTAACCCCTCCAGTTCGAAAAGCCTCCTGAGCTGAATGAAATCGTCTGGAAGAATTTAATGATAGAAGATGCACTGCGACGAAAGATGCTCTACTATTTTATTCAGTCTAATACAGGTGATTTTGTCCAGATATGAGAAATCTTAGCAGTGCAAGGATGAAACAGGATTCATGTAGGGATTTGTGCGGCGACTAGGTGAGGAGGCGTGAGGTGATGAAGTGGCAGGAGCAGGTGGGACAGGGACTAGGTAAGCAGGTGAGAAGACATGAATATGCTGGGATGTGGGACACTGTGTGGCAGGCAAGAGGGTGTGCGAGAGAGAGTGAGTGAGAGAATGAGCTGGGAAGTGTGAGATGGTGACAAAGAGAGTAAATGATCTAGAGAATAAATAGATAAACTGCTTCGAAGGGAAAAGAATGAACTAGTTAGATAGTGAAAGAGGAAAAAAAGTGAGCATGTACACAGGGGAATAGGTAGATATGTAGATACAGTGAGAGAGAGAGAATGAGGAGTGTATATGACGAGAACTGAAGATACTCGCTGTGGACAAGTAAGAGGGAGCGAGTAAGATGGTGGAACAAGGAAAGAACACGAAGCAGTGCCAAGGCACAGCCAACCCGTCTCCGGCAGTCATTTTAGTGCTGCCGTATAAACACAACAGGATATCCAGTTAAAGATGTCACATATCAAATTTGGAGTAAATTGGGTGAAAATTGATGATTTTATGCTTATTTGAAATTTCAAGTCAGACTCACCTGACATAGACCCCCCTACTGCCAGCTGGAGGTGACCCCTTCTGATGTAATGGGGCGTGTTATAGGATGCAGGTTTGAAAGATGCACCTTTAGGTTTTGGTTTCATGTCAGTATGACGAATTTGAAAGGAGTTATGGCGAGAAAACGATACTTTTTTTTTTTTTTTTTTTTTTTTTTTTTATACAATTTGTGGGCCACAGCCTGGGCCTTGGCCCAATTTGGCCAAAAATTTAATCAGGTGATCAGGTCATAGCCCATCATCCCTGTAATTTTAGTCAACATCGCACCAGTTGTTCTCGCGTAAAGTTGTTAACAGACAGAGAGACAAACAATCAAACAGACACACCGAGTGAAACCAGAGGGGGACGGGTAATGAGTAAGAAAATCAGAATATAGGCGTGGGCATGTAGGATGGTCTGGAGAGGAGAAGGTATGCCAGTAAGAAACATGAGTATGTCAGTATGATTAGGAAATATGATGAGTAAGGAAATGTATGGGGACACTGGAGGTTAGGCCTTGTATACTCACCGATTAACGAAGCTCCCTAACACCTCTCCCTTAAAGACTTATTTTTGGATATGGCTGGTTATTTCCTGTTGTATGTTATTTATCCAGAATATGTTGATATTGGAAGAATTTATGTAATAGGGGAGGACAGTAAGGTGTAATGAACAAACTAAATCTCTTAGGAAAAGGTATTAGGGACTTCCTTAACCGACGAGGATACGGGCCCAGGTAACATTAGGGAATAAGAGAGATCAGGCAGGAGTATGAAGGTGAGAGGGGTCAGGTAAGAGCAGAAAATTAAGAGATCAAATTTAGAGTAGTGAGGCACGAGTCTGTAAAAGTAAAGGGGCAAGGCGGATTAAGTAAGAGTATGAGGGAGGTCAGAGAGATCAGATAAGACTGAGAACAATTGAGTATTAGCCGGTAAGAGCAACAATAATTGGTGGAAATGCTGGCCTTAATTGGAGGGTCTGCAATAACGAGTGAGGGCTGACGAAGCAGGGGTGAGAGACAGATAAGGAGATGGACGGGTAGTAAAGGGATGGCGTAATGAGGGACAGGTGGCTCCAGACAGGTAGAATGAAAGACAGAAGAAGCGAGGGACAGGAGGGGAGTGCGCCAACGGGTGCGGTGAAGGCTAAATCGACTGAGGGAAAAGTTGTTAAGGAACAGGTGGAATAAGGAAATTATGTTATTAAGCACAAGTATGGTGAAGGACTGGTACAGATAAATAGAGGCAGAGTAAGAGAAAGGTATAGCTAGAGACAGACAAAGCAAGCAACAAGTAGGTCATGGCATAGTGAGGGACGGGTATGGCAAGGGACAGACAAAAACAAAAAAGATGTAGGTCAAGAAAAGCCAAGTAAGGGAAAATTATGCCAGGAAAAGGCAGAGGAGGACGAAGTATGAAGGAAAGGTTAGCTGTAAGCATCAGATGTGAAACACATTATAACAGATGGAATGGGAATCATGTAAGGCTCTGACATGATGCACGGCAGAAGGAGCAAGGCAGATGGAATGCAGTATGGTTAAGGTGGATGGCTGGTAGGGGGCAAGGGTGTGGCGTGCAGGGAGGGCATGAGGGGCGAGAGGCACGTGGGGTAGGGGTAGTCGGGGTATGGGCAGGTGGGGTAAGCAGGGTAACCACACTGCGACAGGTGTAAACACTGCCAGCAGGGTCCGGAAATAAACTGAACTCCCGGGGGTCGACGAGTAAAGGGGTATGGGAACACGGGGAGGGAGATGACAGAGGGGGAAGGAGGAGGAAGGAGGTAGATGAAGGAGGAGGTGAAAGTTAGGAAGAGGAAGGGGATGGTAGATAGAGGGAGTGGGAGGAGGAAAGAGGTAAATGAAGGAGAGAGAGAGAGAGAGAGAACTGGAGGGTAAGATGTGACATACAGTATAAGGCTAATAACTTTGATTAAAAAAAAAAAAAAAAAGACATAGTAAATAAAGAAATAGAAATGGAAGGAAGACAACCCAAACACCACAGAGGAGTAACATAAAAGGTAAGCGTGAAAGGGAAAGGGAGGTAAAAATAGAAGAGGCGAGAGGGGGAAGAAAGAGACTGAGAAATGAGACGGCCCACGAAGAAGGGAGGAGGGGAAAGCATAGGGTAAAGAAGTGGGGAAGAGAAAATATAGAGAATTAGTGTATAAAGAGTAGGCTATGAAACTCACGAGCTTCCAAAAAACAAAGTGATAAATAGAATGCAAGGGAGGAGAGAAAAACTAGGAAAGGAATTAAGAGAAAAAAAAATTGTAGAGGAGTGGGAATTGATAACAGGACTAAGTCACAAAAAGTAACATGTGTAGCTGATAATATCCAGAAAAGTATCGGGTAAACACAAGGAAACAAACAGAAGGAAGTGACAGCAAAAAGAAGAAATAGGAAAAGACAAAGGAACAGAAATGGAAAAATAGATAGGAAAGGAGAGGGTAGCTAAAAATTTTGAAGGAAGGAACGGAAAAGAGAAAGGAGGAGAAGAAGGGAAAAAGATAGGAAGAGAGAAGATAACGAAATATAACGTAAAAACTAATAACTAGTGTAAGGTAAACAAATAATTACTTTTCACAAAGATATGGCATAATAATAATCTCACTAGAAACAACGGAGTAAGCAAAAGAGAGCGCATGAGAAAAATGAGCTTAAGAAATAATAACAATGTCTCAAAACAAAGGCCCAAGTAGATGATAGTAATAAAGATATCCGGCTTTTAAAATAATATCTCCAAAAATACAGGAGCCTCAAGAATATAAATGACAGAGGTAAACTAAGACGTGAACTAAATAGAACGAGGGCAGAGTGACGCGATGTATGGATGGAGATGTGACACAGGAGGGGTAGATCTTATCCAGGACAAACCTCATCTCACCCAACCCAACACTATCTATGTCTTATCAGTGCCGCCTCAGACCTTACCTTGGCGCTGTGCTCAGTTATATTCTGATTTAATGATTTCACAGCAAGAATCTATTTATAGTTTACTCTTGCTACCACCAGACGGTTTTATTCAGCTTAGAAAATACCCTCTCAAAATTGGGCTAGAAAAACAAGTCCATTAACCCCTTTAGCTACGAGAAGTCTCCGTAAACTTAACACAGCACAGTCTTCGGGAAACAGCAAAAATAAAACAAAAAGAACGATATCGCAGTGAAGGAGTTAAACAAGCCTATATTAACAAGACTGCCATATATGTTTACAAACTTTATTTAACCCACGTTAGTATAATCAGCTTGTCTTTCTAATTTGTTTGTTAAATCTGACCGAAACATCACAGGTCAATTGAAGGAAGGATATTCAGAGCTAAAAAAGCAAACTCAGTCAAGCCTAACCACCTAGCCTAGACTAATCCAGTTAAAATCAAAGTGGAGAGAGAGAGAGAGAGAGAGAGAGAGAGAGAGAGAGAGAGAGAGAGAGAGGTCAGAAAAGTGTCGGAGTGCCCAGGAGATGGGGAGATAGTAAGGTGGATAACCCGGGGGAAGATCCGAAAGGAAGATAAAAGAGAGAGAATAAGATGACTAAGCAGAGGGGAGTGGGGGGAGGGGAACCAGACGATAGGGGAGGGCGCACGGGAGGAAGGGAGAGGAGAGAGAGCAAGGAGGGGGAGGAGGGTGATGTTGGCAAGAGTGAGGTAGGTTGGGGAGATAAGAGGAAAGGTGTAGGAGGAATGAGAGGGGAGAAATTTGAGGAATGGAGAGATAAGACGACAGAGGGAGAGAGGATGAAAGAGACGGAGTGAGGTGAAGTGAGGTTTATCACAGACGAAAGGAAGAGGACTTGATTTAGAGAACTTTGCAGGAAAAGAAATGAAAGCCGGACAAAGACGAAAGAAGCCAGCCGTACAAAGAAACTTGATAAATAAAGAGGAGAACTGGCTTAAGAGCGAGAGGAAACTGGCTATGAAGGAAGGGAAAGTTGACAGTGGCTCAAAAAAGAATGAGGAAAAGCAGAGAAGTAAGGAAGAAGGAACAGGAAGGAGTAAACTGATAATGGACAAGAAGGAAATGAAGATGTTATTCGGAACTGTCGAAAGAAGATAAACAAAACTGAGAAAGATGAGGAATATGACGAATGGGAAAGACTGCTGAAGGTGAGGAAGAGGAGAGCAGAGGAATATGATTAAGGACAAGGATGGCTGAGGATAAGTCAGAGGAAAGCTAGTTATGAGGAGAAGGAAGAGGATTGGGAATGAGAGAAAAGAAAATTAAGACTGACAAAGATGACTGAGAAAAAGGAAGAAGGAAGTTGTATCAGAGAATGAAGAGGAATAAAGCGGAAGAATAAAAAGACCGAGGACGAGGAAAACTAAAGCTTTGATTATTAATGGAAAGTAATGCAGGGTGAAGAAGACTGAATAAGAAGAAGGAGGATGTTCATATTTAAAGGAATATGAAAGTAGAGATTGGGAAAGAAAATAAGAATACGAACAAGAAGAAGAAAGGGGACTCAAACATGAGGAAGAATGGAGGTATTACTGAGAGAGAAGGAAGATTATAATGAAGGATGGAGAAAGCTGAGGTTGGCAAAGAAGCAAGTTGATGGAGAGAAGAACGGGGGAGGGGTGAAGGAGTGGTAAGGTAGTGGAGGGATGCTGAGGAGGTAATCTGGCGTGGGGTGAGTTACGACAATAGTTAGGGGCTTCAAGAGTGTGTGTTTTTGCTGCTTCTCGTGACCCAAAACCATGCCTTCCGCACTACACACAGCCACACTCCCTAAACTTAGCCTCGTAGACGGGAATGTGAACTTCGTATCTCATTACAGATAACGTATTATATGTTTCCGTGTGGCTCAAAGAAACTTGACCCGATAATGAATGAATTATGCTGCGATAAAAAAAAAAAAAAAAATCTGAAAACTCAATAGTCCTTCAGTTTCCTTCTGCAAATCTACCTTATTCAGCAAAGCCTGTTTAACCCCTTGAATTGAGTAACGTAACTCTTACTTTATTCTTTCTGCATCCAGACAGCTTCATTCAGTTTTGGGAAAACTTTTTAAACAGGAGGGGTTAGATATAACTTTGTTTTCCCCTTTTACTGCCAGATGCCACCCATAATGTGAGAACGTTTGTCTAGTGCTAGCAAAAAAAAAAAAAAAAAAAAAACGTTTCCGGAATGAAGGGGTTAACTCGACACATCCTGCCTTTATCAACTCGACCAGATTCCCTCCACACTCTTGCCTAAATAAACCCAGCCTGCCCCACCTAAACTACAGTCTACTCTATTAAAACAGTCTCGTCTCACACCTTAACAGACCCACACTAAACAACGTGGGGAGTTCATCACAATATGGCCCCTTAAGGAAGCCTGCCACGGTAAAAATATGACCCGCCTACCATGCTAATGCCTGCTTAAGTCAACATTATCTACCCACAATCTGCTTCGCACAGCATAGTAAACCTCAGCGCAACCCGCTTCCTTCCACACCACCATGAAAGGGAAGTGGTCAAGGCTAAGGAGAGAGTCGAAGGAAATGAACCCCTTTGAATATAACATTCATCTGAACGCTAATTGTGGCGGTCTTTAGTAAATTAGTATTGTGGCTGGGGTAGTGGCAGTTGCCTTGGCACTTGAGTGCTAATAGAATTTGTTGCCGCTATTTTGGTAAAAAAAAAAAACTGTTATGGGTGCGCTAATTCTGCGGTGATGCAAATCTTAAATTCATAAGAACAGTGAGTTTTCCACTGGGATCGTACTTAAGTTCGTATACAGAATGTCAAGTATTTTTCTAGGAACCCAACTTTTCACTGAATTCATGAATACATTTTTGGAAAGGCAGAAGTACCCCATTGTTCCAGGAATAAAGCAGTGTTTCCAGAGTACACAATTGTCCCTCTGAGTCGTGATTCTCCTGCAGGGAGTACACGAAACACCCAGGCACACCTCACCGCACCCCCGACGTGTGTCCACCTCGCCCGGGGGAGCACGCAAGGGGAGCACAATGGAGGCACTCAGACGCCGACCAACAAATGAGAAAATCCAACTCCCTCTTACCTTGACAAACAGGGCCATTGTCCGCATCCCGCCACCTACCTGAAGGAGAGAGAGAGAGGACATTAGAGTAGTAGTGTGGACAGAAGACATAAATTACCAAAGCGGTGGAGTGACAATTGCAAAGTACCTTGGCACTAGGGCGAGGAAACACTAACAATAAGAGAACAAGATGATAATAATAATAATAACCTATAGCATCTTACGCACAAGCAAACCAGAAGGAGAGCATGAGTGGATGTTAGTATGTGTAGGCAGATTATTTGAGTGTGTGTATGTGTGTGAGCATTACTGCTTGCGTGTCTTTAAAATTATATGAATACTTTGCACTTCACGGGTGTCAGTGCCTCCATGTGTGAATGTGTGTGTGTGTGTGCGTGAGAGAGAGAGAGAGAGAGAGAGAGAGAGAGACTGTAAGTGTGCCTGTGTGTGACAAGCCAACCAGTGCATAAAAACCACACCCACATTATGTCAGTGCCCACAGACGTCACCCCGAATCTCAAACCCTGGCTATCCTGTGACCGCGTTTCTGCAGCATCCCCAGTTCTTGGTACATCCTAGTGAACAAAAACAAGACAATGGGCAGGGTTATGGGGCGCCCGCAATGGCTGTCTCCATGCTCAAAAGTTTCTCTATTCAGCAAAACCGGGACACGACAGGCCTCGCTGAAGGTGATCGGCGTTGGGGCAAAAGTTGGAGGGGAAAAAAAGTTTGGGTAACAATAGCCCTTCTCCCTCGACCGCAGAAAATGCCTGAGTTTAATCAGCATGCAGTATGAATGGGGGGAATGGAGGTACAACTGGATCAGACATACTGTATTTAGTGAAGTGAGATTTAATAAAAAAATAACGACACGTCGAAGAACTTGCTTGATTTGAATGAGTAATACTAATACATAAAAATTTAGTCATATTTGAAACTGACTGGCACTGAAGTGGAGATGGTCATAAAGAGGAGAGAGAGAGAGAGAGAGAGAGAGAGAGAGAGAGAGAGAGAGAGAGAGACGGGCATTAAACTAAAGAGGGGAGGGGACCCCAACTCTTGTAGAATTATTGGCACTATTTTGGCACCCTTGTAGAGGCGTCTGGCAGCGCAGCGGTGCCATATGGCGAGCCTGGCACGAGTTTACCGCCCTCGTATTGTTCACTTCACTGTCGCCGCGCTTTCACTGTGAGAGGAAACTGTCTTTTCTTTACCATTCCCGGCGCTATATTGCAAATCCTAACCTGACGGGGACAATAATAGAGGAAATAACAGTAAGAGCCCAAAAGAAGTCAGACAATTGGCAACCTCGCAACCTTCAAGCAGAACTATCTTGATGTTGCGACTCAGCACGTAATGGCAACTCTCTCCCATATCCCAGATCAAAAGAAAATCTGCCGACGACGCCTACGGAACACAACGATAATCTGCACACACTCCGCCACAATAACAAGATGCTGAGGAGTGTCAAGCGCAGCAGTTTAGCGTTTTAAGTATTATTAGATGAGACCCAAGTTTGGCATAGCCTGGGCGGGAATATCGGCCGTAGAGACTGCTGTGGTAGGGGCGAGGATGGCTAGCTGGGGATGGGGCTCGTCAGGGCGGTCTAGGCTGTCACAACCAAAAGTTTGTATGGAGCAGTTGTGGTCCTCCTATGTGGCCGTTGTCTACTAGGTAGTTACAGTCTGCTTTACGATATACTTGTACTTACGGCGCATTCAGCCACAGTTATCATATGTATGGGTCCGTCTTCTGTGCGGCACACGAGGGTTTAAAAATGGCTGTCTCTGCTTATGATAAATTTTGCGTATTACTCCTTAACATTTACTTGCATGCCATTTATAGTGTTGGAACATCCACCCAGTTTTCACCAGTAACATTCAAGAGAGTCTGTAGCTGATCCTTTGTATTGTTGACGCAGACTGTGTGGATATAAATACTGAACTGTAATGTGTAGAATGAATAGCTAAGGAAGGGGAATTGCGAAATCTCTAAAGCGACTTAGAATACGATCCATATTCAAAAGGCAAACTATGTAACTATTGTCTCCTAGGCCGTTAGGGGCCACTTTACGATATAACTATACTGATGATCCTAGCAATCTTAGTTATGTATTCCAACCTTCACCAGAATAAACCTGCATAGCCCATTACGATAGACTTGCGGTGATTCAAACCACGGTTATAAACTCAGAACTCTTCGCATAGGTAGTGGCTCTTGTCTCCTCAGTAGTTACGGACAAAGTTTACTATATATTCACAGAACATTCACCCATACTTATCATATACTCACAGCGTTCCATCGAAAGTAACCTAATGTCAGTGACACAGACGGACGCCGTGCCCTCTCTTTGCCAGCCTTTGAGGATCGGCACACGGAGGGTCCTGGCGAGGGACGAGTAAGAGGGACGTCTGAATGGCTTTGTAAAGAGGTCAGCGGGTAAGAGGAAGGGGCAGCTGAGGAGAGGGAGTTCTTTGTGTGTGTGTGTGTGTGTGTGTGTGTGTGTGTGTGTGTGTGTGTGTGTGTGTGTGTGTGTGTGTTTAGCAAAAGCAAAGATGTTCATAAGCTGCTAAGTGATTCTTTCGTGTATCTATGTATGACTGTATACAGGTGCCTCTGTTCCTGCTTTTTGCATTTATATGTGATGCGATGAGTAGTATACCTAATATATGCATGTTTGACTGAATGTAACATCAGCATATGGTTAAAGTGAAGACTGACATGACCGCCTGTATACCTCCTATACAAAGATGATATTGTGCAACAAGTAAGAGTTTATACGTGTTGAGAGGTTCTTTCTGTCAATTACTTATATGATATAGTATTACTCATACAAACATTTACTACTATGACATTAATGACCTAAAGTACACACATCTAATAATATTAAACATCATGAACTGTTAAGAAATAACACATACTCCAAACTATTAGGCTTTATAATACATTAAGGTCTGCACATTATTTTCTCGATTTAAGCAAAATACGAGATACACTCCATTCGTCTACGGCCTTTGCTGAGTGACTTCCATCTCACCACTACCGGCACTCAGTCTTTATATGAACTTTCAACAGATACTCAACCATCGCCTTTAACTTCACCAGAATCGCGATATTCACCTTCGCTTCCTTCGCCCCCTCGCCAACACACCACACCCTCAGGTCACGGTGTGCATTGCTCGTTGTGCTGGCGATTTACTGCATATGGGGCGCACCTTTGACGTCAGATCTTAATAATCTGGTGTCGTGCATCAGGCAGCAAAATTGCAACAGTGCTCCAGTTAGACATCCAGGCTTGAATCTGTCGCTCTGGAGTCTATAAGCTGTGCTCAGGGGATATAGTAAAGAAACACTACTCCCATTTCCTCTTCCTTTTTATAATATTTCCTCTTCTCCATTCATCTTTCCCGTGTTATTTCCCACTTCTATCTTTCCTGGATGCTGGAGAGGGACGCCTTCTTCCGATGGCATAAATAACTGCCCGGTTATGCAAAGATCACTCACCTCCCTACGTATCCCCAGAAAAGACGAAGGTAGACTGCAGAAGGAGGACAGCTTCAGCCTGCAGTCCACGGGGTTCACATTGAGACGAACTTAGGGTTACAATTACTACTAGTACTACTACTACTACCCTTCCTCACTTTTAAAATACCCGTCACTTTCAACTCCCTTTCTCTTAAACTTCCATCTTTCATTCCCTTCACTTTTATCTCTGTACGTATACCGGTACAAAATATATCTGTCTAGGAACAAAGTATTTCCCTTGGCAATTCCTCCTGCATCGGCAATGCTATTTTCCCCCTTATTAAACATGAATCAAGAAGATGTTCCTTGTGCATTTGCTATGGTTGTTCTTTTTCTCCATTCCATTACGACATTGCTCACTTGATTAACTCTCCTCATGCTACAGTGGCACAGCACCGAGACACATCCCACTCTCACTCTTCCATTAGGGCTGGGAGGAGGGGGGAAAAACACGAAACTCTTCACCCACAATGAGATAAGAACGAAACAAATGTCAGAACTCGAGGGGGAGGCAAAAAGCGCACACCAGCGGCATAAATCTGATAAAAGAATTAAAAGTTTCCCGGCCCTCACGATGGATTAGTTGGACATCTTTTTTTCCCGTGCCAACTTAGATTGATCCTCGCAAGACTTGGGAGAGGATTGATCAGTGACTGCCTCTCCTCCTCCCTCCTTCATCTCTGTCTCTCTCTCACATCCCTCTCCCTCCTTCAGTTCTATTTCCTCTTCTTCCTCCTTCGTAGCTCAGTTGGGTCTTCTCCCTCCTTCATCTCTTCTCTCTCACCCTTCTTTCTCCCCTTTTCACTTGTATTTCCTTCCCTTTTCTTATCTCTGTCTCTCTCGCACTTTCTCCCTCCTTCAGTGCTATTTCCTCTCCTTCCTTCGTTGTAGTTCAGTTGCATTTTTCACTTCTTCCTTCACTTCTCTCTCTCTCCCTCCCCTCTTCCTTCACTCTCTCTCTCTCTCTCTCTCTCTCTCTCTCTCTCTCTCTCTCTCTCTCTCTCTCTCTCGTTAGTTCTGTTTCTTCCTCCATCTTTCATCTCTGTCTCTATAACTTCCCTCTCCCCCTTCATTTCTGTTTCCTCTTCTTTTTTCTTCAAAATCCAGCTCCTTTTTTCTCCTCCCTCTTTCTTCTTTGTCTCCCTCACTTATCTCTTCCCTTTCAGTTTTGCTTCCTCTCCTTGTTTCGTCTATATCATTTGTCATTTTCTTTTCCCATTTGCATTGTATATTTCCTTTTCTTCTATAACTCCACTTCATCCTACTTCACATCTCTTACTTTCTTCTTAATTCCTTCCGGACCCCTTTACCTGTTCTTCCTTCTGTGTAAGTTTCTCCTTTTCTTGCCCTGGTTCGTTTTCTTCTCTTTGAATTGTCCGTCATCTCCGTCTTTTGCTTTCTCACATATTCTGTTCTTTTTCCTTTATCCTGATGCTCTCTCCTCTAGGATTCTAGAGCTGTACTTCCTCCTTTTCCTTTGTTAATCTGCACCGGCTCCTTCTTTCAAATCCCTTAAATCCTCTTTCCTTTTCCTTAATATCTTCACCTTCATAAATTTAAATGTTATTCCCCAGTACTCTTGATCTCTGCTTCCTTCTCTTCCTTCGCCTATCCACTTCAATTCCCTCACACAGATCCTTTTTCCTGCCTTTTTCTTTCTATTCCCTTTTATCTCGTTAAGTCTTCTTCTCCAGTATCTTGATTTCTAGTTCCTTCTGTTCCTTCGTCTATGTACGCTACTTCCCTTCTGCACATTCTGATAACGTCCTTTTCTCTTCCTTCGTCATCTCTTTCTCCCTCCCTCCCTCCACTCCACTCCCTCCATCCCCTTAGAGCGCCATTCCCTTCTCTGCCTTCGTTTATCCACGTCGGTTCCCTCTTCCCATTCCCTTAAATTCCACTCCTTCTTCTTTCATATCTGTTACTGTCAGTTCTCGTCCTAAGTTTTCCTCCTGTGAGTATCCTTTTTGTCGTCCCTCCTCCATCTCTCTGACCATCATTTACTTTTTATTATTCGGCTGTCTCTGTCGTTTCCTGCTCCCACTCGCTCTGAAAATAATCTCTTCCTCTTTCTTTACATTATCTTTAATACCTTTGTTTCTTTAATTTTTTTCCTTTTTTTTTTTTCTCCTGTACCACAATTGTGAACAACGTTTCTTTCTCTACATCTTTACAGTAGCTTCTTTGACAGTCCTTCAGCCCAGAACTACGTCAGGTAGTGCCATACTGCTCAGTGCTTGCATTTGCTGCATTTGTAGGACACAAGACGGGACACTAACACCAACAATAATTATGGTGACCTTTGACTAAAATCTAAAAAATAAATAGCGTCATCTGTACCATTTGTTGTGAGATACGGTAAAAATGTATGATAACTACTTTCCTTCCTCAGGGAATATTTTCACTCCATGGAAGCTTAAATAAGAGTTGCATCACAAGGACTGCATCACGATAATCGCAGCTGAATACAGACATATCCCTCGGCAGTTCGATTTGACCTACGGTACTCCGTTTCCAGCTTATAAATAACAATTACATTCGCTTAAGGAAAAACAGCATTCGGACCAGGCTGCTGTATGTTTTCCTATGTGATAATTCTGACACGTATGTCTCATCTACAGTGTTTACTACTCAGACAAAAAGTAAGAAAACAGTATCTCTAAATTTAATTTCTGTCTTACATTTATTGAGACAGCCGTCAGTTCCTTAAATGTGATATTCTTTAATTGAAGATACATAAGTATAATTCCATCTGTCTATCCATCGCTCTCTCTCTCTCTCTCTCTCTCTCTCTATGTATATATATATATATCCCATTGCATCCCAGGGGTGCTGGGCGAGGCATGGCACTGGGTGGGCACTAAGCGTACCGCCCTCCGCCTATCGGCTCATAGTCGCGAAGCTCATAGGTCCCTACCCGGGGGTTCCCTACTTTATAAAGACTTGAAAAATCCCAGTTCTGTCCAATATTCCGGACACCGGGCTCCAATGGGATATATATATATATATATATATATATATAGATATATATATATATATATATATATATATATATATATATATATATTATTTTGAGTACCAGTTAGGTTGCCCAAATATTTCATGTAGATACAAAGCATGCCTTTTAACAATAATCAGCCAAATGTCTCAGCTCCAGTTCTTCCCCAAATAAGGCCTAATTGAGTAAAAAGAACTAATTCGCTAGCGGCTCCGTCTCTGTGTGTCTGTCTGTCTGTGTGTCTGTCTGTCTGTCTGTCTGTCTGTCTCTCTCTCTCTCTCTCTGTTTGTCTCTCTCTCTGTCACTCACGGCGCCTTCCCTGCTCTCCACCATTCAGGATGAAGGGCGAGAGAGTGGTGCGAGGAGAAGGTAAAGAAGGAGGGAGAGTGTGAGCTGGAAACGGTTTGGTTCTTGACCCTTTATCACCCTGTATTACTTTCCCCCCCCTTTCCCTCTATCTTTAACTCTTCCATTCCTTTTATCTAACGCACTTCTCTGTCTCTTGCTTTCCTACTTGCTTTCCTATTCCTTCTCTGTTTCCTGCATTGTTCTCTCTCTCTCTCTCTCTCTCTCTCTCTCTCTCTCTCTCTCTCGTCTGCCAACCTTTGCCTCCCTTGGCCCACCAAAGAAGCGAGTCCCAGAGGTCCTCTCCATCACGTATTATTACAGCTCACGATCTACAGGAGTTAGCCTCAAAGGTCTGTCTGTCTACCTAGGTCTATCTCACACTCTCTTATCAATCTTATCTTCCTATCTTTATCTCGTGTCTAATATTCTACGTAAGTGTACCTCATGTTTTATTACAAGCATCAGTCCTTGTCATATCGTCATTCACCCATCTACTTGTCTGTTTGGGTCTGGCTTATATTACTTTTCATCAGTCTGTGTGTCTACCTACGCCTGCCTCATGTCATCATTTAGTCATTTACCGTTCTACTACCTTTCTTTTTCTTTTGACATTAACTTGCCTGTTAGGTCTTCCCCATATCATCATTGAATTATTATATCTGTCTGCCTATGTCTCCCTCATATCATCTTTTATTCATTTTTATATTTTCCTAGGTCTATGTCACTTTATCTTTTATCCATTCGTACATAATCTTCATCTGTATCTTTTGTTATGACTTTTTCTTACTCTTCTTTGCTTATTTTTGGTTATGGTCTCTCTCTCTCTCTCTCTCTCTCCCCCCTCATCTCTGCCGCACGTTCTCTTTTTCTCTCAACATTCCCTTCTCTCTAATTATATGTAAAAATCCGTCCCTGCAAATCTGTGCCCCACCATACATGTTTTTGCCAGCCAATCGTCCCATCTAATCTGCCCAATATTTTTCCCACCATGAACTTTTCCTTTATGGACATGTTTTCAATTCGGGATTAATATAGACGTGTAATTATCATGCTCGATCTTTATGGATGTACATTTCACCTTATTCCCAAACTCTAATATTCTTTTCTCTGGTTTTTCTCCCATTTTTTTTTTTTTTCCGGCTGTAGGTTCACGCCCTTTACACCCACTGGTTAGGTTATCCTGACAGCCTCCCCCCTCTTTTCTCCCTCATCTCCTTTTTCCTCCCCTCCTCTTCCCTCCCTCACGTACTTTCTTCTCTTTCCTCCCTCACCTTCCATCCTATTCCTTACCTAACTCTCCCACCTTTCTTCCCTTCTTCACCTCCAATCCTCTTCCCTTCCTAACTCTTCCTTTCTTCTTCCGTCACTCACTTCCTCCTCCTTTTTCCCCTCTCCACCGTCATTCCCTCTTCACCGCCTCACCTGTTCCTTTTCTCTCCCAAGCCTCTCTCTTCCCTGATATCACCATCACTTCTCTCCCTAAACTCCATCCTCAAATCTCCTCTTCTGATTTCCCCCACCTCTCCTCCTTCTCTCATCCTTCTTACTTCCTTCCCTCCCCCTCCCTCTTTCCCCCTCTACTCCTCCTTCTTCCCCTATCCCCTCTTTTTTATCCCTCGAGGCCCCGTTCGTAGGTTTCATTAAGGCCTTAGTCTTATCTCCAGCGGCCTCAGCTTGTCACCCTCAATTCTTCCCTTCACACGTCTTTTGTTCAGCCTCCTTTTCCATACCAATTTCCCCTGTCCCCACTTTTTCACGGTACATTTTCCCTCTCCACTTATTTTTTTATCATAACTTTTCCCTGGCAAATTCCCTCTTCTCTTCATTACTTTCCCAGTTTTTCATTACGGTACTTTTTCTTTTCTTTTTACTCGTTGCCTTTCTCATCTCGCCTCTTTTTCCCATTACTTTTTTTTTTTTTGCACCTTCCTTTCTTCCTTTTTGTCATTCTGTTACCTTTCCTTTCTTCTCCCTCTTGCCTTTCCTTCTCTGCTTTATTGAGTTTGTCTCCTCTTACCCCCCCTTTCAGTTATCTTTCATCATCCCTTCTTTTTCTCATTACTTTTTCGTTTTCACTCCTTTTTCATCGCCATTCCTTTGTCGTATGTTTTACTCAATTTCTTTCCCTTGTCTCTTCATTACTTATTACTTTAGTTTAGTACTCGACCTTTTCCCCATTACAGTTTTTGTACACCTTCCCTTTTCCCCATTTCTCTCATTTTCTTTAAGAGACATATTACAGTTAATAATGGTTATATTTAGCCCTACGGATCCAGGAATCTTCCCTGGGGTGAACAAAATCGTCTGGTTATGGAAGAAATAGAATATAAAGATGACATCAGAGAAAACGTATTATACGCCTGTACTCAACACACGTCTCGCCCTACAGTACATCACACTCTTCCTTTTTCTCTCTCGCCAAGACCCTCACATTTTAGGTACTTTTCACACACCTTTCCTCTAAACCTCCTCTTTTTTTTTTTTTTTTTTTTTTATTATTTTTTTTTTTTAACACCACACCGTGATTTTTAGGCACCATATCAGTCCTTCCCTCTTATGTGTTTTATAGCGTTACCACTTCTTTGTACGTTTTTTGTCACACGGTATCCACTTTCTCTCCTACAATTATCCTTTCATTTTCTTCTGACAACATTCTACAACCTCTCATTCAGGCCTACATAGCTTTTCCTTTAGACTTCTGTATCACTTGATTTTGTTTCTCATTTTCCCTCCTTCAGATTTACTTTTAATATCCTAAGTTACCTCCCGTCACATTCATCATAGTTTCCATTTTTTTTTTTTAGTAACCTCATTTGCTTTATTTTTCCCAACGGCTCTTTTCTTTTACTCAAGGTCTTTCATTTAAGCTACATGGGGTCGTCATTTTCATCCATATCTCTCTCTAGTCAGATTACTTTTTTCCCCTCTCGCCATCCCTCACGTGTTGCTCCTCTGTGTTTACTGTTCTTCCCGTCCCTACCTCCTCCTCCTTGTCAGGGTAGGCACACTGGGCGTAATCAGAGGAGAATCTTGAATGTGTTGGGAGGGCAGGTGTGTGCGTGGGGAGGGTCACGCGATCACCTTTATGTAGCCTAGTCATCAAAGAGCCTTCCTATTCATAACATCCCTTCCCTCATTGCCTTGCCCTGCTGCCTATTCTTGCCACCTCCTCGTTACCTTTTCTTTCGTGGCTATGCTCTGTGTTCCCCTGTCCCCAGCGTATCCTGTCCCCTTGAAGTTGCCTGTTTCCCCAACTCCAGTCTTTAGCTAATGTACCCCTTTTAATGCCGACTCTTTCCTAGCTTTTCTCCGTGTCTCTTGTTCCCAGCATGCAATATCCTCTTCAAGTTACTCATTCCCTCATCTGTATTTTTCCACCATCGTACTCCTTATCCCCACCCCTCTTTTCTGTAGTGCTCTGTTATAATGTGTTTTTCCTTCTAACCTTTATTCACCATCTTCACTTGTCTTCTTCAGTGTCCCTCCTCCCCTTCTGTTCTCCTCAAGACAGTTTGCCTATCTCTATTTAATTCTTTCGTCTGTTTCGTGTCTGCTCGCATTTGCCTATTGTACCGACCATTTTCCACTTTCTTCTTTCACCTCGTGATATTTTGGGTCTACATCCTCCTTGATATAAATATCTCTGCTCCAGAATATTTTCTATCACCATCAATTCTCCCAGCACCCCTAACTCCTTATCTCGCCCTTTCTTTTCTTCCTGCCCCTTGTCCCTCGTCTTGTATTCAGTTTCGCATTCGTTAGTCCTTTCTTCCGCCTTTTCATTCCCTCCTTTATGCCCCCTTCCCCTCTCCCCACTGTTTTCCCCTCCATCCTTTTCCCTTCTGGCTGCCTCGCTCCCCCTCCTCTCCTCAGCCTCTCCCTGCCTCGCCCGTGGCTGTACAGGAGTTACCTCTCTGGCCTCTCTCACTGGAACAAAAGGCCCGGGCACACACCAGAACGAGGCTGATACCGTCGCGTTTGAGGACACCATAGTTTCCACAAAAGCCCCGGCAGGTTTAAAGCAACTCAAATGCTTAGATACGAGAAGCTGTTGTGTGCGGAGGTACTCTTTTGTACTCTTGGCGTGACTACATGGTACCTGCGTGGAATTAATGGATTAAGAACTATTGTGCTGGTTAACTTGAAAGGGACGAAAGGGAGAGAGGCTAGGGTGCTGGCTGCAAGTCGATTGAAAGAAATAATGCCCACAAGCTGAGGAAAAATGTGTTCAATCGATTTTACCAATATATACAACATGCGACAGCTAAAATGATTCGACTCGTAATTTCTGGCCTGTTGTCTATTTAGAGCATAAAAAATAAGTTACTTGATTGATAAGCGAGTCTTCGTTGTTTTTTCGTTGTATATGTTTGTTTTTGTTCTTGTTCTTGCTGCTGTTCGTGTTCTTGTTTTTGTTTTTGTTGTTGGTATTTGTGAGTAGGCTCGTGTGGCGTCCTATAACTTATGCCTGGTGTCGTGTTAATCCGGAGTCCCCCTAACCGCCCCGAGCCACGCCAGCGCCCAGATAGTGTAATAATTGCTCCTATAAAAACAATCCATTAGAGTATTAATCCCGGGGAGTGGGGGATTAAGGTGCACCAACCCTACCCTCTCCTTTCCCCCTTTTCCTATACAGCCAATCTCACCCTCCATTTTCACCCTCATAGCCATTTTCCTGGTAGCATATTAGGTTCACTAGCACCTCCTCCTCAACTCTTTATTTCTGCACATGGTATGATAATAATCTTTTGTTATTATTGAAAAGTATTTAGCAGTGAGAAGGGAATTATGCTTAATACACTTGTCCCAGATTTTCAACCCTTTGCAGCCTATTTCATGTGACCCAGTGGCGGAAAAAATGCTACAGGACTGCATTCTTTCCATGTCACATCTTCATGACTAGCATGATACTCTAGCATCAGTTTATTGTTACAGCGAAGCAATCAGGATAAGGAGATGGCAGTTTTAGGCCAAGTTAAAGGAAAAAGGTATAACAAAGTACATGGAAACCTTGATGTATATAATAAAAAAATTACAGCACTATTGGTTATATGTTAGAGAGCCACTTATGCTGAAGGGAATGGGTTTTTTTTGGACACCTGAATACCATTTCTCTCTCTCTCTCTCTCTCTCTCTCTCTCTCTCTCTCTCTCTACACACACACACACACACACACACACACACACACACACACACACACACACACACACACACACACACACACACTCTACATATTTTATTAGTTTTTCTGTAGAGTCCTTGCATATTACTTATCATTTCTCCCCTTAGTCTGGCTTGTACGTTTTCCTCCTTCGCTGGCTAAATCCATCACAGCAGAATTAGGCAAGCATTGTTTTGTCCAGTATGAAGTGTAATTTAACTTTACAAAAACTAACACTACTGCTTTACGTAAGACATAAGTAAAAAGTAAAAGAAAAACAGGAATCCTGATATGGTTCTGGACTCTCTCTACCCCCACATGATCCCTGCCTACATGGCTCTCCCCTCCCCTCCCCTTCCCTCCCCTCATCTCCCCTCCCTTCTCCTCCCCTTCCCTCATCCATTAAAGCTTCCATCCCTATCCATGCTAAGGAACCATTAAGGGAAAGATGAACGGAGGGAAAGTAGCCTATATCGCACAGCACTACGTTATTGCTATGTTCTCGCAAGATCTCCATTATTCTTTTTCTTATCACTAAAAAGTGAGTGAAGGAGAATGCAATAATACAAAACCTGTGTGTGTGTGTGTGTGAGAGAGAGAGAGAGAGAGAGAGAGAGAGAGAGAGAGAGAGAGAGAGAGAGAGAGAGAGAGAGAGAGAGAGAGGGTATTTTCACTTAGCAATTCCTCTGGCTACAAAACTCTCCAGGGCAATTGCCACGATCACTAAATAGCATACCAAAGAACTAAGTCAATTAGGTGCCCAGTAAGCCAAAGGTAAGACACTGAACACGTCACTTTGGTCCAGGCTTGAGAGAGTAAACTATGAACACATACCAGGATCATGAAAGTTGTGTGTACCCATCTGTGTCGGAACCACGCGTACGGTTTCTGAGTTCACGGACAAGTAAAGCCTGTCAGTCTTGTTCCAGGAAAATCGCGATAAATAAATCCTCGCAGACTCGTCGCCACTCCCTGCTTATTACCTCCAGTTCCAAACACTCATCATCACCCCTTCCCTATGAGCTTCAGTTTCCTTTATACAGCGACCATAGTCAGAAGATTTTAAATATTTTGAAGCATACTGCCCTTCAGAATTGTGCTTAAAAAGCTTGTCAATTCGTGTGTTTCTCGACACTCCGATCCAACAGCGCTTTAGGGCCAATGAAACAGGTTGAACGTGCATAGAAGAGCTGCCGCCTATATATGTTTAATGAAGGCAGAGCACAACCATACATGGGCTACACACATGTATTGATACTGCTGGAGAGAAGCCAAGCCTATATTCACATACCACTCGATTATAAATAAGCCTCTATGTTACTATTTCTGGACTAACCTCAAGACAGGCCGATTTAAGGAACTGACAGTAGTTAAGCCTGCCTCAGTCTTCATTTGAATTTGCAGGTGATGAAACTCATACTACAGTAGGCACCTATTAACAGGTGTCTGATTTAAGTAAATATTATAAAACCTTCTAGAGCCAAGGATTCTTCGTTGTTGGATTTTCCCCATTGTAGGTTATTGCCTCACGAACAGAACATGCAGACACGGAAATCACAACTGGTTGTCTGCCTGTACTTTGCTTAATAGAATGAAAAACAAATTAAAAACAAAGTAAGTGAGAAAATAACAGAAAAGGTCAACATACTTGCCCTTCCACCAACCCTGTACGACAATATGGAACAGGAACAGGAAGGAGGAAGGGGAGGAGAGAGGGGAAGGGGAGGAAAAGAGAAAAGAGGAGGAAACGGGGAAGGGAGAGGAAAGAGGGGAGGGGTAGGGGGCTCTTAATGGAGGGGAAGCTACGTGTTGGGGGTGTATTGTATAGGCTGAGCAACAATGTCTATGTTAGGGAGCCCTTTTGTTCTCTCCTCTTGATGAAGATTGGGTCAGGAATTAGGTATATGGATTCAACAAGAACAAAGCTTAATTTTTTCCCCTCTTTTTCTCATTCATTCCAGTTTACTTTTTTGAGTTGAAGAGGTACAGGTTTATTCAGTCTTTGTGTACGCGCGTAAAACTTTCCATGCTATTTTTCTGACTAATATTTGCATTGAAGACAAAGGACATAAGCTTTTCATATCCCCATTTTTCTCTCGCTACATAGAGGACCTTTTTGAGAACTGTTGAAGGTGTGAGGTGAGGTGACCCTGGCTTGTCGTTGAGGGTTACTGGGACGCGATATAATGTAAAGAAAACCTGCAAGGACGAAAAAAAATGGTTCATCTTTTTGCGACGCGAGGGAAAAATATTTGTCTTAGCCAGGTAATAAAGGGACGGGAAATTGCCGCGTTGAGGTAGGACGGCCCCGTGCTGAACTTTTAGAATTTAGAAACTGAATAAGACAGTAGTTTTTCCTCATTAGATACATTATTGTGTAGGTGATATTCCAGTCGTGAGTTATTTTGTGGATGTAAATCTCTCTCTCTCTCTCTCTCTCTCTCTCTCTCTCTCTCTCTCTCTCTCTCTCTCTCTCTCTCTCTCCATGCCCCTTATTCTACCTGCATAAATAAACCTTAGTTACAGCAGGAAAACAACCATAAATTACTTTCTTGCTCCCCCCCCCTCTCTCTCTCTCTCTCCATGCCCCTTATTCTACCTGCATAAATAAACCTTAGTTACAGCAGGAAAACAACCATATCTTATTTTCTTGCTCCCCCCCCCTCTCTCTCTCTCTCTCTCTCTCTCTCTCTCTCTCAGGCTAAACTTCTGGTCGGCCCCACTAATACACTACCTGGACCAAGAAAAGAAACTCGGGACACTACTCAACGAGGCCTGACCAGTGAAACAAAAGCCGGATGATTAACGTTACTCCAAACAATTAAGGAACGTTTGGTAAATAACAAAAGTTCAGTATTAAATGAGGCTTCAATTAACGATTCGCAATTTTTCCCTTGATCAGCGAAAGACTGTTAAATGAGAAAGATTAATAATCAACGAACGCTTGATAAGTAACGCAAATCCAGCAATAGACGTAGCTGTTATTAACGAACGCTAATTGTTGCTTCAGTTAACAAATGCATAGTGAATAAGGAAAGCTCATTGATATATTTACTGCTTCATAAATTAAAAAAAAAATAACGTAGCTATAATTAACAGACGTTCAGTAAATTACGAAAGTCGAATAATTTTATGAAGCCAGGTAAGGAACGAACAGGTAATGAACCCATATAATTAATGCAAGTTCGAAGAATGATGGATTAGTAAATACCACAGGAATGCTTATAGCTGCAAATGGTATCTTAATAAAACCATGACAACTGAGTAATTAACACAGCTTGAATTGTTTAGGAAAAGCCAGATCATCAACAAAACTCGAGCAGTTTCATAGAGATAGGAGAGAAATATAAAAGTAAGGTCATAAGGAGTATCAAAACTCATCATAAGAGAAACCTGGCCAACCAACTCTAATACTGACAACCCAAACAAGTAATGATGTGCTAAGAAAAATAAACCAGAGTTCACGTATCTAAAGAATTCAAGGTAAATATCAAATATATAAAATATGGGTAAATACTAGTGAAATCAAGAGCAAGTAACAAAATCTCAGAAACAAAAACTGTCAAAATCTGCCTAGATTGCAATCCTCTTCCTTCGCGTCTTTTTTGAGTCCTCCTTCTCCTGGTTCTTCTCCTTCTTCCCCGTTTTCATGTTCCCAATTCCTCCTCTCCCTCCTCCTCCGTCTTTCACCTCCCTTTTCTCCTCCCTGACCTACTTTTTACCCAGCTTTCATCTCTCTTTTCCATCTTCCCGTCCCACCTTCCCCACTTAGTACGTTCATCTGTCTTCGCTCATTTTCCTTATTCTCTCTTTTCCCCTTCTTCCAGCCCGTATTTCTCCTACCTGACCTTTCTCCTTCCTCATCAACCCTTTCCTTCTCCTCTTTCCCGCCCCCACATCTCTGTAAGTCCCCTCTCCATCTCCTGTCCTACCTTCTGTCCTCTTCTATTCCAATTTCCAATCCTACCGCATTTTCTCCTCCACTACCATACTGCCGCCCCTCCCCAACTTTCACAGTGTCTGTCTGTCTGCCTGCTGGCCTTCCTGCCTGCACACATTTCTACAACTCCCCTCTCGTTCTCTTCTTTTACTTTCTGTCCCCACCTCTTCCACTTTCCAGTCCTTCTCCTTTTCTCCTCCACCACCATACTGCCGTCCCTGCCCCACTCTGTCATTGTCTGCCTGTCTGCCTGCCTGCTTGTTTCTCTCTCTCTCTCTCTCTCTCTCTCAACCTCCCTGACCTCACTCCCACCTCCCTTGCGAGATATGCAGGCGAGGCGAGGGCAAACACAACACCACTTGGGGCAATAATTATGAACTTCTGGCCAATATACGGTGCCCGGCAGTTCTGACTTACACGCCACCACCCTGTTAAGTCTGGGTGCTGGCCTGAGAAACGAGAGCAGTGCTAGGAAAATAAAGAAAAAACAAAGTCTGAAGGGTGAGAGGAATGTAAGACTTGTGTGGTGAGATATTAGCGCGAATGGCAAATAAGACTTTGGGGCTGAGAAATGAGAGCGTTGGTTAAGTATTAAAAAAGACTGCAAAGTACGAGGCAAGGGAGATTTGGGTGTTGAAAAATGAGACCCATGGCTTTTTAAGAATAGCGTCTGCATGGCTGGAGGAAAATCAGGTTGGGTGGTGAGAAGTGAGTGCTTGGACTGCAGGGAAAGAGACTTGGGAGCTGAGGAATGAGAGCACTGGTAATTCTAAGGGAGCGAGAGGGTAATAAGACTTAAGACCAGGAGACTGACAGCACTGACAAATAAAAAGTCTGCAGGACGAGAGGAGAATAAGACTTGGAAGCAGAAAACTGAGACCATTGATTAAGTGTAGAACAGTACGCAGGCCAGAGACACAAGACCTAGGCAGAAGCAAATGATACCGAGGAGCTTAAGGTGCTGGGGAGCGAGAGGGAGAGGAAAAAGACTTCGGCACTGAAGGATGAAATGGTTTGTTAAATATAAAATGGAAATGTACAAGCGAGAGAAAAATAATGCTGAAGTTGTGAGAATGGAGACCGTTGATTAAATACATAACAGTCTGCAGGTCGAGAGAAAATTAAGGCGAGTTGTGAAAAGTGAGGGAGTTGGTAAACATGAAACAAAAGATTGCAAGGACATGGAGAGTGAGAAATGAGGGCGTTGATTAACCATGAAATAATTGTAAGGCAAGTGTGGAGATGGTCACACAATTGTACACGAGTAGGAAAGAAATGTGTGGCTAAATGATTTTTTTTTTTTTTTTTTTTTTCACGAGACGACTGACGACTGTATTTTGTTAAGGACAGACTTTCCGAATTTGAATGGCTTGATCTAATCTCCATAAATACCTTCACTACTAAAGACTCTTCTAGATTTCAATTACCGGTACATCCTCTAATGATTGCCTGATTACAAAGACATCAGGAAATGTATGAAGGGATTAATAAAAATGTCTGCAAGGCGAGTCAGAAGCGTGTGAGATGAACAAATAAAGACTTGAGAGGTGAGATATGAGAGCGCTGGTTAAATATAAAATGTCTGCAGAGAAAGTGTGGGAGGAAAATGAAACTAGGGAAGTGAAACATGAGCGTCGGCTGAATAAAAGGAAATCTGCAGAATGAGTGAGGTGTGACTTGAATAATAACATGTCAGTGAAAAACAAAGATCTGTGAATGAGCTTCGTAGAACATTAACTTCTTGAGTCCAGTGATGTCAGTTTTTATTATTTCTGCTGTCTACAGGCAATTTTATTCAGCATACAAGGAGACATGTGGTATGAAAGAAGTTATGAAGGCTGTGTCTATCCTCCCAAGTTCGAAAAGACTTCCTTAAGCTGAATAAAATCTCCTGAGTGTAGCCCGATTAAACTAACACTGACTTACTCATGTTGAAGGGGTTAGTTAAGTCTGCGGAATGAGAGACGAGTGATAAAAAAACAATAAGATATGAGAGGGGGACATAGATGAAAAATATAAGTATACAGCAGTAGTACTGAAGGTGAGTGACGAGTACAAAGTAGGGTCTCAAAGTAGTGGGGAAGAGAAATTTGATGTTAGAAAAAAAAATCCTCTGAGATGAGTTTGGAGAGAAAAATTATGACACATGAAGCAGTTAAGCATGAGGAAGGGGAGTTCTTGAATCAGTCCTCACTCCAATTTTTTTTTTAATCTTTACCTGCTTCAGACGATTTTATTCTGCTTGCGAGAGACGTGTTAAACCTTGGGGATTAGATATAACCATCCTAAAATGAATATATTAACCTGGTGTTCAAAAGAATGATGTATAAAAAGATTGTTATTGGAGTAAAGGGATAAAACTGAATACCACAAGACTGGAATATTACAGGTGTCGTCGAAAAGAAAGGATTAATGGGCTGTTTATAACCTAATAGGTTATGAGAGGTGTACCCGAAGACAAATAAGAACTGGTAGTAACAAAAGTAACATAAGAAAGAAGTTATTGCAATGAAGGGGTTAAAAAGAATGCAGCAATAAATAAGACATAGGAGGAAAACTGGGTTAAGGAAAGGATAATAATCGGAAAAAAATCTACGAGGATAAGAAATATACGTGGACAAAAAATGAAATTGAAGAAAGGTAAACTCATAAGGTAAGGAAGTGTGAGAAGGAAAAGTATTTTGGTACCAAAGTCATCGGGGTGGAGTTTGAAAATGAAAAGAAAGATAAACAAGGGTAGCTGCAAAAATGGAATTTAAAAAATGGGGAGGTGTGTGTGAGCTAGAAACAAAGATAATTCTTGAATAAAGTTCTTGGAATGTAACAGGCGTATGTCTCAAAAAAAAAAAAAAAAATGAAAGAAAAGAAAAAGAGACAAAAATATAGCCCTGAGAGGAAACTACACAGAAAGCATTACATGCCGGTACATCACTGGGAGAGAAAGAAGTATGGCGTGTTGGAAAAAGCCTTGAGGAAAGTAAAGTTTCGACTCATGTGCGTGAGGAAAGAGGGTAGTGAGGATAGTGAGGATATGTGAGAGGAAAAAAGATAGGAGAGAATCTTAAAGTGATGGAGGACAAAAAAGAATTTAGGAGAACAACAAGATGGAGAAAAATCTGAGAGTAAGACGATACGGATGAAACTGGGGAAGGGGGACGAGAATAGGGAAGAAATCTGAGAGAGAAAGAAGGCAGAGAAGAAATCTGAGAGGGGAAAATGGTAAGGTAGATATGTGGGAGGAAAGAGAATAGGGAGAATTTGGGAGGGAAAGAGGGTAAGGAAGAAACCTGAAACAAGGTAAAGAAAAGACTGGAATGGAAAGAGGGAGGGGGAAAGATTTAATAATTTAAGAGGGTACAGAAGAAATCTGCAGGAAGGTAGAGGAGAAAGACTGGAAAAATAAGAGGGAAGGGGAAAAAATTAGGAATGAAAGCTATTAGGAATTAAATGTGAGAGAAAGAAGACGGAAATATTGGAAGGAAAAGGGGGAAGGGAAGGAATCTAGAGGGAGAAAAGAGGGTAGAGGGGAAACTTAGAAGGGAAAGAAGGGGAAAAAAAAAAGTCTTAAAGGAAAAAAAGATGAGAAACAGATGGCACTGAAGAAACTAGGATGAAAAGACGGAAGGTAGGAAATTTAGAGAGAAAACAGTGCAAGAATAACAGAAGTAAAGATTAGCCATGTGAGGCGACTACACTAAAAAAAAGAAGTTGCATAACTGAGCCTTGATTACCGAAAAACTGAAATCTTGGTTGGTACACGAGAGAAATATGACAAAAATAATTATTTAGGCGTATAGGTGTTATGAGGAGAAAATTCTTCCAAGAAAAGGGCAGGAAAGGGTTGATTACAAAAATGTGCTTTAGGCTGTTTGGAAGAATAGATACAGTAATAAAGGTGAAGTGAAGAAAGTATTTATCTCTTCTGTGTTCTTGCCACGGTCATTATTATTTTATTCGGTTTAGGAAGTCCTCTAAGACTGATGGTTTTAGTTCTAGACTTCCCCTGGACAGAACAAAATCATCTGGATATGCTAAAACTACAATACTAGGATGTCATTTTCCAAGGGCTTAGCTATACAAAACAGATTTATGAAAGCAAAGTAGGAAAAAATAATGTAACATACTGTAGCTATTTCGCCATAAAGTGGCCCAGATTTTCGATCTTTTGCAGCATATTTCACATAGCTAAGTGGTGGAAAAAGACAGTACTACGACTATACTGTACATCTTTTCCCTAGCACTTCTTCGTAACTAGGATCATATTCTTTAGTTACACGTCAGCATTCAGGCACAAGTAAAAAATATATATATATATATAATGTCGGTGCTATATAGCTGCTGACATAAGGAGGAATAATGAAAACAAAATGAATGTGTGAAGAGCAGAAAGAATAGTACTGATACTGGAAAGAGAAATTGTGGGAGAGTCGCCTAGGGGTCACTGGAAAAAGGTAAATGTGTTTCATCTCGTTAGTACAGCGACATCTTTTGTGCGCTCTTCTGGCTTGAGTTAGACAGTTTTATTTGGCACAGGAAGAGATCCAAACTGGAGGGGTTCGAAAGACGGATGGATGGCAATTTTAGGCCAGGTTAGAGGACAGAGAGTATAGGACATGCAGGAAATGAAATGTTTCACAAAAACACATATACATGGGTAAAATATTATGAACAGCACTCGAATCGCGGGTTGTGGAGATGCTGGAGATGCTGAAATTACAAAGGACAGCTACCAAGGCAATGGACGAGGATTAACTTCTAAGTAGATGATGGAAGGTATCAGAAAAAAAAAGCAGATATTTGTATTTTTGATGACGTTAGGTATGTGAAGCTAGAATAAATAAGACTGATGGATAAAAAAGAGCAAAGAAAAATGCCACTCAAGTCAAGTCGGTATAGTTTTACAGGCGGTTTACATCAGTGCGAAATATGAAGAGCGAAAAAAAAAAAAGAATTATAAATGAAAAAGCGATAGGAATAATGCCATTCAGAATCAGCGTAATGGAGAATTGCATAAAGATCGGCATATATCGGAGCGTAATATAAACTTCCCCGAAATCCGGACAGAATGAAGCGAAAAGTCTTAAATGCCTGAGCAGGAAATTACTGCCCCGGGGCCCAAGTGCAGGGCGGCGTTGGGAATGCTGCAGGAGGCAAGCAAAGGAAGACAGGAGGAGGCAGGGAGGAAGACAGGAGGAGGCAGGGAGGAAGACAGGAGGAGGGAGGCAGGGAGGAAGGGAAAAGAAAGGTAGAGGGAAGATAATCAGGAAGGGGGTGAAGATTCTATGAAGGAGGAATGAGGGAAGATATTAGGAAACGGGAAGGAGGGAAGGTATTAAGAAGGAGGAAAGAATGAAGTTATTAGGAAGGAAAAGAGAGAGGAAAGAGGGAAAATATGAGGACGGAGGGAGGGGGGAAGATGCCATGAAGGAGAAAGGAGGGAAGAAGATATGAGGAAGAATGAAGGAGAGAAGATATTAAGGAGAAGGTGGAAAGAGGAAATATTGGGAAGGAAACGATAGAGAAAGAAGGAAGGAGGAAGAAGGGAAGATATTTGTAAGATATTAGGAAGGGGGAAGGAGGGACGATATTAGGAAGGGAAAGAGAGAAGGGGGACGAGGAAGGAGGGAGGATATTAGGAAGAAATTGAGAGAGGAATTGCAATATGGATGAAGGATAAGAGCAGAATTAGGAAGGGGCAGTGGGAGGGAGTATGGAATGAGGTGGAGAGGAAGGAAAGGGATGTGGGAAAAAGGAAATGCAACGTGAAGGCAGAACAGATGAAGGAAGTGGAGAGAGAGGAAAGAGAAAAGGAAAGTAGGAGGAAAGAAGACGTGGGGGAGGGGAGGGAAGGTGGGAATAGACGAGGAAAGAAAGGGGCGGAGGGAAGGAGGGTGGGAGAAGGAAAGGAAAGCAACATGGATGGAAGAATGACAAATGAATAGAGGAAGGAGAGGCAGGAGGAGAGTGAGGAAGGGAAGGGAACGTGGGATAAATAATGGAGAGCAGATGAAGGAAAGGGACAGGCGAAGAGGGAAGGAAACAAGGAACGAAGATAGGAAGTGCAGAAGTGAAACGGAATGAAGAGAGAAGCATGGGAGGAAATACAGAGATTGGAAAGGGAGAAAGAAAAGGTGAGATTGGTGATAGGAAGGTTAGAGGAAAAGAAGAAAATGGAGGAGGGAATAATGAAGGAAGAGCTGTGGACGGAAAAGAGGGGGTAGGAGAAATGTGGGGTTCAGAAACAGCAACCAGAAAAAAAAGGAAGGACGAATGAAGGAAGAGATGAGGAAAGAAAGAGAGTGAAAATGTAGGCAGTGTGAAAAAAGAACGAGAGAGAGAGAGAGAGAGAACGAGAGAGAGAGAGAGAGAGAGAGAGAGAGAGAAACGTGGAAGAACAAGGTAAGAATAGAAGAGGAATGAAAGAAAGAGCGAGAAAACTAGGGAGTTACTGGTAAGATGGACGGTAAGATATATGGAAAAGAAAGAAAAGAAAGAAAGAAAGAAAGAAGCGGGGAATAGCAGGGCTAAGTGAGAGAATGAAAAAAAAAATGTGTGGAAGGAAAGGGAAAGACAGCGAGAAGAAAAATCCAGTGGGGCAAAGTTGAGAGAGAAAACTGGGACTTACAAGTAGGAGGAGAAAAGGAAGAGTAGTCGATAATAAAATAAGAAAATTGGGAAAAGCAGAGGAAGGAAGCAGATGGATTTTGGGAAAGAGGGACAGACAGGTGGAAAAACAAAGCAGGGAAGAATAAGGAATGGAAAGAGTAAAGAATGATTAAAAGTAGGTAAGAGAGGGAGAGGAAGCTGGATGATTTAAAGACCGTATGAAAAGAGTAAAACAGGGAAGAAAATCGGAAGGCGATATGAAGAAGGAGCTAAGGAAGGGAAAGGAGAAGGAAGGGAGGAAGGAATGAAGGACTGGAGGTAAACAGAGCAAAGACACAGACAGGAAAAGCAAAAAGGAAGGAGAAAGGATAAAGACAAGAGAGTGGGAAGGAGGAAACGACAAGGGAAAACAAGGAAAAGTTAACTCAAAAAAATGGAAAAAAATAGAACAGAATGGCTAGAGGACAGGAAGAGGAAACAAAAAAGGAGGGCAGGAGAAGAAGAGAGGATGGAAAGAAAATGAGGGAGATCTGGAGACAAGGTGGAGAGGGAGGAAGAGATAGAAGAAAAAGGTGAAGACGAATAAAGTTAAAGAAAGCAAAAGGAGAGAAAAGAAGAAGGAAGGTTGTGGATGGGAGCAAACTTCAAAAAAAAAAAAAAAAAAAAAAAAAAAAAAGAGGCAGAGAAAAGAAATGGAGACATGAAAAAGTGAGGGAAGAAAGGAAGCAAGGAAGAAAGACGAGAGAAAAAGAGTGAAAAGTAGAATAAGGAAAACTTGTGAGAGAGAGAGAGGGGGGGGGGAGTTGGAGACAGGAAGGAGGGAAGGAGAAGGAAAAAAGTGAGATCAAAGGAGAGGATGAGAGAAAGAGGAAGATGGAAGAATTGGTGACGGGAGGAAGGATGGGAAGGAAACAAAAAAAAAAAAAAGAATGTAGAGAAAAGTGCACTGTAAGGAGAGAGAGAGAGAGAGAGAGAGAGAGAGAGAGAAGAAAAGTAGGGAAGGAGGAAGGAAAGGAACAAGGCACAGAGGACTGAAAGAATGAAGAAACAACGCAGGAGGAAGAGGGAGAAAGAACGGAAAGAGAAGACGTAGGAAAGAGATATAGAAAGATAGATAGGTAGATAGACAGATAGATGGATAGACAAATAGGTCGCGATCGATCTATATATGCCTGTCTATGTGTATGTATGTATGTATGTATGTCCACGAGAATAAAAGCCAGAGGTGTACCAAGCTTTCGTCTGTATTTCGCATCTTCAGGGTGAACAGATAAGGGGGTACTTAGACTAAATATATACAATTGGACCAACATTGATAACAGAGCTGCCAGTAAGTACAAAGCAGCCAGTGCGTGGGTAGGGCACCCGACCTGACCTAAGGGGTCAGATCAATCATCGTGTGGGCAGGGCTTCCAACACCGTCTGACCTTTTGGACTACACATTCTCTTAACCATAAACTATTTTAGTCTGTATCACAAAATAACATTGATATATACTCGTATTCCCACAGCCAAAACTGGTCACATAAAACATCATATATGAAAATAACATATATAAGAATATATATACAAAATATAAGTACGCACCCATAAAAGCAAATATTCATACATATACGAGTATATGCGTAGATACACGTATAAAGCTATACAGACATACATACCCGGTATATGCTTGCATACATGTATCATATCAACATGCATGAAAAATGGAGAAATGCAATAGGTTGGACGGCTTGTGCTCGGTGGTCTTCTAGTTTTGATTTTCCAGTGAGAGAGAGAGAGAGAGAGAGAGAGAGAGAGAGAGAGAGAGAGAGAGAGAGAGAGAGCAGCCAAGTGACAGAAAAGAAAGGAAAGAACGCTAAAAGGCTGTACAGTGAGATGTCTCGGGGTATTAAAATTAGTGGAAGTGGGAAATATAAAATAAATGAGAAAATATTAAAGCCACTCAGACTAAGGACGTCTTTATCTGTCATTCCTGTTACCCCCACGCGGCTTCATTCGGCTTAGTGAAGAGCCATCGTCGTGAATGTGTTAATGCAGCCTTTGTAAACCCATCCAGCATGAAAAATCCTCTCTACTTGAATAGAATACGTAGGAAATATCAGGAACTGAGTATAAAAGAGCAATTGTGCTGTAAAGGCTGGCACCAGAGGAGAGAAAACGGAGAAGATAGGAACTGGTTATCTATAAAACGTGAAATAATGACTCAAAATGTCTCAGTCATCGAGAACATGTCAGTGTATAATACAAATGTGGTTGGACACGTACGAAGGATGAGAGACATTAGTAGGGAAGGAGATGCAGGAAGAGAGGAGCCAAAAGAGGGAGGGGAGGAAGGATGTCAATATAAACCACGAACCGAAGAAAAAATTGAGAAAATGAAGAAAGAGGAGAACAAAGCGAAGAGGAACATCAGCCAAATGTATGAAAAAAAAAATATATATCGAGAAAGAAATAGCGAATGACCGAAGGAAAAAAGATACGAAGAGAAGGACAGAATATTGGGAGAGGAAAAAGAACGAAGAGAGGAGGACGGAATATTGAGAGAGAAAAAGGAGCTGAAAAAACCCACTGACTTTTCAAGAGAGAGAGAATGACTGAGGGAAACTGCACAGAGAAATAATCCCTGACCCTTCGCCCCTCCTTTATTTACTTTATTGCTATTCCCTTTTTCTCTTGCTGTGTTTTCCCTTCCTATGTCTGTTCACCTTTTTTCACTCTCCTTTCTTCACCTTAATCTTCTCTTCATTCATATTCTCAAAGGCCAAAAATCGTGTGTGTGTATATTTTTTCTCCATTTTTCTGTGTCGTTTAAATGTTTTCCTTTCTCTTCTTGTCATTTTGTCTCTTTTGCTCCCTCTTCCTCCCTCCCTCTCATTTTGTCTGTTTGCCTGTCTCTTCTTTCCATGATACAGTGCAATGTGCATTTCCCTCTCAGCCTTCCACTCACAGTTCGTAGCTTTCAAACTCCCCTCTCTGCAAGAATGCCCTATTAATTTCTCTTCTTTGTTTACCAAGGTCCCACTACTGGCTGTTCTTCACCTACCGGTAGTTGTTTATACTCTCTCTCTCTCTCTCTCTCTCTCTCTCTCTCTCTCACACACACACACACACACACACACACACACACACACACACACACACACACACACACACACACACACACACACACACACACACACACCTTACGCACTGAAGTTCCCTCTCTTCAATATCCATTACCACTCCCTTTGTCTCTTTATCACAACCTTCCTCATTTCGATCCACTACTCTCCATTTCCTCTTCCTTTTTCCTTCAATTTCCTTCAGTCTATTCCCTCTCCATTACTGTCATCGTCTTCCCATGTCTTCCCTTTTCGTTTGCTTGCTTAGATATTTCTTTTAATCTTCTTTATTCATCTTTTTTCCACCTGCATCATTTTCCCCTTTTTGATTGCGTTAGATCCACCTCTGTCTCCCCAGTCTTCTCGCTCCTATCCTTCCCTTTATTCTCTCTCTGTTCTTCCCCATTACTCCCTTCCTAATAACCATTGCTTTTCTTCTCTCTTTCTCCCTTCTTCCCTCCATTTCACCCCCCTACCTCGCGTAACTCTGTCCCTCCTCCCAGATTCCCTTGTCCATGGACTCCCCCCCCCCTTCTCTCTCTCTCTCTCTCTCTCTCTTTCTCTACCCTTCCCATTCCTCTCTTCCTCACATCCTACCGAATTCCCTTCCACCCCGTGCCCTCTCCCCTTGCGTCCCGCCTCCCTCACATGTTTATTAGACAGGACCAAAGGCAGAGAGTCTGAAGGCTTTCTTTTGTAATTAGGGAGGACAACATGTGCACATAAGGATGCCTGTGTCTGGGAGGCTTCGCTGGGCCTGCCTGGCCGTTCTTGGGGCAGATTATAGCAAACATTAATTTTCTACATTATTATAACTTCACTGATACTTGACATTACTTGATTTTTTTTTTTTTTTTTGAAAGAATGGTGCCTGTCATTGATACAGATGGAAGTTACTTTTCCTACGCTCCTGACTGGGTACAGAAAAGTTTTGGATACTATAAGGATACAGTGAGTTATAACTTAAATGACCTGAAAAATATATTACACCGATAAATCTTTTTTGAGGCAGTACTTTATATCTTCAGCCCGATGAGACATCTTTTTCAACAACCATTAGATGACTTTATTTACAGTTGATTAGGAGGGCATGTGATTTCCCCGTACTGAATGGGCTACTATGGGCTTTATAACATACCCCCGCTGGTTTGAAAAGCCTCCTGTTTGTCTGGCGATAGCAAGATTTTAACAGGAACACGTCATCTTACTGCACGGATTGATATTATTGAAATAAATTATATCGCGCCCACATTGCCCGTGTAGGTCAGTCTGAGGCTACCTATAACTTCTTTCTGTTCCACCGTACCATCGTTCCTGTACGGCACGAGTACGGTACATGCTGCCATCACACTAACCAGGATATTTCTAGATTTCTAGGCAGGTTACCAGTACACAAACTAGGTTATGTCACGATTTGTGAGCAGATTATACATTCCTTTATCAAATGTTTATCTCCACGTGCTTCTATTTGACCTTAACAGATCCCCACTTCATTCCCCTCGCCATCTTTGCTTTTCATCAGTACGAGGTTACTGTTGGTCATTGACGAGTTTCACAGAACACTGAAGTGCCGTGGTTATATATCTGACCACCGGCTACATTTCAACAATAAGTCTTATATATTACTGCTGGGACAAGATGACCTTGCTATGTAGCTAAGCTTTTCATAAGTGCGTGTTAGTCCATCCTGTATGCCTCTTACCACTTTTCAGAAATGTCTTCCTTTCGTTAATGCTTTTACTAAGACGACACATTTTATCAATTTGTTTGCCTTATCTTTGTCAATTACGGTCATCTAAAGGGCCTCGGTGGCAGATATGATTAAGAAGAAGCTCCGGTTTCCTCTTCACTACACTGACGATTTGTCTGTTCCATTCTTATCGTTATGAATTTGCAACATTGTGTTTTTGTGCAAATTCGTGACATTGTTAGGGGAACTCACGAACACAAGTGGAAACTCAGTGCGATTCGCTCACTTAACCGTCCCTGTATGCACTCCGATTGGGATTGTTTTTCAAAACAATGGTCATTGTTTCAGAGGTGACTTTCTTATGCATGACCTTGATGCATTACTGGGCGATGTTTTTGTGTATATCGTTCCGCCGCCCCTGGAGCCTCTGTAGTCGTTGAAATGAAGTCACGCTCATTTCCGGTGAACATTGACCTGTATCAGGCATGAGAAACAGAAGCACTCAGTTTGTCGGTAGGGCTGGGCAAGATCCGGTAAACTGAGTACTCACGGTTCCGGATCCCAAGGCGAAGGGATTCGCTAGAACCGGCTCCGGAACCGGTTCCTCATGCAGTAATTACCCAGACGCCATGACAGTCACCAGGGCCTCCGTCTTCCAACTCAGGGTTCCTGGACTTGATAACATCAAATAAGTATCGGCTACTACTCACTCACTCAGTGTTTACCAACTTCTCACACCGATGTTACCCTATAACTTTATGAATTTGAGTGAATGATCTCTGATTTTTCTGTACATTTAGCTTTACTTGTATTTATATATATTTTTTAATAAGTTTTAATATAGTCTGGGAACATAGGGATATTTATTGACATGACTGGTTATGGTTTACAGTACATAATATACTGACTCAGTATACTATTGATGATTAATACATGATAATAGTTAATGTTATATTTTATAACTTTCAAAGGATACATATGCCTGATAACCAAAACATAATTCTCAAAGTCCGAGTCTGAGGATCCGTTTAGAGGAACCTGTTCCTGTCCAGGTATTCGGTTCCAAGGCAATTTATTAGGATCCTATGGAATCGTTTCCAGAACCGTATCTTGCCCAGCCCTATTTGTCAGAGAGGGACACCCACAGGGGATGGGTGTGTGCCAGGACATGCGAGGACTCCCGGGGATTTACACGCTTGTATCTCGAGCTGTGGGCCTTAGTTCTGGGATGCCAGCCTCTCCACTCACGTTAGTTAGTAGGCGGTTAAGCAGTCGTGAAGTGTGGACGTTAGCTGAGAGCAGTAAGCCAGTCTACTGTAGTTCTCGTTGCCATATTTCTATAGCCTGCAGCCCGGGGTGTGGATGTTGCGACGGAGGAGCTCAAATAGCAGGGTCGCCGAAGATATACCCCTCGCCTGGCGATGTCTTAGTAGCGACTGCGGTCTGCAACCTCGTGATTCCATATCTCCAATTAACAGTATTTTCTTTCTGTGTTTTCTAGTCCTAAGAGTTTTAGCTAGCTTGGTTGCATGAATGAATCTATTGGCTTAAGCTTCTTGTAACTTAAGAATTTGTCTATTTGTAATTGATACATTTACAGTTCGTCTCTTTGACCTCGATAATGTAAAATCATGTTACATTTCTCCATACTGTTCTTACTTCATTTGCATGCTTCCAGTCTGCACAGACTTTCCTTGATGTTAATCATGGCTGGTAGTTAAGACAGTTCTTTCATTTTAATAATAATCCATTGTGCTAGCTAAGAGTCGGCGTAACCAAGAGCTTGGAATAGTATTACTAAGTTATTGACGACCTCTTTCCAGGATAAAATTAATTATTAATTGTCAGGGGGCAAGGGTCATTCTTTCTCTCAGAGGCCGACAGTACTGTTAATTCAGCATCCATGAGTAATTATCTCTCGCTGTGTACTGTTTGAAGGGAAAGTTTATAAATCTCTCGTTTTCTGAGATTGGCGACGTAATCCAGAATACAGTAAAAATTTAATACTTTAACTGCATAAGTCGATCCCCATCGTGACAGGTGGCGACTTTCCTTTTCTTCCCATTAAAGAGGAGACTGATATTCAGTTCCCTTCCCCCCGTGACACTTACTAACAACAGACAACTTTTACCCAGCCCAAGAAGAGAGCCTTATAGTGAGAGTTACAGCAGTCACAAAGGATACATGAATCAATATAGATCTGTTCTGGGCATGTGCTAGGTGTCGAATGCCCAAGTGTAATTAAATTGCTTTAGTTATACCGACATTGATCTGTGTCAGGTGCATTTCGGTAGTACTTCCACCTGAATATTTACACTAGTCTCTCTCTCTCTCTCTCTCTCTCTCTCTCTCTCATTCTACCCCCCTTCATTAGTCCCGGTAGTCGTAATTCGCCAGTACCTCCCCTTCATTAGTAGTTGGAACCCCCCCCCTTCTCTCTTTCTGTCTCACATTCACACTCGCAATATTAGACTCTCTCACATGGACACAAGCACGCACACCCACTCACCCACCACACTCCATTCACACACACACACACACACACACACACACACACACACACACACACACACACACACACACACACACACACACACACACACACACACACACCTCTCTCTCTCTCTCTCTCTCTCTCTCTCTCTCTCTCTCTCCAGCAAACACGAGTAGTTCTCCATCCTCTGCGTGCGTCCTAATTGGCGGTGTGGGCGGCGTGGGTAGGTGGTGGGGGCGTCGTACACTTGCTGGGGTTGTCATGACTCCTCCAGGATTCATAGCCGTGTCAACACCTAGATGCCACACAATTCACCAGGCACCGTCGCTGTCACACACACACTCCTCGTATTTCACCCAGCCCTCTCTACTTCCCAAGTGCAGCACTGCCGTCACTCTCTCTTAAACCATATCCTGCATAGGCTTTCACAATAAATATGACCAGTGACAAGCGGTAATGCAATCAGTTACCTTACCTTCAATGTTTTAAGACAAACTGACAGTTACATGTACACATTTTACAGTCATACAGCAAAGCCAAAAGAGGTCGATCAGGGTACAAATAATCTTTTCGTTCACCCGTGTTCTGAACATCGGTTATGTGAGGGTAATTATAATAAAATTCATCTCTGAAAATTGCCTCATAGGGCAAGAAAAGTCCAAGGCATCCACATGCCAGGTTTCTCCACGAAATACTCTAAAAATTGTGTTAAACCTTGTTCATGGAATCAGTAAACAATTATAGGTTGCCATGGTCTATTTAGCATCTGTTCTGTGTGCAGTACACTGTGTTGCTGAACGTTGGAGAAAGTCACGGCGTGCGAGGAAGCTGTGAACAATGTATCCGAATGTGACGACTGTGCCTATCACTGACAATGTGAATATATTCAAAATGTCTTTTTTTTTTTTCCATGACGAAGCACTTAATTATCAAACATAATAAGTAGCAGCTGCATGAGGAGGAAACTCTTATTTAAATGGGAACAGCCGTAGAACACCAGGAATTCAGATGCATCAGGAAGCCTCAGTCAGGCTAAGCAGGGCATATAGGAAGGATAAACAGCACCATATGTAATTGGAAAAAAAATAGTTGGCAACTCTTACTTGGCCACGCCTCCTTTGTTTCACCATTGGTATATGTTATTGCATTTTTTAACTCCGCAGATACATCGTTTTATAGCGTCAGAAACATTTAGCATTTGGTAAAAAGAAAAAAAAAATCACATTGCCTTTTCCATTACTATAGAGCTCAATGGGAGTTGTACTAACTGTCCTTCAGTATACCTTAAATTGTTGAGGCATGGCGTAACCAGTGAGCGTTTGGCCTTGAGATATGGAAGACGTGTGCGTGGAACATCTTCAGTTGTGAACGTTGCGAGTTCACTGACATCCTGTTTGCAGCCGGCACGAGAGGATTGGATGCTGGGAACTGTGCTGAGCTATGATCAGTGAACAGTGGCGTGGTTCCTGTGAAAAGACGCAAAAATCGTCATTCCATGTGCTCTCTCGGCTGTGAGTTGCGAGTGGGCCTCGGCAAGAGGATGGCGGACTGGCAATAATGCGTCAGGTAAGTAAAGTTGCTATTACCCTGGATTTGCTCTCTCAGTTCGGTGACGTTTCTATCCTTTTTTGCAATTAACAGACGATTTTATTTAGCTTAAGATAGACCTTTCGAACAGGAGGGGCTGGGCACAGGCTTCATAATTCTTTTTAGTGCTAGAGTCCTTCCTCCAGTTGAATAAAATCTTGTGCTAGCAAAGAAAGTAAACATAGTAGGATTTTATCTAGATTCATGGAGTTATTTTCAATAAGGGGCGACCGAACTGATATCAGTGTTATGTATTCTGACAAGAGAGGGTGACTGAGTTTGTGCAAACTTAAGGAAAGAATTGGTGGTTAGATCTAAATGGTCTCTGTTTCGCTCCACTTAGGCCATTAGCTTCCACATATTGTACCATGTTGTATCTTGTTATATACCCACACAGCTTTCCCACACGCCAATAGTTTTTAAAAATGAATTTGCTTTGTGATAAGGAGGATGGAGAGTGATTATTAGTGTCCTGTTCTTGATCACTGACAAGAGGCGTTGACAAGTTGCCTCATTATTTTCCTCAGATTTATAGATTTACACGGAAACCTAAACAAATAGACAATCAAAACATATTCCGTGCCATAATACTGTAGCTCTCATCTAACTTGAGAACTGTGGTAAATCTCTCTTATTACTGCAACTCTGCCATAATGCAACTCTTATTCATAGCAAGGAAGAGACAGATATAAAGCATACTAAAACAGTGACACACACACACACACACACACACACACACACACACACACACACACACACACACACACACACACACACACACACACACACACACACACACACACACAGTCAGGTCCTCATGACGGGCAGACTAGACAGCCACTCCCCATCACGGCTGGTGGTAAAGGCGGTGCTGTGAGGTGATGCGTGAGCTATCATTTGTTGATCCCGTGCCCAGTATGTGCCACAGGAATGTATGCCCTCGTCACCACCCTCGTTTGGATATGTGTGTGTGTGTGTGTGTGTGTGTGTGTGTGTGTGTGTGTTTGTGTGTGTGTGTGTGCCCGCGTGCGTAGAAATAGTTAATCACTGACTTCTACTCATCTTTGTCGTTCATAATATAAGTGTAATTGGAATTCAGTTAGTATGACACTGATGGCCCCATCGCACATCACTCCAAAAAACATAATGCAAGTAGCATATGTAGAAGGTAAATGCGATACAACACTGTAGTGTACGAAAATAGCTCACCGGAATTCCTCGCTCGACAATTAAATGTATTATTATAAAGTGTGAATATATAAAAATAAAATAACACACATACTGCACATCACACACACACACACACACACACACACACACACACACACACACACACACACACACACACACACACACACACACACACACACACACACACTCAGAGAGAGAGAGAGAGAGAGAGAGAGAGAGAGAGAGAGAGAGAGTTATATATTATATAAATATAAATAAATAAATGAATATATATATATATATATATATATATATATATATATATTGCCAGACGCCTCAATCCCGTTCGGGGTGGCCACAAACAAATCGCCTTCACGTCGTCCTGTCCCCCGCCATTTCACTGCCCTGCTCCCAGCTCACACCCCCATCTCTCATATACCTCTCCACCCCATCCCTCCATCTCATCCTCGGCCTCCCCCTGCCTCTCCTCCCCTCCGCCTCACTCACATACACTCTCTTCGTCAGTCTTTCACCCTTCATCTTCTCCACATGGCCAAATCACCTCGGTGTATTCCTTCTAACGCTTCCTATCACATCCACATCCACACCACAACGCTTCTTTATATCCTCATTTGTCAGCCTGTCTCTCCATGTGACTCCACAGGCTCATCTTAAATAACTCATTTCCACTGCTCTCACTCTTGCCTTGTGTCCATTCAACAACGTCCAAGCTTCACCTCCATACGTTAGAGTTGGTATCACAATACTGTCATGTAGTAACTTTTTCACTTCCATGCTCAGTTCCCTGTTTCTTATCACTGCTTTCAAGGAACCAGCAACCTTTCTTCCCTGCTGTACCCTTTCAAGGTACAGTGGTAGAGTGTGCGTTTCGCACGCTGGTGGACGCGGGTTCGCCTCCCGCCAGCGTTGTTAAAAACTTTGGCAAGCGTTCACCGAGCCACTGACCACATTAGCGGACACAAGGGGTGCTGCGGTTGAACCAGTGTCACATACTAGTATGCTTGCACCCAATCGGCTTAAGGCGGGCCGATTACACTTGGTTCACAGACTACACGCACATCCAAAGCCACTCCAACATTACAGTTACACTTACAAGCACTTCTCATCTTACATACAGTCTCTACCAGACAGCCTAAGCCACTGGGTAGAGATACATTGGCTGTATCGTCCCTGCTTCGGTAGGGATAGGCCGGTCCTGCAGTGGACCTCAACAGCTGATGATGAGGTGTCTGAGGAGTATGTGTGGAGTGACGCGTATGGATCGAGTGCGAAATAATGAAGTGCGAAGGAGAACTGGAGTTGTTCGGGAGATGGCTGGTAGAGTTGAGCAGAGGGTGTTGTGATGATTTGGGCATATGGAGAGAATGGATAATGAGCGATTGTTGAAAGAGATAACTAGATCTGATGTGAGAGGTGTAAGGCTGAGAGGAAGACCACGAATAAGATGGATGGACAGTGTGAAGAGAGCGCTGGATGTGAGAGGGATGTCTGTTGAGCAAGGAAGAGTGGCTATGCGTGACAGAAATAATTGGAGAGAAATTGTGAATGAATAAATGATGACGCAGCCCTGAGGGGATATTCTCCCGCATTTGGTCTGATCAGCTAGTCAGGTCAGGTGTGGGTAAGGGGATGGGTCTACTATGATGTGGGAGGGGTAAACCAGCTCTGCTGTCGGGTCCTGCTGCGGATGTCACTGATTGCACTGTGCAGTTGACCCTTGTGCGGTGTGGTGCGGTGAGGATCTGTCCCTCCTCCCCTTTGGGGCTAAGATGCGAATGAATGTGTTTGAGTGGATGAGTAAATGGGGAGTGTGTCGTCCTGTCTCGGCTACCTCCCTTTCCTTGGAGGAAGCATCCTAGATATATATATAATATATATATATTTATATATATATATATATATATATATATATTATATATATATCTAGGATGCTTCCTCCAAGGAAAGGGAGGTAGCCGAGACAGGACGACACACTCCCCATTTACTCATCGGATGAGTAAATGGGGAGTGTGTCGTCCTGTCTCGGCTACCTCCCTTTCTTGGGGGAAGCAGCCTAGATATATATATATATATATATATATATATATATATATATATATATATATATATATATATATATATATTATATATATATCTAGGATGCTTCCTCCAAGGAAAGGGAGGTAGCCGAGACAGGACGACACACTCCCCATTTACTCATCCACTCAAACACATTCATTCGCATCTTAGCCCCAAAGGGGAGGAGGGACAGATCCTCACCGCACCACACCGCACAAGGGTCAACTGCACAGTGCAATCAGTGACATCCGCAGCAGGGCCCGACAGCAGAGCTGGTTTACCCCACCCACATCATAGTAGACCCATCCCCTTACCCACACCTGACCTGACTAGCTGATCAGACCAAATGCGGGAGAATATCCCCACAGGGCTGCGTCATCATTTATTCATTCACAATTTCTCTCCATTTATTTCTGTTACGCATAGCCACTCTTCCTTGCTCAACAGAAATCCCTCTCACATCCAGCGCTCTCTTCACACTGTCCATCCATCCTATTCGTGGTCTTCCTCTCAGCCTTACACCTCTCACATCAGATCTAGTTATCTCTTTCAACAATCGCTCATGATCCATTCTCTCCATATGCCCAAACCATCGCAACACCCTCTGCTCAACTCTACCAGCCATCTCCCGAACAACTCCAGTTCTCCTTCGCACTTGATTATTTCGCACTCGATCCATACGCGTCACTCCACACATACTCCTCAGACACCTCATCTCCATTACATTCAAACTTTTCCTCTCCGCTACACCCATATTCCACGTTTCAGCCCCATATAACGCAGTCGGTACCACAACACCCACATACAGCCTTCTCTTTACATCCATTCTAAGCGAACGACATCTAAACACTTTTTTCATTCCTCCCAGCACCTTTCCTACTTCATTCATTCTAAACTTCACTTCTGCATCTATTCTTCCATCCACAGCAACATGTGACCCAAAATATTTAAAAACACTCTACCTCCTCAAGCAGCTCGCCATTCAAAACTATATTCATCCCCCTACCATCTACCAACCTCGTACACTTCATCACTTTACTCTTATTTTCATTTACTTTCAATATCCTCCTTTCACACACCCTTCCAAACTCTACCAACTGCCTCAATCTCTTCTGAATCAGCCACCAGTGCAGTATCATCTGCAAACAGCAGCTGCTTCAGATTCCACTCTCCATATATATATATATATATATATATATATATATATATATATATATATATATATATATATTCCTCTCTCCACACACACACACACACACATATATATATATATATATATATATATATATATATATGGAGATTCCTCTCTCCACACATATATATATATATATATATATGTGTGTGTGTGTGTGTGTGTGTGTGTGTGTGTGTGTGTGTGTGCCTTTGAAACCTATTTCACTTCGATGACAATATATCCATCTATCCATCATCCAATCCTACATTGCCCCATGAGGAGCGTAGGATCCCGGGGCTAGGCAGTTGGTCCCTACATTTAAGATGAGAGTGACCAGCCTCACTCATCCCTGAGTGGCATTACATGAGCAATCAACCCCAACCATCCCTTGGATATAAACCTTCACCGGCTCAATAAACATTTATTAAGTCCAGTGCCGAAAGGCAAATTTTATAAAGTGAGGCAAAAGTATTGTATGTGACGTCAGTAACAAAGAGACATTAATATTACCACAGTGTACAAAGACTTAAAAGCAGAAACCACAAAAATGTTACCGATATACAGCCATAAGTGTTATCAGTTATTCTTTGGAGGCCGGTGTCCGTGAGGCAGCCATTATGGAGTTTGTGTGTGCTCGTTGTGAGGATTTGTGGGTGCAGAATCCGCGTGTATTTGTGGTTGAGATGCTTGTTAGTG
>NC_136996.1:9821443-9993943 GCF_032717465.1 Coenobita brevimanus | reverse complement strand
ATTTCCCTCCTCAACCTCCGAAAGTAGCAAGATGAACATAGAAGAGTAATTTCAACCTGCAGTCCATTGGGTTCACATTCAAATGAGCTTGGGGCTACAGCTACGAGTACTGCGTGTATCATTCCGGAGGTCGTCCTCCAATAGACTTCCTCATTCCTCTTCTTCAGAGATTCGCTTTTCTTTTTACACTATAATATTATCTTGTACGTTTCATATCTTTACGTTTTTCACTGTTTATCATATATATATATAAATTTATATATATATATATATATATATATATATATATATATATATATATATATAGAGAGAGAGAGAGAGACAGACAGACAGACAGACAGACAGACAGACAGATAGATATAGATATACAGATAGATATAGATATATATCGACATTGCATTAGTATGGAAGATTTGGAGAATGTGGTGCAGCCTACCTAAAAAACAGATCGCTAAGGAATAGTTGCTGCGTAATCTCTGAATCCCCTTTCACTACAACCACGAGACTTTTGCAGGATAAAACCACATTCTCACTGAATGAAGGCCTTTGGTACAGTGACGTCTTTCCATTTACTATTGCTTTCTCGTACATATATTTTTCACCTATGGAAAGGTTTTTGGTTTGGAGGAATCAGAGAGCATTTACGATTCCCTTTACTTCAGAGTTTAATAATATTGCCTGATGGCAACAAGATTAACTTAATTACTAAAAACGTCACCGAATTCCAAGGGTTCAGTACGCTAATACCATTGGCAGACTCTCCTCTTATTCAGTTTCCTTGAATTCTCTATACATCAAAGACCAAAGCATCATCATCGCTCCCAATCTCAGTTCTTCAGCATAAATACCTGTAAATACAACTTACTGCTCAAGAATAACTGTTGTTAGACTGCATCACGGCTACGCTATCACCGTCTCCCTTATGCCTCTGTTGGAGAACCGCTCCGTATTAATGACATTTTTCACAACTTTGTACCGTTAGGGGATCCAATTCTGTCTCAAGAAAAGATTACAAGCTAGGCAAGTCTCGTTAAGTTCCTTGAAAGAGTGATACGAAAGCACTATGTCAGCACAGCTCGCACAACGTGTGTTCCCGAAAAGGAAGTGTATGAATGACACTGATGTATTAGATGTGGGGTAATCTGTTGTCTTGCGGTTGTGTGCAATGGGCTATCTGTATACTGTCAGTCCATGGAATTCGTATGTAGTGACCACACTGCGAACGTCTCAGAGCTTTACTATTACAACTCGCCAGTACTTCCTTCCACAACACACCAGTACTCCCTTCCTTCACCTTAAACCAGCTATGTTCTTGTATTCTTTAAAGTTTTTTTAATCTCTCATTCTAAGTTTGCTAATCAAGCGCAAGTGCGAATACTTTACCTAGCCTAAAAACACTGTATCATCCCAAGTCCCACCCAGTACCATCATTAATGCACGGGTTAAACTGTCATTGCTTAATAATTGAGTTAAGAAAGAATGAGAAGAATGGGGGAGGGTTGGTTGGTGGTGATGGGGGAGTGTGGGAAGAAATTGGTAGGGGGAAGTGCCGTAGATGGTGAAGTCACTGAGGTAATGAGAAAAAGTTAGGCAGCAAGGGAAAGCAGGAGTAGGAATGAGGAAGTGGAGTAGGAAAAAACAATTACGGAAGTGGGATAGTTAAAAGCTACACAGACAACGAAATGGAAAGGGCAGAAGCATAAATGGAAGGGGCGGAGGACGTAGAAGCAGAACATGGGTGCAAAAAATTGTATGAAAGAAAGGGATGCGAAAGTGGTGACGATAGGATGAAGTGGAGGGACCGAAGTAAGAAGGCTGATGAGTGGTTGATGTAGGGATGGAAGAGTGGCACTAGAGAGGCGAGGGCAGAAGCGAAGGGGGTAGGAAAGGCATTGATTGGGAGGATGAACAAATTGGATGAAGAAGTGGACAGAGCAGAGGCTAGGATAATAATTGATGAGGGGGTGGTTTGAGCAAGAGTATAATAGTGAAAGGAGTGACAGAACTGTTATGGAAGAATGAAACTCAAGGACGAGGAAAAAAGTGAATGGGGTGAATTAAGTGTGGGAGCAGAGGCAATGAGAGTGGCTGAAGCAAAGATGGAGGTGAGGAAACAACAGAGAAAGAACCAGAAGTAAAATACGGTAGAAGAGACAAGGATGGAGAAGTGGCACAGAGGGGATGGAGAAGTGGAGAAAGTAGAGGCTAGAAGATTAACTGAGTGACTGGTTGAAGCTACAGTGCACAAGTGGCAGGAATAAGTGAGGCAAAGGCTGACGCAGATACAATAAGGGAAAACAGGGAAATGAAAGAGAGGGGCTGTAAGGCAAAAATTAAATGAGTGAGGTATGAGAGGCAGTGACAAGGAAAGATGGAGATTGGAATATGCAAAGATGGGGACGTGAAGGAGGTAAGAAAAATAAGGATGAAACAGTGGACAGAACAGGAGTGTGAAGAAGGGTAGGGAAGTTGAAGAGGTAGGTGGAGCACAGGCATTTAAGGAAGTGGTGACGACCATCATCCACTCATTTGATGTAGTGCTGCCTATTTCTTCCTTAGCCTTTATCATTCTTTTTCTGTGCATGTCCTCCTCTCTTCCTATTTCTCTCATCTTTCCTGTTACTTCTTATCGCTTTTCGTTCCTTTACAGGTGGCTTTACATTGAATGACAAGCCAAATGGTTTCCTGTAAGCCAAGAAACCATTTACAACGCTGGGTGGTAACCATATAACCAAAGCATACGTGCTCCCTACGTGTCAGCAAGTGGGTTGGTGGAGGGTTAGTGCCCCTCCCTGTAAAACAAATAACTCAAAGTCAAATGGCCACCTCTTACGGGATTATGGCGTCTGGCAATAGATAGATAGAATTAAGAATAAAGTCTGGAATAGTGGAGAATGTGAAAGAAGCAGAGGCAGAGAAATGTAGGAGGTAGAAGAGAGAAGGACAAGAGGTAAAATGGATAGGAGACGAGGAAAATCAAGGACGGCAGAACGGATGCAGTGGGAGAATAAATGTTGGAAAGTGAAAAGCTGCATTAGAAACAAACAGGAAAATGTAGCGAGATGGATGTGGAAGTGATGAGGACAGAAAAAGCAATGAAAAGGAAAGCTGGTGTGGGGGTCAGCTCACTCTCTTGTTGTCATTAGCAAGGCTGCTGCTGTTCCCTGAATATGAGTTTTCTGTAAAAAGAGTAGGAAAGAAGAGAAAAGAAACCTTGATATTATATGGAGATCTTGTTTACTAACCTTCTGGTTTAAAGGATAGTCAAAGGGTTAATAATCTCTCGTACTGTATGTTACTTACCGGTATGCCATTAAATATCAAGACAGACATTATACATAACAAAGAAAGTTATATAAACGTACCAGATGTAGAGGTAAAGTTAATAAAGAAAGAGTGCTAGGGAGCGTTCTAAGCCTACCAAACCGTGGCATCTGCATAAACAACCAGGAAGAGCATATTAACACTTTCACTACGAGATCATAATTGTTATTTTAACCGCAGTAGCTATATCCAGACGTTTTTATTCAGCATTGGAGAGCACCTCATCAGCGAGGGCATTTATGATGGCTGTCTCTCACCCCTCCAGCACAAACGGTCACCCCTAAGTTGAGAGTAATTTTGTGTGGACACAGAAAGAACAGAATAAACAGAACGACATTGTACTGAAGAGGTTAGTGTGCAAGGCATGGTAGTAAACTAAACTATTTTTACCCCAGCTTGACCTAAATCGCCGCATTTCGCTCTTGAATGCAGAGTTGTAATAAAAGATTAACCTTAGAATATGGTACACGTCACGAAGAAATGCACTGGAAAGGATGTCGAGCCATAGTATTGTCCTCTGTCACTGAGCTATATGAAGTGAGCTGCAAAAGGGGGAAAAAAAAAAAAGGCCAAGTTAAGTTAAAACGACTATAGCAAGGAAGAGGCACTAAGGAGCCTTCTAAGGGTAAAAGAAGATGGCTCCCAATCTTGCAGCGTTGCGAAGGAGAGTGAGGTAAAATTATCAAGAAGGCGAAGGTGCAGAGGCTCCTCATCACTCCGCCGGGCCGCCAGCAGGAAAAATATTACTCGTTCAAACACAAAAATGAAGATGAAGCCTGGCGTTATCGAGTAAATATTTGCCACCCCAAAATTTTAACGTACTGGAACGAAAGTCAGCTGGCGGAAACTATTAGATAAGACGGGAGTATTTCTTCTCGGCATAAAATTCTCGTATCACTAACATTATCGTTTCCCTTTTTTCTTTTTTTTTTATGCCTAGCGCCAATATTATGATACAAAATTCTACACGCACTAACAAAATTTTCAGGAAACATGCCGGTAAATTTTTGTACGGTTCGAGCAAAAAATCCAACTCTGGACAATATTCATGCTCAATACATGCATTTCCTAGCATTTAAATTTCCCAAAGGGGGATATTTTGCAATATTTTAGGTGATGGGACTAACATTATGCGGGTACATATACTGAGCACTTAACCTCCCCTCCTTGTTACAGTGGCCGCCCCGCCCTGTCCCCACGCATGTGACCTTTGCAGCCCTCGCCTCCTCCCTGTTTGACCCCGCTGCCAGCTTTGACGTGCAGTGTTTGCGTCAGCATCGGCTTGACAACCGACTGACGTGCGTTTTTCAGGCAAGCCGTTCGAAGTCCTCCAAATTACGCGCGAATGCACCGCATTCTAATCATTCCCGTTGTGCGTTTTTGCCGCCATTGTTTCAGTTCACCTGTCCTATTGCTTACAACACTGCTGGTATACTGGGACTGATTTCCGCTCTCTTATTTACGCGACTTCAGCTCCACATCCAAATCCAAGCTTCTTTTTCATCTTCTCTGTTCCATATGTTTTTTCAACCCAGATTATTTCATCAAAGTGTGTGTGCCCTGTGCACTGCTTGTGATCCTTTCGTTTAACCCCCTCTGGCCGTCTGACTTGCCCAGTTTTTGGCATTTTTTCCCAGAGGCTCGATATAACCAATTTGAAGGTCCGGTGGTCAGCACATACGTCACCGTTTGTCCCCAGGGTGACGGAGGGGGGGCGGGTGAGGCCGGGTGAACTGAGATGGGTTCTGCTGCTCGCGCTCCACTTAACCTGGGGATTGTTGAGCCCTGCGAGGAAGACATCACGCACCGTCCCCGAGTAAAAGAGAGACATCATACGCAGCTGCCAGGTAGAATGCACTGCCACGTCACAAACAAGCGCCCACCTTACCTGGGGAGTGTTGGAGCCAGCAAGGAAGACATCACGCACATCTGTCTTGTAAAAGCACTAACACTTCTTACACCCTAACCCGGACCAACAAGAAGGGCATTATGCACATATGCTATGCACTGACACTTGTCACATCTTACACCCTGCTGGATGACCTGTAGACTGCCGTGACCACTGGGGAAAGCATAACGCTCATTCACCAACTAAATACACTAGCACTTCTCACACAAGTGCAGCACCTAACCTGGGGACTGCTGGAGCTAGCAAGGTAGACATCAGTCACACCCAGGTAAGAGTACTGGAACTTCTTACACAAGTATTCCACCACTCCTAGGGATCGTGCGAGGAAGACATCAAGCACATCAGCATGAACACACAGGCACTTTTCTTACAAGTCCCCACCTGACCTGAAAATTGTTCGTACTAGAGAGCAAGACATCACACACGTCAGGCAAGTAATGTCACTGACGCTTCTTCCTAAAGTAGAGGCACCAACCAGAAAAGCTGGAGATGCTCATTAGTGGTAGCTTCAAACCCTTCTGCTCAAGGACGTCATTTTTATTTTGTTTTATTTATTTTTTTATCATTTGTTTATTTTTCTGCTACAACCAGAGGATTATGTTTGGCCGAAGACAGCGTTACCATAGTGATGTTAAGATTATATCATACCCCTGAAATATATAAAAAAATATTTTGTTGAACAAAAATCATCTGGTGGTAGAAGGAAAGAAGAAAGACTACATCATCGCATTAAAACGTTAAAATGAAAACGATGATAAACTGCGAGTGAATGGGAACAGCCAAACAACAATGATATGAAATGAATGACGATGCGGATGATGCAAGCTACACGTGGGGAGACATATACCTCATAACTATCAAATTCTACAAATACCGTTTATTTTTTTTCTTATACAGTATAACTAAATTTTAGGAAAGGACCTAACTGCATTAACATGAATGTGACCATCTCCGAGGGTGAACTTTGAGCTGCAGCCAAGATAGGTGAGTTTATCTCTTTGGATCGTAGCACGAGGAAGTATACAAGCATCCTTTCCCTGGCAGTTCATTTTTTCCTTACTGCACATTATTATTCGCTCCCACAATACCAATACTACGGAAGAGCTGGTCGGGAACTTCCCAAAGTAACGAGAATACGAACCCCCATCACACCTGTATACACCATCAGTCTTTAACTTATGCCACTTTGAATATTGTATTATTTCTTATTTGCTGATAACATTCAAGAGAATAATATTTCATTAAATCAAGTAGTGTGTGTGTGTGTGTGTGTGTGTGTGTGTGTGTGTTTGTGTGTGTGTGTGTGTGTGTTTTAGCTTATTCCTGCAACTTTCAGACGATTTTACTCAACTTAGGAAAGGCCTTATACTGAAGAATTGAAGGAAGACTACAATTAACTCCTCTACTTTAAAATGTCTCCCCTGCTGGGCATTCTGTCCGGTAAACCGATGTTACTTTGCAGCTGACAGCGTCTTGTCACAGAAAGGAGCGGGAAATAGTATAGAGTTTTGGTTTCTGGATGGACGCCGCATTTGCAACTCCGCCCATTTAACAGGGGAACCATATTAGGCTCCATTTTATCCCATAATTCGGTTATATGGTTACAGCCCAGCATTGTAATTTTTTTTTTTTTTTGGGGGGGGGATACAGGAAACCATAAAGCTTGCCGATCAGTGTACAGCCACAGCGAGGGAAGTAGCAAGAAGTGACAGGAAGGAAGGGGTGACATAGGAAGAGTGGAGGGTAGACACAAAGATAGACTGAGAAAGAGGAAGAAGTAGGCACCACAGCTTCAAGTGAATGGGTGATGGTCACCACCGTCTACCACCTCTGGGCCCAAATAAAATAGTACAGTGGGAGCAAAAATACAGCATAGAAGACACTCTCAGGGTGAAGTGGTTAATGTGCCATATTAAAAGCGATGAGGGAGAGGCAGTCGTGTAGTTCCTTAACTGACGGAAAATACGAGGACTTTCATTGCCATATTGAAAAAGAAAAAAAAGAAAAAAATGGTGAAGGAGAGTCATGTGTGAGGCTCCTAGACTGACGGTAAATAATTAAAGTGGCATAATAAAGAATGACGAGAGAGGCATTTGTGTGATTCCTACACTGACGGGAGATCAAGTGCCATAGCAAAGAGGCAGTGAGGGAGAGGCATTTGTGAGGCTCCCAGCCTAACAGGAATACGCAGCTGTCACACTCGGCTGCACCTACACGCGTTCCCCGACCCGACTTAACTCCGGCAAAGTTGAGTTAATGCCCAGGCTCCCTTGGGGCATCTTTCTCTTAAGTTTAGCAAGTGCCACACCGGGACCACGGACCGTACGCGTAAACTGTCTTAAGTAATGTTTAACTCTTTCGCGGTGGGGACTACCGTTTATTTTTTTATTCATGATTATTTATTTATTTTTTATTTTTGTAGGTAATTCCAAGCACTTTTATACTGCTGATTGAGTCATGGGAACCTAAGTGTTAATAATGCTATCATTACTTTTCTCTTTGTTAGGACAACTATAGTATTGAGTTCAAGTATATGTCAAATGAATTGATACGGTTGAGAGTGAGTCGTAGGAGCCAGAATATGAATACGGTTATCATTAACCCTCTTACGACCGGGGCAACTCTACTAACGTCTTCCAGCTAAGGTCAGGCGAATGTGTTCAGAGCGAAACACGGGTAAATGAGAGTGAAGACCGTTTGTCTATACGTTTCTCTTAGGTCGTTCAGCTACCAGACACCCCACAAACAAACTGAACAATAACGTAAAAATATGAAAAAAACCATGACGCATGATAATATTTAACAGCCATAGGTACGTGTTTATCAAAGAATTTCGTTCAGATCCTTTATAAATACGACACCCAGCTTCTCCCCAGCCAGCCGTCCTAAAAACTCATTTCCTGGATAAGTCTGAGTTGAAATAAAACCTTAGCGAAAAAGAAAAAAAGTCGATGAAATTTTTGTCTCGGGGAGGAAATGGGATCAAGGTTTTACCATAGAGGTTTTCTGTATTTGAGACTAAGGAATGGCCTCGGGATTAAAGACAGCGGAAAACTTCGTCGGTTCTGTGTGGTCTTAAAACATATTCTGCCATTTTTATATCCTAGATGGAGGCCTTGAAATGAAGAAAGTTATGACACTTAAAGAAGCTCGTCTATCTATATTCTTGCTTCTATGAGAGAGAGAGAGAGAGAGAGAGAGAGAGAGAGAGAGAGAGAGGAACGCTTGTGTCAAAATCTTGTTCAAGGATGCGGCCAGTGTCTAAGTGGCACAGTAGACTTCGCATCACTTATTTTTTTGTTTTTTCTTTAGCAGTATCCTCTGTATATTACACCTTGATGCTCTCCTGTGTTAGTTATATGCTTCAGTCTCGAGATAGTTTGCCTCAGTATCGTACATGAGAATATAATGGTATAACATGCGAAAAACAAAAATGGCTGAAACTGAGGTGTTACGGAACAAAGTCGAGGCTACAGCGATTACGGACGTGTTTCTGTATCAAGATTTATTTCCTTTCCTATTGCCTTTCTTATCACAGTATACACTTCTGGTATAAACTTGGAATTAGTGCACCAACCCGATAAACCCAACTAGAACTTCACATGTATGAAACAAGGAAGAGCAAGGATCACAGCTTGGAGTGCAAATCAAGCTAACAATGTTTACTCGAGCGACCTGCTTTGATGTCGTGGCCCACTCAAATTAAGGACTTGTGTTTGTCGAGTCCTGTGAGGCGACCGCGGGTGGCTGGCTGGCGCACACAGGAAGCGCAATTAGGCTCTCATTGTTAGCAAAAGTAAGTGATTGCGCCGAGAAAATTTGGCCGCACAGGACGTTGAGGATCCTCTTACGATTATGGCAGTAGCCAGAGTGGCCCGAGCTGCAAGTTAGTGTGTCTTTGAACTTCTTGTTGGCTCGTATGTGGCTCTGTATGGAACTGACATCTTTCATAAAGGAGAGTAAATAAAAATAATAATAAGCTACAGGATTAAGTAGAAATTGAAGCACTATTTGAAGAATTATTCCAGTACCAAACAACAGTTTAATCCCTTCTGCACGAGGTAATACTTTTCGCTTAATGAATGTTACCCAGGCGATTTAATCAGTTCAAGAATTCTTTCAAACTGGGGTGTGTTAAGGAATAAGTTTAATTAATTCTTTCACTAAAAGACGTTTCCCCTACCTTGATAAAAATGTGTGGGGGTAGGAAGAATTAAAAAAAAAAAAAAACGCCTTTTGGCTGACAGAGGCCATCACTAACTCTGATATGTAAATGTCTTGCCATGAACAAAAAACAAAAAATGGGAAAAAAATACAGAATCAAATCGTAACTTACATATAAGCTTCCTTTGCTTGTACTCCAGATGAGGTACTTGTAGACGATATTGTTCGCTGTACTCCTTTCCCCAATATGTACTATTGCGTAAAGCCTTCGTTTTATTACTTTCCCTCAGCGTGGGAGTTCGGTGTCAGCGGAACTGCAGACTGGGAGCTGTAAAGTCTTGTGCAACGACGCAGTTTTCTGTTCCTTGCAAAAACCTGCCTTGAGGAAACGACCCAGCTCCGAGGTTCTGTCTCCAAACAGTATGCAGATAAGGTCATAAAAAGCTTGCCCCCAAAACAGTGGCACATCTAAGAGAACTGTAGACGTAGCAAGTGAAGAGTGCGTCATTGGGTTCAAAAGGTCGGCGACTTTGGTTACTGTCATCCCCATTGCAATCCGATGGCGTGTGTTGTATTTTATTCGTGTTGCCAACAACATTAATTATTTTACTCAACCAAATATAGACAGTCAGGAGGAAACACTGACTTTTATTATCGTTAATATCTTCGCTCCATTCAGTTAACATGTTTTTAGTGTTCTCATATATTTTCACCTTCTTACGAGAGTTCCCTACGAGAAAAGGTGACGAAGACCATAGTCAATCCCTCCAGTTCGAGCAGTCATCCATGAAGAAAATGGAATAATATGACATTAGCAAAAAAATTAAGAAAAGCGTCATCGGATCGAAGTAGTTAAAAGTTATGAAAATAACCAGGGTGTGTTGTGTTGAGGACAAGTTGTAATCCGTGTGGACAGTATTTTTCGTGTTTTTTTTTTTTTTTCGTTTTTTCTAAGAATCTGTTCTACTAGTAACTTCTGTCACTGAACGGCCATGCATTTACTTTGTGTGTTTACCTCTGTATATATAAGGGTCACTGTTATGTTCAAGAGGTTTACAACCGTAACAACGCTAGTCTGTCAACTCTCACCTGGCTTAGTCGTGCCATAAACAACCTACAAAAAATATATATAAACAACGTTTCTTATTGTAGATATATCCCGACACGAGGAGATACATGGAAACCTCAAGTATTAACCAGAATATGCCCCTTTGCCATGCCTCACACCCACGTCATTATATTAACCACCGTCAGCTCATTAACCTTGATAACGTCTTATTTTAATTTATTCATACCATCATGGAACAATTTTCTTCGGCCAAGCAAAAAAAGTAAATAAAATAATATAAATAACCTTCTAAATGGCTACGAGTACTGCACTTCATTTCAGCCTCAACGTAATGTTTGATACTTACTTGCTACCCATACGTGATTTTATTCAGCATAGGGGAGAACTGTCGTATTAGAGGTGTCATATCAATCCGAAAAGATTCCGAGGTTCAATAAAAACGCCTGAAGATGGCAAACATATAAAGACCAAGACATTACCTGAGTGAATGGGATAATAAAGGTTATCATATCGTTCCAGGCAGAAACGTCTCACATATGCTAGAAAAAAATAGGAAAAGTTACGGCACTGAAAAAGTAATTTATGCTGCGTGTTCTTATTTTTTTTTTTTATTCAGGACAATTTCTGTTACTTTAATTTACTTCTCTTCTTTCACTTACTCTTATTTTTATTTCCCTTTTTTTTTTTTTTTTCATCCCTCCCTTCTGTTCTAAAAGTTTCTTCACTACCATTTACTTTTCGGGATTTACTTTCACTGCTGTGCTTTCCTTTTCCTGCTTCTGGACTCCTCCCATCCCGTGTGTTCGCAGAAAAGAGGGTTAGGGTGATGATGATGATGATGATGATGATGAAGATGATGATGGTCATGATGATGATGATGATGATGGTGATGGTGATGGTTATAATTTTTATGATTAATATTTTGATGATGATGATGATGATTAAAAACAACAACAGCAACAATAATAATAATGATGATGATGATGATGATGATGATAATAATAATAATAGTAATAATAATAATAATAATAATAATAATAATAATAATAATAATAACCTAAAAAAGTGCTACTAACAATACATCGACACCAACATAATTCGTATTTTTAATGATCTCTCCTAAGCGAAATAAAACGGTCTGCCATAAGTAGGAGTAAACTTAATAATGCCAATGTACTGAATGGTGTAAGTAAACAGGTTCCGTTCACTGCCGCCTATTCTTTTTTTTTCTTCTTCTCCAATTTGGTCATGTATTTCATAGGCCGTTCTTTGATGACAAGCAGTCTTCCTGCGTACCAGACACGCCTCAACATGTCACCACTGCGGCACTAATATCCAAAGTTCAGTTTGAACATATAATATGGATGGTTCATTACGAACTTGTGTAATAGTATTAGCGAAAGTGCTTAAGGCATGCTGAAGGGTCTTGTTGAAGATCTGTGTTAACCAAAATCAGTTAATTAGACTGTCCCTGGGCAAACCTTGGATCGAACTCACGTTCTTTCAAACAGATAATTTCTCTAACCACTTGACCACCACCTCCCTCCCAGGACCTTAATAAGTCGTCTCAGCATCGAGAACCTCAGCGACAGATACGAACACCAACACAGTTCTGCATTTTCCCCCCGAGTGCCTCAACTACCTTCTGGCCAGACACCATATTTACGATAAACCCCTCTGCCCTTCATTGCCAGCCCTCCTACGAAAGCCTAGTTATGCAAATTGCGCCGCGATAATTATGTAGATTACCTCATTCACATGGGCTATTATATCCACCTTCAGACCACTTCAGTCCAATGGTGTAGTCTTAATTTTATTCGTGTTAACTTTAGATCGATATATTTGAGCTTAGGAAATACATCTGGAATTGTTGAGGTTAAAAATAGCCTTCAGTAACAACTTCTTAACTGAGGCTGCTTCTCTACGCTAATTACAGTCGTCTGGTAGTAGCAAGAATAAAATTTAAAGAACAGCTCGTCGGAATTAAATGGTTCAATACACCCCCCCACACAAAAAAAAGTCTTCGGAGATGCAAGGGCGAGTCCACGGCAATTACAATTCTAGTGGTCGAAATGAAGGCATTAGAATCTTGGGGGAGGCTTAGAGGAAGGCGAGTGGAGGGAGGGAGATTACGGTGGGAGGAGGATAAAGCTTGGGAACTGCAGGAGAAAGAGAAGGATAATTGGGGTTTGAACGAGAAAGGCAGAAATAGAAACCTAAGTACGAAAGAGAAAGGAAGAGAAGAAGCGATATTATGAACGTGCAGTGGATGGAAGGCAATTGGAAGTCGAAGAGAACACTGGGTATGATAGGAAAAGGAAAAAAATATCATATAACCGGAAATGGTAGGAAAAAATGGACTACGAAAGGGAAAGGAAAATAAGATGCAATAATGTGAAAGATGGATGGAAAATGAATAGACCTCGAGATATAGATGGGAAGGGTAGGAAAAAAAAACTGAAACACTATTGGGAACGGAAAATATAAGCGAGGAAGGTAGGAAGGAAATTAAAATCCGAAGGAAAGAGGAAGAAATAGAAAACTGAAAAGGCCTGAAATACGAAAGGAAAAGAAAGGAAGTGATAATGTGGTCAAGTAAATGATGAAAGAGGAGTAGAAGACGGAATGGAAGAGAAAAAAATAGATGAGACTAAAAGGGAGAGGGTGGAAAGATAAATGACCGCAAAGAAAAAAATACAAAAAAATGAGACGAAAGGAATATAAGTGATAATATGGAAATGAATGGCAGAAAGACAACTAGAAGACGGAAGGGGATGCATGCAGAAAGCAAAGTGTGAAAGAGGAAAATACAGTAGAAGGAAGAAGTGAAAGATCAATGAGTGGAAAAAAAAAATGATGGAATACAAAAAAGAAGAAGCGTTGCCGTGGAAGAGGAAATGGCTGAAAAAAACTGGAAGACCACAAGGAATGAAAGAGAGGTTAGACTACAAAAATAAGATGAGAAGGAATGGCAAATGAGACAAAAGGAAAACAGTATGAAATACGAAACTGATTCCTACACGGTTTGAATAAATATCACCGACAAAAACATTTATGTGGATTACCATAAACCGAAATATTATACCAGGCAAACGAGAGGTGCCAGGAACCCTCTTAAAACGACTGCAATATTGCCCCTGTCGTAACTGGAAGGACATACAAAAATACGAGATAGATCAGCATGCACAATAAAACCGGTTAGCTCCACTCAACAGCAGGACTTTCAGTAAAACATATTGCGTCAGATCAGCAAGCACAATAAAACTGGGTAGCTCCACTCAACAGCAGGACTTTCAGTAAAACATATTGCGTCAGATCAGCAAGCACAATAAAACTGGGTAGCTCCACTCAACAGCAGGACTTTCAGTAAAACATATTGGTTCACAGCAAACACAGATAATACCATAGGTGACACTGAAGCAATTTTAGCACCAACAGCATAATTAGGGCTAAACCCATTTTCTATAAAGCTCCGAGACGCTCCGGTTTGCTAGGCAACTCTTCCTCCTCCTGCTCCTCCTCCTCCTCCTCCTCCTCCTCCTCATCATCATCATCATCATTATCATGCTCCTCTCCACCGTGCCTTGCCCACTCTATGCAAGTGGAAAAAGGAAGAGATAGCATGACACAGGAAGGAATAGGATAATTTTTAAAGGACATTAAAAAATAGAGCGACTGGAAAAGTCAGAAATGGAAGAAGTGATTGAAAAGGACAAGCGTGGATGAGGTAATTGAAAAACAAAGGAAGAAAAAGAGTTAGTGATAAAGAGAGGAAAGGATAAGATAACTGGGAAAGACAGGGATGGAGATGGTAACTGAAAACGACTGGAAAGATTAGGGCAACAGCAAAATACAGAAAGGTACATGATAACTAAATAGGGCAGATAAGGATACCATAGTTGAATGACGGGAAGGGATAGAATAGCTGGAAGACGGGAAGGGATAGGATTAGTGAAGGACGGGAGGAGAAAAAATAACTGAAAGACGGGAAGAGAAAAAAAAAAACTAAAAGACGGGAAGGGAAAGAGTAACTAAAGAACTGACAGAAGGAATGGATTTAATGAGGAGGATGGCCATGGTAAGAACAACGAGAATAAAAAGAGCTACTAGGATGACAAGCTAATGAAAGTACGAAATAGGTAAATAAATAAATAAATAAATAAGAGGCAGGCCCAATGATTCAGTACAGGGCAAAAAAGGAACGTGAGGACACCATTGTTTCAGGACTGTGTTAACCCTTAGACGACGAGAGGCTGCTCTTAGCTGAATATGATCACATGAGGCAGCCACTACTGAGACGATGATTATTCTGTTGACGTCAAAGGATTAGCTTAGACCATTTTGTACCATTCAGCAACGAGAGTCAACTTCTGAGGTGAATACGATCTTGTGGAGGTAGCCTCATTAAAACAGGCAATTTTTGTGTTATCGTGACATGGTTAATACTTTCAAACTTCTGTCTCACTTTCAGCTAAATAAAATTGTATGACATTAATTGGAATAGCGTCTTGGGGCCCGTATTCTTGTCGAGTAAGGAAGCTCCATATCACCTTATCGTAAGTGATTTATTTGGATTCTTACACCTTACTGTCCTCTTCTGTGTTACACAAATCCTTCTATTAGAGGATTTGTGTGCATAAATAACGCGCAAAAGGATAGTAACCTGGCATATCCCAAAATAAATCGCTAAGGAAGAGGTGCTAGGGAGCCTCCATAAGCGACGAGAATACGGGCCTTGGAGTTGTCCTGACTGTGAGGATTAGTAGTGACAGTACTAACACTCGGACTCCTCTAATTCACTCCCAGGTGGACAGAATCGACTGGCACTTACCGTTATGCCTTACTAGAGTTACCCTGATCATGAGAGGGCAAAGAAACGTGTAATTTGAGAAGGGACAAGCCAAGCACGAAGACTAAAACGTTAAAAAATCATTTGTTACTTAAGAATAATGGATAGACAAAAATAAAGTAGAGGTCCATAAGGAGTACATACTGTTATCGTCCATGGTAAAAACAGAGGCCTGGAGATCCTTTTGCTGCGGCCATTCAGCACAGCATACACCATCACGCAAAACTCACGTAAATAGCAGTAATGAACACTCTCAGGCCTATGACTCATCCTCATTTAAGATCGCCCATTGGTAGCTGGAATAAAAGACTCAAGCTACCTCGATCGTGTGGTAGACCCTCGTGCGGTGTGGTGCTGTGAGGATCTGTCCCTTCTCCTCTTTGGGGCTAAGATACGAATGAATGTGTTTGAATGGATGAGTAAATGGGGAGTGTGTCGTCCTGTCTCGGCTACCTCCCAGCCTGGGTATATAGATAGATAGACCTCGATCATAAGAGAATTAATGGTGACGGTAATAACATTCTCAGTCTCATATTCACACCAGACTAAAATCATCTGACATTACCTGGGATGAATACTAGAGTTTTTCTCACAAGTAGAGGATAAAAACAAATGCCACTTGAAACCAAAGACGGTGCCAGGCACAACAAACCTTTGCCCACATCAGTTATTTTATTTTCAACCGTTTTCACGTTATAGCCCTCTGAAAATCCGTGAACTTGCGTTTAACCTTTCACGGTCACTCAGGGTCAAAGGTCATGGTGCCAAATGAAAGTCCATATGGGACCTCTTGTATGTTGCTAGTAGTAAATATCTATCTTCAACCAGTTTCCAGTTGTATCCCCCTGAATATCGTGACCTTCAGTTTGACTTTTCAAGGTCACTTAAGGTCAGAGGTCATGGTACCAATTAAATGCCCATATAGGACTTCCCATTATGTTGATAATAGTAAATATCTGTCTGCAACCAGTTTCGAGTTATAGCCCCCTGAATATCCGTGACCTTGAGTATGACCTTTCATATTCATTCAAGGTCAAAGGTCTTGGCGCCAAATGAAAGCCCATATGGGAGTCTCTGTTTGCTGATATAGTAAACATCTCTATCTTCAACCGTTTTTAAGTTATAACCCTCTGAATATCCTTGACCTTGGTTTTGACCTTTCATGGTCACTCGATTACCTCCAAAATTTAATCAATTCCTTTTGGGATCAGTGCCCACATATCCTGAAAGTATCATGTAATTTCATTCAGCCGTTTTTCCGTAAAGTTGCTAACAAAAAAAGAAACAAACAAACTCGACCAAAAACAATACCTCGCCGGACTCCGTCCCGAGCGAGGTAATAATATATACTGAAAAGAGTAACAGGATATAGAAAAAGTAGAAATATATGTTACATAAGAGAATAAGCGAGTAGCATGACACTGGTAGCATTACGGACAGAATGTGAGTGGGCCGAATTTTGAACACATGAAAGAGAGAAGATAAAGTGATAATGCAGCAGAAATGATAACAGAAATTCTATAACGTTGACGGCTAGCACTACGATTCCCACTAATTTGAAACTGCGTCACAGCTTCCGACATCATGTATGGCACGGTTGAAGTGTGCCTCATGCAGTACCCGTCCCATGCCATTACAGCCACGCCACAGCTACCGTATCTGCATGAGCGAAAACTCAACTTTGCCACCATTATTCATATCAGCATCAAGAGAACACCGTATTGCTAGAGGTTTGTGGGGTATGAGTTAAATTCCTGAAACCAAGATTTTACTACGTTGTCAAAGAGGTGAAATTTAAAGTGCAGTGCCACGATTCGACCTAAGGTAAGCCCAAAGAGGATTATTTGAGGGGGTGGGAGTGGTTATGGTGGACTTTATGCTGTGAAAAACGAATAGCAACGCCCCGTGGCAAAAGAAATGCAATCCGTAAGCTAATTAGGACACGTAATCCATTAGCATAACAGTGAGTGGTGGACTTTTTTCGTATTTCTGTGGCACGGCGTGGCATCAGCTCTAACATTACACAGTTACAGTGTGACTGTCGCTGTAATATAAAAGCCCTTTCCTACTGCATTATTCTACTGAGATTTTTCTCTCATGCTCCAATATAACAGTGTAATGCAGAGTCAGGGGCCTACAGTATATAGTTCTCACCTTCTCCATCTACTTCATACTCACGGGAGGAAAACATACCAAATTCTCTTACTTTAGCAAGTTTAGCCAGCAGGGGCCAGTGATAAGTAGAAGTGGTAGAATATTTGCCGGACTGTTATCCCTGACCGTACTAGACATTAAACTAAAGCAGAATCTGTCATAAAGTTAACAAATCACTGAGGCTGTGTACCTGACAAGGCTGGATGTTTTTTATTACCATTGACTGATTTATTTGAGTATATTCTAGATTTAGCGTAGATTAATGGTGAACAGGTTACAGTGTTGTATTAGTTATTTTTCTCCTCCGCCCTGGTATAACCCCCCCTCTCTCTCTCTCTCTCTCTCTCTCTTTCCAGTGTATTTGTTTCAGTTTATCTCTTCACTCTTTGCGTTCTGTGCCCAGCCTCTCTCTTCCATCCATACACACACACACACACACACACACACACACACACACACACACACACACACACACACACACACACACACACACACACACACACACACACACACACACACACACACACACACACACACACACACACACACACACGGGAATACATGTCCCAGAAAAAGGGTCACAGTGGCCCCCTCCATTACCCCCGAGTGTTGCCAGGCTCTATGGTGGCCACTCTTCCTCCACCTACACCATTTTTCACACGCGCCCTATGTGGTCCCTGGGAGATCAATCAGGCTAATTCATCTGTCCTTTCACGTTACCCACAATATGATCCTCTTCCTCCGGAGCTCTTCATCAATCACTTCGGCTTTTATAACGTAGTAAATCACCGGCAATCTACACTTCACATTTTCACAGGATCCACGTAAATACATCATGCTTTATAATTATGTAGTTTTCGCGTTTGGATTTTCTCTGTGAGGGTCAGCCATTATTGTGATTCATACCATCAAAGTATGGAAAAAAACTGAACATAGGTACACAAAATGAATGTTAGATAGGTTAGGGAAATTTTCCTCTTTTTCTAGAACTCATTTAGTATACACAGGAAAATTAATTATTCACGCCATTCTGCTGACCCTTTGATACTCTGTACTGCCTTAGGAGTCAGTACCATTAGTAAGTACAAGAGAAATGTATTGGACAAGGACGATCGAAATATCAGAGGTCAAGATGTAAATCGAAACTATTTACCTTTCTCTCAGTCTGCAAGGGAGAAAGATCAACTTCAAACAATACCTACAACCACATACAGGAAACTTCAAAGACAGAACCGAAAAACCCACACAGTGTTGAAATGCTGAACTAGACGCAGGAGAGTGACGATGACTGAACGGACGAGGATGAGTGAGCAAACACAGATGAGGGAAGGGTTAATTAACATAGTGGCAGAGAAGTGTGTGAAGGAATACAGAACTGGGGAAAAAAGAGAGAGGAGAGGGTGTGTGCTGAATGAACGCGAGGGGAGATCAGGGGAATGGGGAAACTGAGAGTAGCTGCAAAGAAAGATGCTATGTTGTACACAGGAAGGAGTTGAGTAAAGACAGCAGTAAAAAGCATTAAACACCAGTGAACAACTCCATGTCAAGAAGGTTCTGAAATAAACCATGGAACAAGAGACCATGAGTGGAAAGCAAGGACTACCGTAAAATGAAGGAAAGGAAAGAGAAAAGGTAAAGTTAAGAAAGAGAGCAAACGAACTGGAAGAAAGGATGGTAGCGAATTAGAAAGAACGAATGAGTGAGAAGCCTGAAGGCTATAAAATATTAAAAAAGAAAAGAAGCACCGGTTGGTTGAAAGGAAAGATGATAAAGTATGATATGGAGAAAGGATTGACTTAATTCAGAGTGGAGGGAGGACTCCAGTAGGAGTGAAGAAACGCTTTGAAATAGGGAGGAAAAGGAAGAGAGAAGGGTGGGAATGTGAAGGAAGGGTAGTCACTAACTGAAAGAAAGAAAGGAGGACCTCGACTTATTATGAAGAGAGAGACGAGAGTTGCAAATGTAAGAGTAAGCCAACTTAAGGAAGGGGAAGGGACAACTAGCTCAGGAGGAAAAAGAGAGAGGGACGCAATACAAGAGGGGGGAAGACTAAGAGGTAAAGAGGAGGCAAGACGACAGTGTGGGATGTCTCTGACGACGGTCTGCCCCTCATAAACTCCGAGGTTTTATAATCTAATAAAATTTAATAAATCTTATCTTTCCCTCATAATTGGTTCACTTTATGATGTTCTTTGACATCAAAACACGACCAGGCGAGAGGAGAGAGGCCGTTGCATTAGCCAGTCGGGATCCAAGGACAGGAGGAAGATGGTGTAGAGTCGAGGGAAAACACAGATCCACTCTCTCCTAGGCAAGGACGCGTCGGGAGGGTATTGATCCACTTGTCTTTGCAGGGCCCGAGGCAACATCTACTGATAACCGCAAGTTCCTTCACACGACATCCTTATCACCAACTTACTCTTTTACGGCACCATACAGAATTCATTATACCATGCTTAAAACTTCATCAACCATAATTAATCAGCTTATAACCCCAGCACAAACAAAGGCGATTATTGGACAACACTTTTTTTTTATAGGAAACTAAACAGAAAATTCCACTACGTACTGAAAATCTCAAAGCAGTAAACATATCCAGACACAAGACCCTCCTGACCTGCCCCCTCAGCACGGTCTGTGTAGAGAAGAGGAAAGCGAGTTCAAGACGTACGCTCCTTGAACATCAATTCCATTTCGTTCGGAGAGGTGGACAATTTTTACGGGTGTAGTGTAAGAGGCTGGCTGCTCCTTTTAATGAGATGGGCCAGAAACTCAGTCCCTCTCCACATTTCTTATAGTTCCTCACAGTCGCATGGAGGAACAAGCTATTCTCTTAGGCTTATTTTCCAGACTTGGTGACACTAATTGGGTAGACTGTATTATTTTATCTTCAACAATAGGTAATTCCAGACTTCATATTAACATGTCGTACTGTATTAAGAAGATTTTGATCATCGCTGTTTTTATTTATCCAGATTTTCACCACTCTTCTGTTACAAAGGAGTAATTTCTATCATACCGTATAGAAGAAGTTTCGTGTTTTATCATAGTTGAAACATTCATAACGGCTGTTGTTTTTGTAGTTATAGCTCCATTGTATACAGCTTAACGGTAAAATGTAATATAAAGGGGCACACACACACACACACACACACACACACACACACACACACACACACACACACACACACACACACACACACACACACACACACACACACACACACACACACACACACACACACACATAAAACCACCCTGTTATTTTCCCACATTCTTTGAAAACGAACATAATTAATCCAGCTAACTCCCCAAATCACGCTTATTGTACACATTAATAATTCATCCCACAAATCTGACAACCTCAACAACGAAAGAGCTCCCAGAGTTGTGCAAGGAAAGAAACAAACTCACACCAATGATAGCAGGTGCCGTCTCCCTCTCTCTCCGACTTCCCTTTCACTTCCTCTTCTCATCAATCACTCCACAAAGTGAGAGGAGGAAAAGAAAGGGGAGAGACTGGTGGAGGTGGGAGAGGGACAGGACGGGAGGGAAAGGGAGGGAATCGGGCGTGTGTGTGGGAGGGGAGGAGTAGGGGGAGAAACTGGGAGGTTACATTTTAGGAATGAGGGAAGAGGCAAAGAATCTAAGAGTAATATCAGGAATGAGAATATGTGAAAGAAAGAGAGAGAAGAGCAAAGAAGTATAAAAAGAGAGATATGTGGAAAGAGAGAAGCGGATGAGAAAAGGGAAGGTTAAGAGATGAAAAAGAGCGGAAGGAAATAACAAAGAATAAACTCTAAAAGTAATGTTAGAAATTAATTAATGGATAAACAAGGCAAACGAGAAAAACAGAATGGAACAGAGTATGAAAGTGAGATGGGAAAAGATAAAAAAAAGAACGGCAGGGAATATAAAAGTAATAGAGATGAGAGCATAGCCAGGAAAGGAGCAGCATAAATAAAGACAGACATAGAAAGAGAGAAGCGGATGAAAACAGGAAGAGGTAGGAGGAAAATGAACGGAATGGAGGGAACGCCAGTGAGAGAGGGCGTGGGAGGAGGGGAAGAGGGAGGTAGGAGGCGCCTGTAGAAAAGAGCAGGCTGATGGAAGGACGTCGTGACAGGGAGGGAAGGGAATTAAAGAATGAATTTAAGATGAGGCTGGATAAAGGGGGAGGAGCTGGAATGAGTGACGTGTGAAGATGAGCAGAAGGGAGAGTCAAGGTAGGAGTGACGTCGCTGGAGGATTCATTGAGAACCGTAGGACAAACGCTAGGGTGAATGGGGAGAAAGTTGGCGATAGAAGGGTCAGTTGAAGGAAAATACCAAGAACTGCAGGGGAGTGTATTCACTAAAGAGATAGCATAAACCAGAGAGCGCGCAAACACACACACACACACACACACACACACACACACACACACACACACACACACACACACACACACTAGTAGTAGTAGTAGTAGCAGCAGCAGCAGCAGCAGAAGTTGTTGTTTTGACTGAGTTGTTGTTGTTATTGTTATGGTTATAGCCTCAGGTTTATCTGAATTCAGTGAACTGGTGGCTGAAGTTGCCCTTTCCCTGGCATTTCACCATCCTCTTTTTAGGGGTAGGGAGAGATGAAGGATGTTTGTATAGTTGATCAACTTTATCAGGTTGAAAAAAAAAAAAAAAAATGCGGGGACAGGGCGACATGGAGGCGATTTGTTTGTGGCCACCCCTTACGGGATTAAGGGGTCTGGCAGTAGATAGACAGATAGAATATAAATGCTGAATAACCGACACTGCATTAACAAAACACAGTAACAAGTCTAAAATATTTTCTGCTTCACGATCCCGCCTTTTACTACGTTGTCAGTTTTTCGTTAAGCAAAAAACTGGGTATGCTAATTCATAGTGAAACTTCTCCGATACTCGTGACGTCCTCGGCCTATTAGCCGTTTTTCGTTTCTCATAAAAAAAAAATTCAGTAAATCCACTACGGTAACACACCCATCTCCTCTTTTTCCTTTTTCTTCCTCTTCTCCTCGTCTGCTATATAATTCTTACTTTCTCTTTCTATTTCCCACACTGTTTCCCTTACATGTTTTCGTTGACATTCTCCCTTCCCAGTTCTTATCTTCTCCATTTTCCTTCACTAGTCACCCTTATCCTCTATTAATTTTTCCTCTTCACCTCCAACTTCACATTTTTTCTTACTCCTCCTCCTCCATGTATTTTTTTTACTCGTTCCTGTATAGAAGTTCTCTTCTTTTATTTTCCTGCATCCCTTCACTTTCCATGTTCCTTATCCTCAAACTTCTTTTTCCCTCATCGGTTGATCTTCATCATTTTCCCTCCATCTACCTCCCTCTCCATCCCTCACATCCCTCCTCATTCGCTTGCCTCACTACAAGTTTTCACTTTCTCACCTTCCCCCACTCTCTCTCTCTTCCCCAGTTCCCCCCATCTACCCCCTTCACTTCCCCCTCCATCCTGTCAGCCCCATAAAAGATTGCAGTAAAAAGTGGATGACGTGATAAATCAATGGCTAAATGTTCTATTCTCTGAACGCCATTCAAAACGTGTAAATAGAGGAGAGTGAGGGAGGGAAACAGTGGGAGGGGGAAATATCTTTGTCTTTCCCACCCTTTGTCCCTCAAATCACTCATTCCTTAATAACTAAACACCCGAACTCCTCGCCGCTCATTCACCGCCCTCTATATTAGCACAGCAGACTATCAAACTTTTAGGAGGGTCTTTAAGTTTTAACGATAGGAAACTGCCATTTGCCATCACTCTCGCTGCTAAAAGAGAAGCCCCAGAGCAGAAGGTGGTTTAATGGTAGTATGAGAGTCTAACTCGTGGATAACATTGTCAATCCATTTTTAGGTACCGAAAAGGGATTTCTTCCCGTGGTGACATCGACGTCCCTGACGTCCCTCGACTCTTTCCATGTTCTTAATAAGGATGGTGGTCTCAGGGATAATATAACTTCACGTGCAGTTTGCTGTTTTCATGGTCAAAGGAGTCCGGGTTTGTTACAACACAATTTGACTTCGTCGCATCGTATTCCTACTATCTCTGGACAATTTCATTCAGGTACAGAGAGACCCTCCAGACTGGTGAGGTTAGGTATAACCTTTATTTACTTGTTCATTGCATGAAGCCCCCCAAAACCTGATTCAAATCATGCGCCGGCAACAAGAATAAATATAGCACTTCACCTCACTGAAGGGAGTATAATGGTGCAGTGCTCGGCTGTGGCTTCATTAAAAAAGATCTCGTTTTGCAGAAACATGTGTGTCTAAATTTCCCAGAATATGAATGATAGCGGCTGACAAATGTGCTTTGTAGAAAAATAAATAAGCCGGGGCTCTTATTTCCCAGCAGACGACACCAGCGAACACGCGCAAGATTGTGCTGGGAACCGCCCCTTACAAGCACCTTCATTGTTTTGGGCTTCATAATTTGCCAGGATTTTTTTATCTTTTTTTATTTTTAGGAACAGATCAACGTCAAATTTCATGATATCAAATATTATTTTCGGTGTAATCTTGAATGATACAGAGAAATCTGTTCCTCTCGGAGATAAGCTATTGACTACTTTTATGCTGAAATCATGAATACCTGGCACAGAAATGTCAGCAACCTTGGAACAAAGGTTGTAGAGGAAGTGTGACGGAAAAGGTCATGATGGACCTTACTGACATAAAAGGTCGTCTCTGACGTCAGTTATATCAATTTATAATGCAGAGGAATCAACATCAAGCAATGATGAAGAAGGTTTGCGAGAGGTCCTCAATGGGAGGGGCAAAAGAGCAGGTCCGCTTTGGGGTGCAGATACTCGCAGGGCGGGGCGTTGGGCGGGCCAGGGGCGGCAGGGCGGAGGCGTCAGCTTTAAGCATGAAGCACGAGGCTCCGGCAGGCAGCAGGCGCCCCCCTCCCTGCCCCCACGCCACTAGCACCCCCCCGATAAACCTTCCACTCCCCTCCTCTCCCACTGTCCCCTCTCCCCTCCTATTGCCCCGTACTTCCACCAAGCCGGCTGACCCACATTGCTGACTCTCATACATAACATTTTACGAGCACTGCTGATTTATCCATGATGTTCAATATTGGCCGGCGTTTGAGACCTACACAAAAGACATCCTGAGAAGCGGGCAGCCTTGTCCAGAGAACTCTTTGCTAATAGTGGTGACTCTTGCCACCCCACCACGGCATCCCTCGCTGCTACGGACATCTCCCTTCCGCTGGACCCTGCCACGAACCGGACCCAGGATCGGTGAAGTTTGCACCACCACTCTGCTGTAGCCGACTGCTACTGCTGCTTCTGCCAGGGGTAACCGTGCGTATTTTCATTGCAGTAAAGGTCGCTATTGTCCTTTTATAGGGCTGATGACTAATGTGTCTGCGGCCCATTCATACTTCTAAGTCGTCGCCAGGATAAGAGGGGAAATTGTGTCTCCTTTATGTAATTTTGTCCTGATTTTCAAATGTCACTTCGGCTTTTTCATACTTCAGTGCTGTTGGAAAGATAGTAGGAAATGTCTCATTACCTTATATATTGCATTTTGTTTTCTATTTCAACGTTAATTGTCGCAAGAGTTAGAGGGCTTTTTATCTGTTGTTATTCACAATTTTTTTTCTTAATTTTCTCCTCAGCAAATGTCAAATGCCAGGATAATTCTAGCACTGCAAGCATTCCTTTCAGAGAAGGAAGTCTCACCCTAAATAATTTCTTGCTTCGCTTTAATTCTTTGCTTCTTCGAAATCCTTCACCTGTTCCATTTGTACAGGGCAAGAGGGATGTGTTCTTTACCCGTATATAGTCTACTGCCTTTTTCATTGTCCTTTCCTTTTCCATATGGTCCTCACATTTTTGCCAGGTGGAAAGAGTCCTGTGATTTTCCAAATTCTTTACTTTACTTCTCCCCCTTCTTCAGTTTCTATGCCAGGGTTGTGAGAAAAGATGCTTCCATATATTATAAACGTGTTAACAGTCTATCCAAATCTTCATATTAAGTAGTTGTAATGGGGATATAATGGCAGTTTTTCCGAGACAGATTCTTGACCACATTTAAAGGTAAATGTCGGGCTCAAATTATTGCAAATTTACAAAAAATCCAAGTAGAGTGCAGTATGTACGTCTTCCAAAAATAACTCTGCTGGGGAAACTACTTGCTTTACTTTGTTTCTTTTTGGCTCTTCTTCCTTTACAATGAAACTGTTATGGGGAAAGAAAACTCATGTAACCTACTGTAATTTCTCTTTCCCTCGATTAGTTTTCACTGACTTTTATTTTTCTTCCACGTTCTGAATCTTCCTTCCTTTATCACGTTGTTGTGAAGGGGAATGAAGCCTTATTAATGTCTCCTTTTCCTTCATTTACTTTTTTATAAACTTAGAGCTGTCTTTCCTCTAATCATGTCACTTACAAGCAAAAGACAATACTAAAAACATCCCCGTTTTCTTCAGTTCCTCTTCATTATCTCTAGCTGATTCTGTTTTTGTTGTAACTCTTCTTTTATCACGTCGCTGCTAACCCCATGCCATCATTTTTTTTTAGTTTATCCTCAGTACTGTTTGGCAAATTAGTTCTAAGAAACCAAATACTGTAGCTCTAAAATATTCTCCCAATTAAAAATAACTGTCCGGTGACACCAGTGAGGAAACAAAAAAAATGTTCTCTGACCGAAGGGATAAATTTTTCTCATACATCACCTCTGATTTATTTCCTTTTCTAATATTCCCCGTCTTCTAAAATTTCTATTACCGTGTCACAGCTAAGCGGGAAGACAGTTTTTATTATTAACACTCTCAGATACAATACTATTCTCCTTATCATGTGAGGGTTAAATTCTCCCTTTCCTTCAGTCCCTTTTAATATGTTTCCTGATGTTTCTTTCTCCCGACCCGTCACTCCTTCCCCCATTCCCCCCTAGCTCGCCCGCGTCATCCCATCGCCAGCTCATTATCCGCAGTTCCCAGCACTAGTCTCATTCGTTTTCCTCCGTTCATGCCCTTCCATATGAGTTTCTCCCCATTCGCTCACTCCGTATTTCTCATCCGTTCCCCGACTCATATCCTCAGCCTTTCTCTGTTTTCTCGCCCCTCCCCCCCTCTTTCCCCCCCAATCCACTCACTCATACGGCGTCTACAATATCGTAATTGTTTTTTATCTCTTTTTAATTTTGTTCTTTTCTTTTTACGTTAACTTTATCAGCAGAATAAAATTGTCTGATGTTATCTAGAATTGAAAGCTATAAAGTTGTTTCGACCATGATAAGATGAATGATCTCAGTATTAACACTCCTTGGCTCCAGTGAGGTTGTGCGTTCGATGGAATAGACTGCTAGAGTTGTCTCAGCCATAAGATGGTTAGCAAATGCATTTCCATCTTTGTTTTCCACTTCATATACTTTCTCTTCCTCTAATCTTGTCTGGCCTTAATCTTCTTCTCTTTCACTCTTCTCTTCATATCCGCCTCCTCTCCAATCCTGCTTCATCCGCTTCATTCCAGAATATTTCATCTTTTCCGTGTTATCGACAGCCATTATTTCCTCCTCTCCATTTACCTTCGCACTCTTCGTCATCATCATCATCGCCACCACCAGCCGCCTTCCTTCTTCCATCCTCACACAAATCTCCTCTCGCCGTCACCTCGCCTAGACCTTCCTACCTAAACGCCCCTCATCAAACTGCCTTTAGCGACCCCCTCCACCCCCTGCGACATGGTCATAACCTGCTTCCCACACCCCCCACCCTCCTTCACCACCTGTCCCCCCCCCCCTCGCCTAAAACTTCTGACTAAATTTGGGTCCAGGTCTCCGAGGGAAAACTCTGGGACATTTCTCAAGTGGTCCTGGGTGATTTCTTAGCCTGCCTCCCTCCACTCGCTCCCTCTCTCCTCACCCGCCAGCCTCCTCAAAGCCCGTGATTTAGTGAGAAAAATGTAAACACACACTCAACAAATTAGAACAGCTCCCTCCGTTCCTACTTCAACCTACATCCCCAGCGCTACCCTAACCTGCCTTATTGCAAATGGCCTTGTCTTGTCTGGGTCCAACGTTTCCATGGCAACCGAGGAGTCATAGATGGTGCGGCTGTGCCAAAAGCTTACTTTACTTACGGCCATTCAGCAAGGAGATCTTACGATTCACGTGCAGAAGAGAAACGACCGAGTCGCTGCAGCAACTTTCTGCTGTCTCATTAGTTAGTATGTTCGCCTGTAGGAAAATCTTGAGACTTTGATTTTAAAACAAATTAAGAAACTGATAAATTTGTGGATACTGAAAATTAAGACATGCCTATGGAGGTCTTTAAGCGGTGTTTAAAGACTTTCTAATGTGTATATACATATATTAATACCTTAAGCAGTTAACTGGCTTACATGTAGTTTACTGACGGAGGGCGGTTGAAGTGAAGGGAGGGAGAGGTGATTGTACACACACACACACATATATATATATCATCAGCCGTTTGAGTATCCACTGCAGGACCGGCCTATCCCGACCGAAGCGGGAACGATACAGCCAATGTATCTCTACCTAGTGGCTTAGGCTGTCTGGTAGAGATTGTATGTAGGGTGAGAAGTGCTTGTAGTGTTGGAGTGGCTTTGGATGTGTGTATAGTTTGTGAACCAAGTGCAATCGGCCCACGCAAGCCGACTGGGTGCAAGCATACTTTATAGAAAGCGACACTGGTTCAGCCACAGCACCCTTTGTGTCCGCCAATGCAGTACGTGGCCGGATGAACACTCCCAAAGTTTATTATCCTGGCGGGGCGCGAACCCAGGTTCACCCGTGTACGAAACGCACACTCTACCACTGTACCACAGAGGCTTATATATATATATACTGTATATATATATATATATATATATAAAACACAGTTCGGCCAAATCATACATATATATATATATATATATATATATATATATATATATATATATATATATATATATATATATATATATATATATATATATATATATATATATTAAACACAGTTCGGCCAAATCATACAACTCTTGAGAGAGAGAGAGAGAGAGAGAGAGAGAGAGAGAGAGATTAGGGGACAAAATTCGGCCTAATTATTTAACACTTGTGCATCTCACTCTTCTCTGCTGACTTATATTCATAAACTAAGAGAGGTTTGATGTTTTTCTCTGACCATAGATACTTCTCTTTAATACGATGCATTAGGGAGGAAAGTGATGGATGTACTCTAAATGTGAAGCAGACGCATAGGATTAGCAGGCGAATGTTACACCCTGACTGAACATTGAGGAGAAGACAGACAAACAAAGAAGGTTAATTTCTTCTGTATAAGAGGGAATGATGAGTTAGGTCCCTGGTCCCCCGTGCCTCTCCTCCCAGGCAACACCTTGTCCACTCCTCCAGGGCAGAACACGAGCAGCGACGGCAGTATCGTGTCGCTGGGCGGGCTGGGTCCTGTCGCCGCCCATCCACCTGAGACAGTTACAGTGTTATCGAGGGCTCCCCGGGGGACCGCTGGGAGATAAATGGCAGAACACTCCTTTTTGGCCGCTTTAATGGTCGTAGAAAAGCTCGCCTCTTCCTCGACCCACGGACAGGACTTCAAAGGACGGATTTCGGTCCCTTGACGCAAATAAATACTTCACAGAAATATTTTTGATAACACTCTCACGGACGGGAAAAACCTTTACTAATTTATTACACCCACCCCAGGCGACTTAATTAATTGAGAACGAATCAAAGAACCCTGAGTAAGAGTACAGTTACCATTAACCCATTCATGGTTGGAAGAGTTTTAGTAATCCAATCCAAGTAACGTCAAACGATTTTATTCAGCTGAGAGTATATAATAGTTTTCAAGGTTTAGGAATAAAAGCCGCAGAAAATAATTAACACCCATTATACACCAGTTAATTATTATAACACGAGTAATTAATTATAGCATCTGGTTTCCGTGAATATATTACCCCCCCCCCTTTTTTTTTTTTTTTTTTTTTTTGCACGGCCGATGGGAGTAATGGTTTGACTATACTTGCCATATTACAACATAAGGAAATTAGTCAGCAACGAACACGGTTAATTTTAAAGTTGGTAGGAAATAGAACGACACCACACCTTCAAACTGTCTGCCTGTCCCGGTAAGTCCGGCTGAAAGGAAAAAATAATACTGCAGTTGTTCCGCCTGACGTGTGTGTGTGTGTGTGTGTGTGTGTGTGTGTGTGTGTGTGTACAGGAGTGGCCCAGCTCACCACCCGCTAGTCCCATACTGACAGGCGTGAACATATTAGGCTTAGTCGAATTACATCACATATGATTATAGCCTCCCTCCATCCAATTATTATGCTGATTAGAGTATCTCTGCATACATATCCACATATATACTTGTATGTTTCTAAATATTACATCGTTACTATCCAGAAACGCACAATATATATATCATTTAGAAGGATAATCGTACAATAGTATTAGGATGAACTATTACACCTGTTTGTACCGTATGTTAAGATAGTGTACTTGTTCATTTCCCTAGCCCAGCTGTATCAAGTTATAAGGTACTGTAACTGAAAAATCGTAAGTAAAGTTTCTGTATTCTGAGATACATTGTAATCTTTATCCCTTTCGTGGTAGGAAGAAGTCTAGTATTCTACTGGAGTTAACGTCAGGCGATTTTATTCGGCTGAATGATTCATAGGAGTCTGTGTCAATGACAGGTAAAGGCACAAAGTTCAATCAGTTTCGAGATGTATATTATATGTTTGCGTAGTCAGAAATGTATTTGATTACCACAGAATATGGACATGAGCAGATTCTTTTAAGAAAAATTAAAAGTGAAATGTTTAATGAACGCTTTCATAATTACAAATTGTAGGTGCTAGAACTGTATGTAGACGGCTAAATTCCAGCTCACTCGAAGTAGTGCTGCCTTCAGGTAATTCTTCACCTTGTGACAAGCCTGATGGCGTACTGTAATCCTGGAAACCATTGCCTATGCCAAGAGATAACCATATAACCAAATGACAAATAGTGATTTAGTAGGTTAGGGTGCTCCCAGTAGATGAACCCTGCAAGGGTTTACATCCGAGGAATGGGGTATAATTGTTCACATAATGCCACTCAGGGGAGAGTGACGTTGGTCCTCTCGTCTTATATGTTAGGACTGAGTAGCCTAACCCCGGGTCCCTACGGTCTTGATAGGGAAGAAAGGATTGGCTAATGGATGGATGGACAACCATCTCACATGGTCGTACCCTCAATGGCTGGGAGAGTTCTCCAGCATATCGTCCTTCCTAGCTTGTTTCAGTAAATAGCAAACTATGGCTAATGAGAACTAGGTTGTTATTATACATTAAACAAATACATAAAAGTGTACAAGAGCGTACGAGAATACGGTCTAGAGCACTGACAACGCTTCGACACCAGAAGAACTCAGCTAATTCATTACGGTCTCCCGTTCCGCCCTCCATCTTCCTTAATTTCTGTCCGTCACTTCTGCCTCCCTCTGTCACCTTATCTGTCTTCTGTCTCCCTATCATCCATTCTCTCTCCCCTTCTTCATTCCTACACTGCATACTGGCTTGATTTATGCCGTCTTCCATCTTTCACTTTGAACCTCTTCCTGTCCTTCACCCTGTTTTCATCTCTACCTCCTACCCTATTTTCTTCCTTGATTTTTATTCTGTTTGGCTCTTCATCGTGTATCCAGGTTCCTTTCATACCCTCCTCCATTGATTCCAGTTTTTCATATTTCTTACATCCCCATGTACATTCATCCAGAGAACTTTGGTTATCCAAAAGTTCGAAGGGAGACCGGCGTTTCTTCCTATTTTTATGTATATCTGATCAGACTTTGGATCTCAGGATGGTGCTATATAAATTATTATTGATCGGCATAGAAGGAAAGTACGAATATTAAGGAATAGTGAAATAATAGAGGCAGAAGAATGTTTCTAAACACTTCGTTGTTACAGCTACAGTAGCAATGATAATTTTGTTGATGTACGTTTGCCATAATTCATCTTTCCGCTCTATACTTACTGTATCCTGTCTTATGCTTCCCTCGAGACCCTTATGCCTCCTGCTTCCAGTCCTTCCAGATAATCCATCACCTACCTTCCCTTCCTTTCACTCTTCTTATATTTTCCCTCATCTCCTACCTTCCTGTTTCCCCATTTTCTCTTTCACCACATTCTTCCTTTCCTTCCAGGTCCCCATAATCTTCCCCACCTCCTGCCTTCCCACCCTTTCAGTTCCCCATATACAGTTCGTACTCTCCCTTCCTTCCAGTCGCTTGTTATTCTCCCTCACTTTCTGCCATCCCTCCTTTTCAGTTCCACATATTCTCACCTACTTCCTTCCCTCCCTATTTGTCTTTCAGTAATTACCTTCACTCCCTGTGTTCCCTCCCTTTCAGTTTGCCAATATTCCCTCTTACCTCATGCCTCCTCCCGTGCCTTTACTCTTGTCTTCCAACCTTCCTCTCCTCATTTCCGTCTTCCCTTCCACCCATTTTGCCGACCACCTTAATTTTTCTTGCCTCCTTCACCTCCTCCCTCATGCTTAGTCTTTTATTTTTTTCTTGTCTTCCATCCTGCCTCTCCTAATGTCCCTTTTCTTTCTGTCCTGTTTGGCCTACTTTCTTATTCCTTGTCTGCCTTCCTTACTTCTTTCTGCTCCCCTCAATTCCTCCCTCCCAGTATGCTTTTTTTCCTGTATACAGTCCTGTCACTCCTCTGGTCTACATTTTTGTCTTCTTTTTTTTTTTTTTTTACTGTTTTCTTTGTTTCTTTTTGCATGCCTTGTTCATTTCTCGTTTCCTCTCTTATTACCTGCCTCCCAACTTACCTCTTTTCCTGCCTTCCATCCTTCCTTTCCCAGTGCCTCTCTTCCTGCTTGTCCTCTTCCAGGCATAATTCCTTTATTTTCCCTAGCCTGTCCACTTTACTTCTCCTTGTCTCCGTCATTTCCTTTCTCTCCTTGGCTACCTTTCCTCGTTCTTACCATCTTGCCTCCCTCTCTGCCTGCCTCCTGCCATCACCACAAACACCACCACCACCAAACACCTTTTCTCTTCTCTGGACTAGCAAGTTCCGGCAAAGAAAACAGACTTATCAGGTGTCGTTACTTTTCCGGGGAGCGTGATAACGGGGGAGGTGGAGGGAGGAAAGAATGTACAGGGAGGGAGGGAGGGAGAAAAGAACGAGACGGGAGGAAGGGAGGAAGGGACGAATGAGAGGGGAGAGGGTGGGAAGAAAGAGAAGGGGTTAGGGAGGGAGAGGTGGAGGGGGGCGAATGTGAGAGATGAAGTACGGTGCGGGGCATATATTGCAGACATCGGTGGTGGGCCGTGGAAGCGATAAGGTGAGATACTGTGATGGCACCTCTCACCCACCCACCCTCCTTTCACCCTTCTCACCCACCCTCCCATCACCCTCCACACCCACCTACTGGACATACGTTGGGTCAAAATGGTCGCTTTCGTCTTTATTCGTGCTGCTGAATATCTTTCGTAAAATAAGATAGGTCGTTACGTAAAATATAATAAATTCCAAGCAGGTACAATACATAAATAAGCCTGATATTCCATGGCCTGTAATCCTGTCTGTTAAGGTAGCTCATAGTTTTTTTTTTTTAATTTGTTCTTATGGAACGTTGACTTGTTATTATTTGTTGTTATAAAAGTAGGTGTCGATATCAACCGCATCATGATTAAATAAGTTCTAATATTCTATCCCAACTATAGCCAGACATTTTGTTCACCTGGAAGTCAGTCAAAGTGGCCCGAGTTAATACTGTCATGCACCACTGATCCGTTCACTATGGTACAACTTCAGAAACCTACTCCAACTAGAGCTAGACGACCATTCTCAAGCTGAGTGATTCACAGGAGCCAAAGAAGGAATATTATTACTGTTAACTGTTTCCTGGTCCACACAACTCCAGTTTTCTTTGTCACCTAACGCCAGACGACTCTGTTCACGTGGGAGTGAGTCAAAGGAACCTGAGTTGAGAGTGAGAGAGAGAGAGAGAGAGAGAGAGAGAGAGAGAGAGAGAGAGAGAGAACAGTAAGTTGTGTGGAAAATAAATATCTAAGGAAACAGTGCAAAGAGAACATCTTAAGCTGACGAAAGTACGAACTTATGGCTCTCTGTTCCATGTTCTTTGAGGTCAAGGAGGCTTCCTGGCACTTTTTTTTTTTCTTTTTCTTTACTGTAATCAGTTTGCTTTCGTCTGTTGGAACCTAGTCACTCCTGTAACATGGTTACGAAGTTGTCATTGCGTGAAATTTGATGGCCTGTAATTACGAGGAAGGAATGAGTCTCCTTCATTACTAGTTATAAAAACTTTCCTGTCTGACTACACCTGGCCATTAACCATGCTGAGAAAAGTTACGGACCTTTGTCAGATGAAAACAATCCGACTATAGTATATTCTTGTATCCGATACGTTAATGCATTCTTGTATGATATTTAAGGGTTCCAGATCACTATTAATACGATATCGATAAAAAACCTACAGCAGAAAGCAAAATAAGACGGTAAAAAAGAGGTGCAAGAAGCCTCCTATGATCATGAGAGTATTGCTTCACTTAGCCCACGACGGAGGCCTAACATACACGAAATAACGAAATATCTGGAGGACCTTCCTCTTGTAAATGGATATATTTTTTATCATATTCCTTTTATGCAAGAAGGAGAGGAGCCGCCTGTAGTGCCCATTCTTCCCTTCAGCTTTCCCATCCTACACACAAAAACGCACGGCAGGAGAGGCAGCTTCAGAGCCCCGTTTTTTTCCCATCTTTTTTCTCAGGCCTTGTCGATGACCAAATTTTTAGTACGCCGGTGTTAGTGAGATGAATTTAATCGTATGTAGAATATCGTGCGGTGTGAGGAAAAAATGTGATTGACTGTATGTGCCAATTGGGATTAGGAGGTACGATTATATAGCTGAGAGTTCCATACTTGACTGGTACAAATTTTTAAGAAACCGTAGGAAATGCAAACTGGAACGGAACGAAGAGTAGAATGCAGGTTTTCATTTCTTCAGTGGGATAACATCTTGCTTAGCCTTATTCTTAATGTTAGCTGACGATTCTCTTAAGCTTGGAGATCCTTCATACTGAAGGGGTTACAAATAGTCTCCATCACCACCTACCCTACGAAGGCTTTTCTTCCTTTTTCTTTTTGAGTCCATGCTGTCGCCAGAAGACTTAAATCAGCTTCGACAAGACTTGAAGTAGTGAGGAAGTTAGAAATAATCTGGATTCAAGCATTCAGTATGGTGACATCTTTCATACTTAGTTTTTCATCCTTCTACCGTCAAACATTACTGTATAGTATTTCACAACAAAGGGAGACTTTTCACAGTGATGGGCTTAGAACATCGCAATTAACACCTTTCATCACCAAGACTCGTCTATTATTACTACCGCCAAATAAAACCCTGAAGAGTGTCAACATAGTGGGGAAATAAAGGAACGAAAATGTGAATGGGGAGAAAAGTACGAGAGAGAAAAATGAGCGAGGATGAATGGGAAGTGAGATGCGACAAAACGAAAACGGGGAGCAAAAGGGATGTAACAGAATAGAGGGACATGGAATACGGAAGTAAAATAAGAAAACGCAGAAAGACGGAAATAGTGTAAAAGAAACAAAGAAGGAAAGCATAGTAGAAAATAAGGAATGAACAGAAAAGTCTTTCAAAGTTCAAACAAAGGTAGGAAATGGAGTAAAAAAATAAAAAAGATAAAGGAAAACATAAAAGAAATGGGAAATAGGAATCAACAGAAGAAAGCAATGTAAATAAAGAATGAAATACGATCACATAGCCTAAGAAAAGAGAAATGAATGAATGAAGAGATACAGGATACCATGAAAGGACCGAAGAGGAATAAAAAGGATTTAAGCAGGGACACATAAGAGGAAAGAATATGACAAAAATAAGTGAATATGGAAAGTGTAAAGGGAATGGAAATGGAATAAAGTGATCAAATGGGAGTGATGAAAGAGGGAAGATATAGGAAGAAGGAAGATGAAAAGAGTGAAAGGAACAGGAAGAGGGGAGATAGGACAGGTGCGTGAGTGAGGAGGGGAGACGGAAGAATGCATGAGTGAAGAGAAAGCAAAGCTGAACGAGAGAGAGAGAGAGAGAGAGAGAATGCAAATGTCCTTGAATAAAAGTGAACGAATGAAGGAGAAAGACAGGATGTAGGCAAGGTGTGAAATAAAGAAAAAATATGTACAACAGAAGAGTCTGTGAATCAGAGAAACAATAAGAAAGTGTTGTAGTTCTGGCCAAAGTAAAAATGCGAAGCGAGAGAAAACAGAGAGGAAACACACACACACAAAAGAGAAACTGAAAACAAGGCATGGATGGAGACGAAGGTACGTGAAAATTGCACAATGCACGTTAACCAGTTCAGTCTCGGGAAGTCCTTTGGTTTTTATTCTTACTATTTTTAAAACTATCTTCTTTAACTTTTTTTTTTTTTTTGAAGGAGTTTGATTTAGCCTTAGATAGTCAGTAAAGTAATAACTCGTTCATACGTGCTATTAGTCTTCTTTAGATTAGGCATTTTTGTTTATAATGTAAGGCCAAAAAATATAAAAATGAAAAAAAAAAAAATTATATTAAATATTTATTATTAAATTCGTGGAAGACCACGAATAGGATGGATGGACAGTGTGAAGAGAGCGCTGGATGCGAGAGGGATGTCTGTTGAGCAAGGAAGAGTGGCTGTGCGTGACAGAAATAAATGGAGAGAAATTGTGAATGAATAAGTGATGACGCAGCCCTGAGGGGATATTCTCCCGTATTTGGTCTGATCAGCTAGTCAGGTCAGGTGCGGGTAAGGGGATGGGTCTGTTATGATGTGGCAGGGGTAAACCAGTTCTGCTGTCGGGCCCTGCTGCGGATGTCACTGATTGCATTGCCCAGTTGACCCTTGTGCGGTGTGGTGCGGTGAGGATCTGTCCGTTCTCCCCTTTGGGGCTAAGATGCGAATGAATGTGTTTGAATGGATGAGTAAATGGAGAGTGAGTCGTCCTGTCTCGGCTACCTCCCTTTTCTTGTGGGAATCATCCTTTTTATATATATATATATATATATATATATATATATATATATATATATGTATATATATATATATATATATATATATATATATATATATATATGTACGTGAGAGAAAGTATATCTGTATATATGCATGGAAGTGTGTGTGTGTGTGTGTGTGTGTGTGTGTGTGTATACAGTATATATATGTATTTGTATATATATGTATATATGGGGGAGGCGGTGGCTGAATCGGTAGACAGACGGCCTGCAGTCCTAATGAACCCAGGATCGAATCCCGGCTGGGGCAGGGAACAGTTTAAGGATTTGCATTTCCTAAAAAGGCAGACTTTCCTGATCTACCAGATGACCCGCCGACATGTCGTAAAAATACCCCCGCTAACACCAATACACCAGTCCTGTATGAGACAGCCCTAGCATGTGTTCAATATGGACGGTGGGTGTTAGCGCCGAAGTGGTGACATGTGGAGGTGTAGGAGGCCTTAGGATAGGTGACTGCCCCCATGAAATAGGCCCTGAGCCTTTGCCCAGAGTCGGACACGTAAAAAAATATATATATATATATACGTATATATATATATATATATATATATATATATATATATATATATATATATATATATATATATATATATATATATATATATTTAATGACCAGGGGCTTTGCCCCAATGGTCGATAGGCCAAAAAAAAAAAAAAGCTACTAGTTGATGCTTTTATTCAGCTTGAGAGAAACTTTTGAAATTGGATGGGTTAGGTATGGCCTTCACTAGCCTCATAATTACGAGAAATCTTTCCTAAATTGAAATAAAATCATATTCATAAAATTGGAATAATCAGAGAAAAGAAAAAGGAAATTGGAATGAAGGAGTTAAAGTTAGCGGAGAGAGAGAGAGAGAGAGAGAGAGAGAGAGAGAGAGGGAGAGAGAGAGAGAGAGAGAGAGAGAGAGAGAGAGAGAGAGAGAATATGAGAAATAAACAAGGCAGAGTAGGCTAACGTATGGAAGGTATGAGAAAAAGAAGAATGAAAATTAAAACAGGTGAAAGAATGCCTGTGCAGTACGCTTAAGTGACAGAGGTGTGAGGATGACAGGCAATGGAGGCAGGTGAACAAAGAAGAGTACGCCAGAACGGTGGAGGACGAAGAGAGGAGAATACGTTGAGGGCGAGAAAGATTAGAGGGTGATTCAGTAGAAAAAGAATGAGAAAAAGAAAATACAGTGAATGAGAGAAGAAAAGTTAGCGAAAGAGGGAGAAGACAGTAAGCAAAAGTGGATGAGAATGAAAAGAAAGATAATGAAATGCGTGAGAAAAACAATACACAGAATGAGAGAAGACAAAGGTGAAGTGAACGACGGAGGTGATAGTACGGAAAAGTGGATGAGGTGCGAGAATGAAAAGAAATATAATGAAAGACAATAAAAAAAATGAGAAAAAAATAAAAGGAAACAAGGGAAGAGGAAGATCAGCTTGCTAAAGTATGGGGAAGTGCAAGAATGAGAAGAAAATCAATTGAACCAGGAGAGTGAGAAGAGTGATAGTTCTCTGACTACTTCCCTGCAAATAATTCATAAAACCCTGCGACTCATTGGAGTAGTAGGCAAGAAGGTTAAGAAAATTATTAGGAAAAAGGGCAGTGACAGTAGGTTAAGGCAGTCTAGACGACGTGCTTGAAAAAGAAAAGGAGCAGAGAACGAGAAAGGGCAAATCTGTGGTAGACAAGAAAAGGAACAAGAGTGTGAGAAGAAGGCAATAAAAAAGTGAAAGGAACAACAATGAAAGAGAACACAAAAGCAAACTAGGTGCTGGAATGAGGAAAACATAGCGAATGAGTAGAAACAAAATTAAAGCAAATGAAAGACAACTGTGACAGCAAGCAAAAGTGGGCGATTTGTGAAAACGAGAAGAAAGACAAAAGCGCGTGAGAGACCGAGACAACAGTAGCCTACTCCAAAGTGGACGAGCGTGAAAAGAAAGACAATAAAGGCACTGGGAAGAGGGAAAGTACGCTAAAGTGGTGGAGGAAGTGCGGGAATGAGGAAACAACAATGAGGGAAAGAGAGTGTGAGGGAGACAAGAGGATGAGTCAGAGCCTAATCCCAAGGCACAGCAAGACCCGTGTAACCAAAGCTGGCGTGAAGTGGCAGCGTTGTAGGCAGGTCCCTCTTCCCTCCAAACCCCCATTCCCCTCATCCCTACCACCACCACCACCACAATTCCACCCAACCCCCATCCTGCCGCCACTACCACAATCCCACTCAACCCCCATTCCTCCATCCCTGACACCACCACTACAACCCTACTCAACCTCCTTACCCCCATCCCTGACACCACTACCGCAATCCCACCCAACCCCCATTCGCCCATCCCTCCCACCACCATTACACCTCAACCACTCTAATCCCCTTATACCTTGAATTCAGCTGCGTAGAAACACATGCAAGGTACGCCCACGCTCCTAACCCGCCCATTCTCATACTGGTCACACACACACACACACACACACACACACACACACACACACACACACACACACACACACACACACACAAGTCCTTAGCCCTGTAACCATACAACTGAACCACACAAACACAGACCTTCAACCCTGCGACCTACACATCACACCTGTCGAGCATATACAGGTAATTATTCTTACATATTTAAGCAGATGCCCTCAGAAGAGTAAGCAGATGAGGACATGTATATACTTACCATACAAAACATTACATTCACAAACATTTGCGTTCACTTTTATTGTCTTCAGTAGAACGACGTCTTAGGTTTTTCTGATACTTGTAGACGATTTTTTTCTGTTTAGGAGAGATTTCCCCAGTACGAGAGGTGTATCTTAAGCTGAAGAGTCACGTTCTGGCAGTACTAGTAAACCACAAAATGTCATTGCAGTTAAGTGACTGATCATGCTGGATCTGATTTGTTAGTTGCGTAAGATTTTCCTTATCTACACCTGTCACACTGTGCTTATGTCTACACCAACTTGATCTAAAACTGCCATCTCTCCATCTTTAATGCTCACTTGTAACAACAGAGTAACATTAGAATATGTGAATATGATGGTACTCAAGTAGATATACTGTGGGAAATATGTAGAACCATAGTATTGTCAGTTTCTACCAGTGAGCTATGCAACAGAAACTAAGAAGGAGGGAAATTTAGGCCAAGATGAGGTGATAGAATAGTAGAATGAAAGGGTTAATACAAAAAAAAAAAAAAACATATAGGCTATAGCAACACAAATTCGTAAATACTGTGTTAGCGATAACGACGAAAAGAAAGCTTTCTACAAACACAGTGATACTATAGCTCATAAACATCTATACTTCCCAGATGAGTTCAGTGTCTACTCCACTGAAATACTCCCTGTATCCACGTTACATCCACACAAGGATTTACAGGCCCAAACATCACCAGATTTAAAATAAAACGCTCTAACCAAGTCGAACCTAACCACTAGAATCTAATGTAGTCTACTATAAACTAACCTCACCTACGTAGTTCTACTCTGCTTATTATCACATATTTTATTTTTGCATTATTATTAGCATCATCATCCTGGCTCTTATATGCCAAAGTGTTGTGAGGTAAGATCAACAAAAAGAAAGTACGTAATTGGGAGAACTAGCTACAGCATAGCTATAAAAATGATAGACATTCATTCACATCCGGGATCCTGACAACACTTTACACGTCTCACCATATACCTGTATTTTCGTGTTTAACTCTAGTTCACATACACCTGTCTGAAAAAGTCAGTGTAGATTATCAGATTAAATAAGGGGTGCCAAAAACTTGTCAGTTATGGTCTTCAGTATTTACACACCGTACCTCATCTAACCAACTCGATGCCCTGTTTTACCTTGGCTTAAATCTGTTCTTATCTATCCTGACCAAACTTAGTCTGTCCTTACCCAAGCCTTATCTAAGCTCACCCACACCAGCCTAATCTAACCAAGCCTCGTGTACCCTGCGCTAACCAGACCTAATCTAATCTAAGGTGACCTCATGTAAGGCAGCCTTCTCTCCCTCAGTGGCAGAGGTGCGACACCCCAGCTTGCCACTGCCGCAGCTCCTGCCTAGTGGCGTGACACAGCCGCGGCTCCTGGGGGTAAGTGCTCTTATCTGAGGCCTGCTCTGAGCCGCCCATGTGGTCACGCAAACACAACTGCACACGCACACCAAAATACACAATACATCCTTGCACATATACTAGCTGTATCCCAAATATCTACACACACACACACACACACACACACACACACACACACACACACACACACACACACACACACACACACACACACACACACACACACACACACACACACACACACACACACACACACACACACACACACACACACACACACACACACACACACACACACACACACACACACACACACACACACACACACACACACACACACACACACACACACACACACACACACACACACCGTAATGTTAAAAGGTATCAGCATAAACATTTCCTTATTTGTATACTGTAAACTTGGGATAAATGCGTATCAGTACTTCAGTTTTTCTGATTAATAATGCCTCTTGCTCAGGCGTATTTCATCACCTTGAGGTTAACATCAACTTGTCTAAGTAATGTCATACATAAAAAGTCATACAACGTCACACTAAATGATGTTTGCGCTTTCCCCCCGACTTTCCTTGTGATCTGAGGTGGCGTCGAAGGAGACCTGTAGTTTATGACCCTTTACCAGTTAGACTTCTACCTTAACATTCCCATGGCCCTTTCTTGTGAAAAAGAATCTTGTCAAAATATAATTACATACTGTACGCAATTCTCTAGCAGGTATAGAAATTAACTGCAATAATGTCACACGGATTCTTCAGTATTTGCTTGCCTGTCAACAAGGTGAGCAGTGATGCGCCTGATTACATTTATCAGTTAGTTAACACTTGAAGGTATTATGTCTGGCAAAAATTAATGACAAACAAGGCCAATGACCGAAAAGGCGAGGTATAGAGAGTATGAGTATGCATAAATGCTATAGAGTACCAGTGCATTAAAGAATTATGCAATGTATGTAGCACTCATACATACATATATATAAGTTATGTATGTGAGAGAGAGAGAGAGAGAGAGAGAGAGAGAGAGAGAGAGAGAGAGATTCTCCCGGTGCGATACCAAGCCACCGTAGGCAACGTCACCAGGTCAGGAAATGTTGAGTGTGTGCAGGTGGGAGGGAGAGCTTGGGTTTCCCGGGGGACCAGAGGCGCTCACCATCACACCTCGCTTCATTTACAAAGGTAACCAAGAAATAGCAGGCCAGGCAAGAACAGGAAATGTAGTATTATACTCCTGACACAAAATATGTTAGGTAGATGGGAGGGCTCCGCATAACCTCAGATGTCGGGGAAACGTAAAGAACTTAAACTCCATCCGGTGCTTCTATTCCATTAATTTTTTCACTTGTCACAACTGATTGGTCGCATATTAATTTAGTTTAAGAATACTCGCGGTATGTAGTATATTAAAATTTTCTGTGTGCTACAGCACAGTACTATAAAAATATATATCCTAATTGCCGACTTGCAAAATTCCCGCAAGGTAGGTGGTGGGTGTCCAGTACATAAAAAGAAATCTCCTCGTACAGAAGTTTCTGCCTTTAAATATCACTGTCAGATTCCTTACGTATCGCTGTGAAAAACAGCGAGAGGATCTGAAAACAAACATTCGTAGCTAAATTGTCTTGAAACAATTACCTCTCTCAGATAGAAGCAAAAATTTTATAAATAATCGAAGTCAGCCGGCACGCGAAATGTCAATGACATTAGAAAATACATAGACAACGCTACACTCTTGCAACCTTCCATCTGCCCAAGCACATACCACCCACCTGCCTGCACACCTAACGACATTAAAACTTATGACATTAAAATGTAAAAATTTCGGTGGTTTATCCATAGTAATAATGAAGTTATGAGCAGATTTCATGAAATTATGACTAGTTATTTTTATTATTATTTTTTTTAGGCAGTCACATGTGCATCCGGAGGGGGGGGCAAGGGGGGGCAATTACCCCCCCACGGAATTTGACGGCTTCAGTTCTTGTTCAAGGATGATTGAGTGATTTGGGTTGATTCATGCATTCTATCACTGCGTTTGATGTAAGTCATGTAACTGATGTAAGTATATGCCTATGCCTGTTTGGAGTGTGTGTATTTTGATATAACCGCACATATATGTATACTTTCTTTTATTTTGCCCTCCTTGCAAAAATTCGTGCGGACGCCCCTGGACAGTCATTTTTGATGATTACATAATAGTTGAGTCATGAAACTTCATACATAATTAGATATTCATATAATCATTTATCATGCACAATTTCTGCCTCCTAGGCGTAATAATTGCAAAGTTTTATAAAATGCATTAAAATAATCAGTTTTATGTAGTTTTGCAGTTTCATAACACTGTATAATCGCATGACATTCTAACTACCAAACGGCACCAGGAGGCATACTGTCAAATATTTCTGGAGAGTATGAAGCCTATACCTGTACAGTATTAGGTTCTGAGTCCTAGCCCGGAAACTATTTTTTTTTTACGTTTTCAAAAAAAAAAAAAAAAAAAAAAAACTATTTAAGATACAGCATTTTACCTATCAAAAGGCACCAGTTCACTGTAAGACACATAACTATGTGAAATTTCATGGCTCTATAGTGAGTACTTTCTGAGTTCTGGCCCGGAAACGAAATCTCTACGCCCGGCCAGCTGCCCTGCCGCCCAGTTCTACGGACGGACACCTATTGATCCCAGTGATAACAACACCCTCCTCTGACTGTCAGGTGGAGGGTAACGAGCGTCACGCAAGACTGAGCACGAGGAGAGTCTGTTGATGGTTCTGATGAGAGAGAGAGAGAGAGAGAGAGAGAGAGAGAGAGAGAGAGAAAGGCGCACTGTTGAGGGTGGCAGAAAAGGGGATGGCCCAGGCTGCGGCAGCTCTAGGGACCGAATTTATAAACTCTCCTAGGCATCAGTTTTGTATCATTGGTTACCGATACTTTAATCATCAAGGATCCAGACAGGAAACACTTCATAATCAAAATAGAGTGAAGGTATAAATGGCAACCCGGGAAAAACAACAAGATCTGTGCTATGGAGGCTTTTTTATTACAGTAAACACTGAGTAGAATGGTTTACAAATACGGACCAGGATAAGCGAGTCATTTAGGTGCGAACGTTGGTGGGCGAGGGGAGAGGCTCGCCGCAGCTTCCCAACGTAATGATTTATCCGGCTGTACCTACACCAGACCTAGCTTACCTTTGTGTACCATCTATGATACAAACGATTGCAAGTGGATCGATATTACTTAACTAAGAAAGCGTAACCATGGCGAGTCCAGGGAATCCTGATCTCCCTTAGTGTTCATATGCGTAATTTTGATCCCTTGAACAAGTATGTAGTGTTACCAAATAAATAATGTCATTATTTGTGTCAAAACTCATTATCGTATGAATCTGACCATATTGACGAGGATCTGTAGTTTATGGCTGCAAAATAAACTGAGTTAATCGTACTTTCTTTTTGATGTTATAAATTATAAAGTGTCTGTCGTCAGTAAGTTTAAAAATTGTGGAACGCCCCACTTCTCTTAACAAATGCTGGATATACTCGAGCTAGTACTTTTTGTACTTCTTCTAAAATTTAGAACACTTTCTCCTGCATAACCTAGAATGAAATCCTTCGGTTAAGTACAGTTTCTTCTGTGGTATAGAATAATGACATATCGCAAAAGTATCTTCCATAACTGATTATAAGTTCTCATCATAAGCTACGCTCTTCTTTTTTAACCTAAAATGAAAGCCTATACCAAACTCCTCATTCCATCTGACCTCGAATGATGGCCAATTCCAGACACTCTCCCAGCTCTATCTTGCACAGATGTTTACCTTGTAGTTTTTATGCAATCTCAATCTTTACTTCACTGATAGTACACTATTTATTTATGCTGTTTTTACTAGTCCAGTCCTCAGACTTCATTCATTTATTAAATATACTCGATACACACTTGCCATCCTTCACCTTAGTGTGACTACTCGGTCCTGTACGCGAACGTATTTTTGCTCACAATCATGTTTTTTTGTGTATATGAATGTGCAGCGTTCGTGACTCACCATTTTTACAGTCAAGCTAGTTTTTGCCTCAGCCAACGAAGTTGGAGGAGGTTATTTAATCACCTATGTTTGTCTGTCTGTCTGTTTGCCCAGACGATACCGTATCTCCAAAAGTTCTCTGTGAATTTGAATGAAAATTTCTGGATGGATGGGTCGTGGGCCAAGGAAGAAGTGATTAAATTTGGGGACGGATCCGGATCCGGAGTATCCCGCACAATGTCTCCAAAAGTTCTCAGTGAATTCCATTGAAATTTTGTGGAAGGGTGGGCCATGGACCAAGAAAGAAATGACTAAATTTTTTGGTTGATCTGGATCCGGATCCTTTTTAATGGCATGGTCGGAGGTATGCGCTCTCTGGGTGTTGTCTTATTTTTACGTAGTCCATTTAGTTGTGTTAATGAACTGTACTCGTTGACATTCTTCATTGCTACTATATTTTGATACTCGATTCCTTCAGCAAGACGACCTCTTTCTATTGTTATTGATTTATTTATTTTTTTAATATATTGGTTTCAGTCCTAGCTCCACAAGGAAATTTTATGCTGCCCCTTAAATCTAGGCTTTATGAGTAACTTCCACTAGCCCCTTCACTAGAAGGATGTACATTTCATTCCTGTAACCACAAGACGATTTTATTGAGGTTAGAAGAGACACCTCATAATGAACGGGTTGAATATAGGATCTCGCCTTCTCTTTTGCATGGATTTCACAATCCTGCATCACACACTGTACTTCATGCTTCACACTCGAGTACCACAACCGTCAAATCTCTCTCGTACTTGAGGCCTGGCAAATGAGTCCTCACCTGGCACCTGTAGCACTTCAAGAACGCCCTCACGTCCCCTCGACTAGGTCTCCCCACCACCCACATTGTCGGACCCTTGTGGTTCCTTCGTGCTCTGATGAAGGCCCCTTGAATCGGCGCAAGAGTTGAAAATTAATTAATGATGTGCGGTGGGATTTTGGGAGGAAAACAAAAAAGAGTTTCCTGCGATAATTTATAGCAGCTGCTAATTAGAAATGCTTTTCTTCTCCTCCTGCTTCTCGCCGTGGGTGCAATTTAGGCCTGTAATGAGCAGTGTAAGATCTCTTAAGGGAGATTAGGGAGATTTTTCTATTTTTGTCACTCACTTAACAGCTGCTTCTCGCTGCATTCATTTATTCTGGGGAGATACAAAGGAGACTGAGCTTTTTCCTCTGCAAATTTGCCAAATGAGGTAACAATCCTTCCATTTCTCCACACCAAACTGAGCCCAACTTCAGTACGCTAATTCTACTTGATCTGCTTCAAGCAGATGTGTCCACCACTCCAAGTCCATCATATCTAATCCCTTCACTATCCTTTACCTGGATACCGGACATGAATTTACCTCTCTCTCTCTCACACACACACACACACACACACACACACACACACACACACACACACACACACACACACACACACACACACACACACACACACACACACACACACACACACACACACACACACACACACACACACACACACACACACACACACACACACACACACACACACACACACACACACACACACACACACACACACACACACACACACACACACACACACCTGCAAAGAAGAGCTGACGTTGCCCACATAAATTGTAAAGCAAATACATCATCGCTTGGCCATTTTTTAGCTCGTGTCCTGACAGCAACCAAATTACCCAGACACCTCGCTTCTTCCTTCCACCACCCACCACCACAACCATCTGTCTGCCACCGAATGATGGTAAAAACACCAGCTTGAGCTATTTTTTTTAGTTCCTGTCCTGCCTGATTTTCCAAACTCGTCACGCCATACTGACAGTACTACGTACCTCATTTAGTTGCCAATCCCCGGGTGATCAGAAAACATGCCAAAACCTAAGCAGTTTCTAAAATCGTGTCCAGCTCGTAACTTACCTCTAAAACCTTTTCACATCTTCTTTCCAGCACCGCATACCTCCTTCTTCAGAGACTTCCGGAACGATCATAAGGTACCAAAATTCGGCAGTATTCAAACTCGTGTACTGCCTATATCCTGCTTCCACAGACTTCTCACTCCTTCCTCCCTGCACCATCCACCTCACCCGTCTGTCAGTCGCCGAACGATCTGCTTGTGGGCCTAATCTAATGACGGCGCCATTCATTCACTCAACCCACTCGTGATGGGAACAAAGGGAGTCCATATCCCCTGGCAAACAAGATCATTCCACAACACTTGATCTGAGCCGCCTGGGAGCATCATACGGTGTGACCAGGTACAGACACAACAGCCTCCACACACACACACACACACACACACACACACACACACACACACACACACACACACACACACACACGGGCAAGGCAGGAAGAGAAGCCCAGCTGAATGAACAAACTGAAAAACAATGACAAACATGAATGGGAACACGGAACACATGGGGAAAAAAAACACACGAATAGTAGGCACAAGCGAATCAGGAGCCGAAACACATAAGAAGGAACAAACGAGTATCTAATAAATGCACATGTGGTGGTATGCATAACAAGAATGAAGTGCTTAAACATAGTAGGAAAAGAAAAACGTGTAAATGAACAAGCAATGCACTAAAAAATATACGAATGGGGATATAAAGTAAAGAAGGAAAAGTCTCAAATGGAAGTATTAACAAAGTAGGAAAACGCATAAAGATGCAAAACGATGCAATACAAACGACACGAATGTAAGCAATGAAGAAAGAGTACAAATGTAGGCTAAGTAAGCCTGGAAGAAACATGAAAGAATGCACCCGCGACGCACTTACAATTGCACGAATGGAGGCATAAAACAAAGACAAAAAACACGAAAGAATGCATGAAGAGAGCAGGAACAGAATGAAATCGGACGAGAGACTAAAACACACGAATGCAGGGATAAAAGAAAGTAAGTAGAGAACACTAATTAAGGTTTAATAATGACTGACATGGAAACAACGACTCGTCAATAAGTGATTCATATGTCAAGAGGAAATGCACGAACTTGGGAATATACAAGAGAGATAAAAAGTACTAATGAAGGAACAAGATGAAAGTGAAATAATGGAGGCGCAACGGAAGCCACTGAGATATATACAGATTAATTCACAAATCAAGAACAAAGAGAAACACAAGTAACGGCACGAATATAACAGGGAGATTGAGAGAGAAGAAAAAAGCAAGTAATGTATTAGCCAGTCAAAATCTCACGTCAGCGACAGACGTTGGTAGATGAAGTACTGGAAAGCAGTGAGCAAGGACATAAAGAGGCACGACCGCCAAGCAGAGAGATTCCAGCTTAGTAGGAAACACGAACCCCACGACCAAAATTAAAGAACGAACGAACACACACACACACACACACACACACACACACACACACACACACACACACACACACACACACACACACACACACACACATTATATATAAATAAATAAATATCTATGTCTATCTATCTATTTGTCTGTCTATCTATACACACACACACACACACACACACACACACACACACACACAACACAGGTATAATAACAGTAGAACAAAAATTATACTAAAACCAGGAACACACACACACACACACACACACACACACACACACACACACACACACACACACACACACACACACACACACACACACAGGAACCAACGGGTCTGCCAAAATCTTTACAGAGGGGCACATGCAAATATACAATCGCTAAAAAATATTTAACCATTTTATTGGGGTGGCGTGTTCTTGTATTATACTGTTTTTATCTACAGGCTTTATTATCATGCCATACTGGACTATCTAGAATGAAAGGAGTTATTAAAGGCTTTATTTAACACTTTCATTTCACAAAGTTTATCCTAAGCAGAATAAATCGTACGAAGATAACAGTAATAAAGTAGAGATGATGTTACCCCGATACCATGAGTCAAGAAATGAAGTAGGGCGGACTGCCAAGCAGGAGAGAGAGCGAGAGGTGTGTGTGTGTGTGTGTGTGAAGACCGCTGTACACGAATCCCACAACATTGGAAGCAACAGAACCCTTGTACATCGGTAAAGCAGTTTTTACCTCACGCGTTGGGAAGCGAACGGAATGGTGACGTTTTCAGTTGTGAGGTTGGTTGGCTGGCTATGTGTGTGGGTAAACAAGATATGAACGGCCTGAGCTATCAACATGAAACATTCAGGGTATCAAGATTATGGCCAAAATCTTGGACGAGTTCGAAAATGGGCTCTTGGAGTCAAGGTCAAGGGCATCAAAATAGCAGTCAAAGGTCAAGTAGTTGACCTTTTGTGAACCTGACCTTGACCCTAAGTGCCCAGTTTCGAACTTGTCCAAGGTTTGGGCCATATCTTGATACGCTGAAAGTCTCATGTTGATAGCTCAAGCCGTTTATGAGATATCTTGTCTACCCACACACAAAACCAGCTAAACTCACAACTGAAAACATTACCACTCCGATCGCTAACCACCCGCGTTGCGAAGCGAGCTGAGCAGTAATGTTTTCAGTTGTGAGGCTGGCTGGCTGGCTTTGTTTGTGTGTGTTTTACATACTGAATTTGCGTCATACCAGAAATTGAAGTGCAAAATTATGTGCGGAGGTGAGGAGGAAAAACTTTCCGGTTACGCGGTTGTTGAGATCCCATCGTGAGATGGCTTCTAGTTAATTTTCCTTTTTTGCTGCTACTAATCGATTAACTTTGTTTATAAGAGAGGCATTTCGAACTAGAGGAATTAGATATATGACATTCAAAAACCTCTTAACTGTTGGAGGTTCTGTCTGAGTTTAATATAATCGTCTAGTGGTACCCTGTACTCTTTACATTAACTACATGCATTTTACTTTAACTTTGGCTAAAACTGCCATCTCTCCATCTTGTATGCTGAGTGGTTACTATAGATTCACATTCAGAAATGATGCTAGTCTAAATGCTGCGGTATACTAATATCACTAAAGTATGGTGCTAATAAAAAATTGGTTTTATGGAAAGAATGTGTAGCCATACTGTTGTTTAATTCAGGTATAGACTTTGGGGAATAAGCTGCAAAAGGACAAATCTCCTCCATGTTAAAGTGAATGCAACTATTATCAAAAGGAAATATTTGTCATCTGAGTGAAGAGGTTATGTAGTGAAGCTGGGTGGATGGAAGAGGTCAGTCAGAGAGAGAGAGAGAGAGAGAAGGGGAGGCCGCAGTACGGGAACAATTGCAGCGACGCCCTCTATTTAATGGCCCTATATCTCAGCTGCACAGATTTATGGATGCAACCAGCGTTTTCCCCCGACTGCCCGGCTCTGTATTGTTGCCCACGCATTTTACATGCCGCTTTAGAAATTCCATACCTGCCAGCCCCAGCATTAACCAATTCAGTCCGAAGATCTCATTTTAGTTTAATACCTGTTACTGTTAACAGATGAGTTTATTCAGCTCAGGCAGAATCTCTGTTAGTGAAGGGACTACGAAGTTGGAAGAAGTTATGTATTCACCCGTTTGTCTATTTTGTCCACAACATATTTCAAAAAGTTACAGATGGATATCAATGAAATTTTGTGGATATATAGGTCTTGGGCCAAGAAAAAAATGGTTAAATTTTTGTGGTGACTTGAGCTCAAGTCCCGGTTCAGGACTCCTTTCTGTTTGTTGGTCTACAAGGTATCTCAAAAAGTTATTGATGGATTTCAATGAAATTCGTGGATATATGGATCATGGACTAAGAAAGGGTTGATTAAATTATGGTGGTGATCCGAGTTGTCTGGTTTAGGCGCTGGCGGACGTATGCGCACTCTGAAGGTACTTAGCTTGTTTCTTATTGCTACCAGACTTTTATATTCAGCTTACAGAAAGATAGTACCTTGATAATAAAGGGATTGATGCAGACTCCATGTAACCTCTCAAGGTCGAGCACTCTAAAATTAAATAAAATTGTCTGGGGAGACGGGAATAAAACAGACGTTACATCCTTGCGCCCAAAGGGTTGTCCATCGACACGGTCTGTTCCCTACTTTGGCAAGACGCAAACCCGGCGCTGCTGATGTGCAAAAACGAGACACAGGATAATTCCACCCACTCGATATGATCCGATTCTGCTTTGTACCTATGAGTTCCCGCGACCGTGTCCGATGATAACCTTTTTTGAATTTCCTACCAGGCTGACTGCGTAGCTGTTCTGAGCTGTTTTTGCACGTAACTCTCAGCAAAACACATAGAGGCAGGGTAATAAAAAGCCTTTAAGGTCAGCTGACCAGCATGGAGAAAACCATGCAGTAGCCCTTGATATTTCTAAAGCTTGTGACAGAGTGTGACACCTTTCCCTATTATCCAGACTCCCTTGCTATGGCCTATCATCTTTTGTTCCTCAAATGGCCTCATATCTTAATGACAGAAACATAAGCGTATGATGTATATTCCAATTTCCACTCGATTAATGCCGGTGTGCAACAAGGATCTGCTCCGGCTCCAGCCGTATTCCAGCTTCATGTGAATGATCTCTTGTCTGTCACTCATAATCCCATTCACTCATATGCAGATGACTCAACACATCACAGTTCATTCCCACTTAAACACCCATTTACAGAGTTTAATATCTCTAACTCACAACTTAGTACAGCAATCTCCATAAATCAAGACATCTCAGATCACGGAATGGGGACAAAATGACATTGTTTGATTTAACGCTAGGAAAACCGAATAAATACAATTTACTAATAGACAGATATTGCCTGACTCCTATATTACCTTCAGTGCTACTATTATTCCTATCTCTATCACTAAAGGTATTGAAAATCTCGATCTTTCACTTAAAAATACCTTCAGCTGTACTTCTCATGTTAGATCACTTGCTAAAACCGCTTCAGAGAAACTTGGATTACTGTACTGAGTCCGTAACTTCTTCACTGACGAGCAGTTAACTGTAATTTACAAGAGTCCTGTGCGCTCTCGTATGGAATATTGCTCACCCTTGTGGAATGGATGTGAAGAGGTTGCAATAAAACAACTGGACAAAATTCAGAACAAAGCTATTAGAGTTATTAATAACCCTTCTGATACAAATGAACTACCTCCCCTACAAGCAAGAAGGAATGTTGCCTCCCTTACATTATTTTACAGATACTTTTATGGCAAATACTCAGACAAAGTTGCATCCATTGTACCACCTCTCCACGCCTTCCCCCGCCCTACACGGGCATCAGGTAGCGCTCATGACTACACTGTCACACTGCCATAGTGCAGAACTTCACCCTATCAGAATTCTTTTATTCCCCGAATTGCATCACCTTGGAACTCGCTTTCCCAGAGTGGTTTCCCCCGAAACTTCAACCTACGGCTGTTCAAATCCAACTGTTGCAGATTTTTTTATGAATGAAGGACACCTGTAACCAGGTGTATGGATTATTTTTTTCTATTCTTTTGTTACTCCTTCCTCTGTTCTGTTATTTTAAAAAAATAATCAAAAATCTGCTCGAGCGTATGAATTGTACAAAAGACTAACAAGCAGATTACCTGTTTTTCAATAATTTACTTAGTTAAATTTTTTAAACTAGATTTTTACTAAGTTTCTTGTCTTGGTTTGTTTTTGTATATCATTACTAGGGCCACAAACCTATGCAAGAAGGCAGTGGTTGGTGGAGTGAGCTTTATGCCATGTTCGAAGATGTGGTCATATGTGCTAACCCTATGAAAACCAAATGGGCAAATGACGTGCTTGTGTGTGTGTGTGTGTGTGTGTGTGTGTGAGAGAGAGAGAGAGAGAGAGAGAATTAATCAACAAACACCACGATAACACACGCGGTGAATCATCCTTTCTCTTCCCCAGTATAGCTAGTGCATACAAACATTCCAAGAACCTTAGTCTAGACAGCTAAGGAGTTTTCAAGCAATTTCTCCTTAGTGATAGATAATAGATATTATTCTTTACATGGTTTCTATATCCTTCAAGTATCGGTATGGTTTGCTTTTTAACAAACGAGAATATGATCGTTGTCACTAGGATGATGTGACTTTTATTTTATTTTTGCCAGCTCCAGACAGTTTTCTTAAGTTTAGGAGAGTGTACTGATGATGAAGAAATTAAGGCAGCCTGGTATTTACTCTTCTAACTATAAAAAGTTATCCTAAGCTAAGTAAAAACGTCAGGAAGCAGCAAGAACAAAATAAAAAATACGACGTGCTCAGTTAACATATTATAAGCTGCAGTGAGCTGGTATGGAACACTGTGGGTGCTGGGGAGCCTCCTGTGTAGTAGTTATAACCACAGGCTCATCTGAACGTGAACCCTATAAAATGCATGCTGAAGTTGCTTTACCCCTACAGCTTACCATCTTCCTTTGAGGGGATAGAGAGGATGTTGGGGGACGTTTGTATAACTAGGCAATGGAGCCGGTAGGTTTTATCAGTGCCACCATGTGAAGGCGTCCCACTCCAGCACCGAGCCTCCAAAGCTGACGAGAAGATGGCCCCAAGACGATGCAGTAGTAATGCAATCAGACAGAGACACACTGCATTACTCTTGCCACCTACCACACAATTGGCAGACGAGAACCATGACAGGCAGACACAGGCACGTTCCCAACGCTTCTCGTCAGCATCAATTAGAGATAACAGGCAGGCATCGACAGGCAGAGAGACGTCTCCCGTCGTCCTCCAGGCAAACTGATCAGAGATAGAAAAGGGGACAAAAAGACAGAGAAACGGAGATAAAGAGACAGAGACGTTCCTTGCGCTACTCGTCAGCATCAGTTAGAGACAACAGGCACACACTGACAGGCAGCGAGAGGCTGCATCCAGTCTCCCATCCCCTTCAAGGTGCAATGCTTAGATACAGAGGAACAGACAGAAAGACAGGAACGGACAGAATGTTACAAGAACGTTCAACGCTCATTGTCTGCATGAGTTACAAACAGCATACAATCACTGACAGACAAAGATATGACAGTTTGCCGTCTGCCTGTAGGCCATGATCACAGACAGAGGAACTGACAAAAAGACAGAGGAATGGCCAGACATACACAGCATAATTTATTATGCTTCTCGTCAGTATCAGTTATGCACAGCAGGTACGCATGAACAGGAGTAGACACGCTGCGTCAGTTCCCCGTCATCCTCCAAACGCAGTAATAAGAGACACTAGAATGGATGGACAGACATTAGTTATTTCGTAATTCCCTTCATGAGGCGGGAGGTTATCCCTAAGTTAAGAAAAAAACCGTCTAGATGATGTACTCGTAATGAACAAAGAATACTGATGCCAAACTAGTGGAAGGGTTATGATACAGAATACTCTCTCTCTCTCTCTCTCTCTCTCTCTATGTATATACATATACACACACAGTATATATATACACGATTCTGTTAACGAGAAAAGCCCAGATGCCTTACATGTGATCAGCTGTCATAACGTTGTAAAGTGAAGCAGTGACCTCAGCCTCCTCATACCTTCGAAACAACCCAAGAGAGAAGGAAAATTCTCCTTTTCTGTCTAAAAACAAACATATAGGAACCATTTCCAGTACTAAAGACAGACAGTGACGTTCTGTAAGTATAAAAGACAGAGGGACAGGCAACCCTAACAGAATATGAAACAACTGGATAACCATTCAGGTCAGAATTAAAGGGGAGGAGAGGTAAGAGGGGCGCTTTCTCGGTGTTTGAGCCGGGAAAGGCGCTGCCATCATGATTAGACTCATGAAGCAAAGAGTATGGTGGGGGGAGGGGGGCGAGATCGGAAAGACAACCCCGTCAGAATAAAAAAAATATAGCATACTGGTACACGTCACGATCATTAGTCAGTGCATGGGTCCCGTCAAAGGATGAGAGGCAAAAGAGGCGGTTCCTTTAAATATGATAAACAGAAACTAGTTGTAAGAATCTGCGAGGCAGAGAGAGAAAAGCACCCCATCAGAATTTACGAGAGAGAGAGAGAGGCACTCCGTCCCAACGAAAGACAGAGAGACATGGAGGCGCTCGTCTTCAGAATCGGACAGACACGGAGGCGCCCCTCGTTAGAATTTGCGAGACGGAGGGAACGGCGCTTTCAGTTAGATTTAGAAAGACACAGTGGATCAGCTAAAACGAAAATGATAAAGGGGAAAGGATGAAGGCACTCGTGTTTAGGAGTAAGTCATCAGAGAAATATCTAATAATAATTAACAAGAAACGCTGCTTAGGTCATATTAGGACATAAGACAGAGAGGCAGAAGTGGAGGCATGCAGGCGCTCATCATCACAATCAGACACACAAAGATGGACCCAATCAGAATTATCAAGGACAGGCGACCCCCGTCAGGATTAGACGCGTAAAACTCCGCCTTCCTCCAATACAGACGATTAAGTGATGGAGAAGTAATTAGAGACAGAGAAACAGCGTCGTCTCCGTCACCAGGCATCACTACAACACGCCCTCACACAATCACAGGGAGCCTTCAGCGCAGGCATCAGACAGGTTGGGCCGCGAGGGATACAATGCAATATGTCACTCACCCAGGCGGCCCCGTCCTCTCAAGGGTAATTCTCCCTCTCTCTCGCTAACTCCGTCCTCCTAATGCTCGCCGTCTTGGTCTAATTATCAATCTCTCCCAGTTTCTCTCGTTCAGTGTCTCACTCTCATCTATTTTCCATGTTCACCTGACTATCTACCTCGCTGCTCACTCTCTCTCTCTCTCTCTCTCTCTCTCTCTCTCTCTCTCTCGCGGCTTGAATGCTTTGGTTTGCTTTAATCTCAAAAGTTATATTCGCTGTCTTCTTCGTCCTAATATATACGCTTATCTGCTTAGCCATCCCCTCCATATATTTCCCTGTACTGTTGATATCACTTCCATTTGCATTTCACTCATTTATGCTTTCCTCCATCTCACCATTTCCAGCTGCCTCCCTAATTTTTCTCCTAGTTCTCTCCTCTCCCGAGCTTCCCTTCCTCCACTCCCTCTCTCCGCCACTCTCCCATCCGCTCCCATTATTACTTCTTTCCTTCCTGCCATAACTTCTCTCCATAAGTTTCCTTCTCTCCCTCTCTCCCATTACTACACAGCCCCGCCTCACTTCAGTCCTCTAACTCACACGCTCTCTGCTGACCTCACTTTCTAGCGCTGCGAAGTTTAGATGTGCCTCAAGTGCCATTCTCTTTTTTAACTCCATCCGCCACCTCTCGCCGTCTACCAATCGCCCTCTTCACTTCCCTGGTGTTTCCTTCCATTTTCGCTGTGTCTCATCCTCCGCCATGCTTCTTATCATTCAGCTATCTTCCTTTTTTCATCGCATCTTTCAGTTGCCTCTTCGTATAGCTATCTCTAATTCCCGTATCTCATTATCTTCCCGTTACCCTTTTCCATCCTCGCACCTGTGATTTTCTCTGTAATTTTTGTGACCCTCTTATATCCTGCAAACCCTATCCATCCAGCTATGCCCCATCCCTCATCGCAGCATCTTCCAGTCGCCCTCTAATTAAGTAATTCTCCTTCCCTTCTCTCGCCGTCCCCCAGTCGCCTTCTTCTCTTCCTGCCTTTCCTTTCATTATCGCAGTTCCTTCTCTTCTCCACCTTTTATACTCGTCAAACTATCTTCCATCACTTAATTTTATAGAGTTCTTTTGCACCCCAGTTCTCATCCTAAACAATCATTCTCAGTATTCCTACAGTCTCTCCGTATTTTCCCTTTCGATCACTTTCAACTTTTCGGTTCCTCCTCGTACTGTTTTGCTCTGCACGCCCTCTCCCATTCCTTTTCACATCACTCTTGCTTTTTTGCCATCCTCCATATGATTCCTCAATTTTTTTCCAGTCTCTTATACTCTTATATTCCTCTTCCTCTTCCCTACCCTATTTGCAGTATACCTCCTCTCCCCACTACCTATTCACATTCCTCTAGTTTTTCTACGCAACTCCATTCATGTACTCTTACCCTGTTTCCCCTTTCTGTCGCTTCAAGATCTTCCATTCGCCCATCTTCCTTTCCTCTGTTCTTTTTTGCTCTGTTCTACTATTCCACACCTCTCCACATACTCAAATCACTCAATATTTTTTTTTTTCACTCTTTTCTCCTCATTTCCTCTCATTGAATGAGGGCATATGCCTGTAAAAAGCATCCCTATTCGCCCCAGGGTAGCCTAAGCCCCATCTCTTAGCATCCTGTCTTTACTCTGAACCAACTCCTTCCCTCTAAATCTATTCCGAACACCCTCACCGTTGCCCTTCTCTTCCTGCTCCTTGAAACTCTTCCTTTCCCTCTGTCCATACAATCCTTTGACCTTTAACACTCTCAGACTCTTAAGACCGACTCTCAGCTTATTGAAATCGTCTAACTTTAGTTGGAGCAGATTACTATAGTCTGTTTGATTGACCTGTGCAGCTGAGATGTATGCGGCAAGTAGGGTGTGTTTGATGCGCGGCTGCCGATTGGTCGCCGATGATGTCATCGAACTAAATGCAGGCATGTATTGTTGTGCAACATGCGGACGTAGGTGTTCACCTGGGGTGGATATTATAGCTCAACACGCATACGTAGATGTACACCGTGGGTGGATGCAGTGCAACATGCGGACGTGGGTGTACACCGTGGGTGGATAATTTGCTTCAAACGTCGCTCATCGTTTTACGAAACTTATAATACAGCATTAATTTTCTTTGATAACGATAAGCTTTTCAAGCTAACTTTGACATCTTTAGCTTCGGAAATTATTCCACATTTAGACTGGCTGCTTATAGCGCAAGCAGTTTAAAAACAGAGATATATATGCTAAAATAAGAAGAGCTGTAGATTTACATCATCTGTGGCCAATCAGCAGCCGCGAAACAAACACACCCTACTCGTCCCATGCATCTCAGCTGCACAGGTCAGTCAAATAGACTATAGTTGCCCCTACCATGAAAGGGTTAACGTTATCAGTTTTAACATCACAGGCTCGTATGACTCACTCTCAGTTGAATAAAATTGTCTTGGGTCAGGTGGAGTGAAACAGGAGGAAAGACAATCACGGGAGGGTTAATTAAGTTTCCCACTTAGCTTCCTCCACTTTTAACCCCCAACAGCTTTTCCATTATCCCCATACTTCGCCAGTTCACTTCAGAATAGACACTCGACTCACATACCTCAACCATCAAAGGAATCTCCCCTCCTCCCACCCCCTCTCATACCCCCCTCTCCCTCTCCCTTACGTCACTTCTCTGCTTCACCCCTGCATCTTTCCTCCTCCCTTCCCCCACGTCAACTTTCCACCTTATCCCACGTCAACTTTCCACCCTTCCACCACGTCGACTCTCCACCCTTCCCCCACGTCGACTCTCCACCCTTAGCCTACGTCACCCCTCCACCCTTCCCCCACGTTACTCCACCACATTACCGCACGTCACTTTTCTGTCCCTCTCCAACATCTCACCTCCTTTCCTACCTTTTCCCCTTTCACCCTTCCACTCCATCCCCACATAATGCCATCAGTCCTCCCCCACACCACCAATGCACCCCTGTTTCTTACTCACTCCCCTCTCTTCTTCCTACACCTCCCACACCTAACCCCACCACATCCCTCCACCTAAGGCGCCGTGTTTACCTCCAGGTCAGGTCAGGTCAGGCCACGTTTACATTTCGGTCCTGGGCGATCAGAGGACGCTTGAGAGAAGATCATCTGGTCTTAGGATAGGGAAGAGGGTGAAGATGGCGACTGGAGGCTTGGAAAAAGGCTGAAACAAGGACAGAGAAGTGGAACGGAGGACAAACTCTCCCCAGAATGAATGATAAATTGGACAAATGAATAATAAAAGAATGATAAATGTGACATTCTCTTGGATACCTAAGAAAAAATTCTGAGGAACAAATAACGTCAAGGAGAATAATAAAAAACAGACCAGTACAATCGAGGGAAAAATCTGGAGCATGGAAATATAAATAGGACAAGCACAAAAACACCCACATAAAGAAAAAAATATGGAAAATAAATACCAATAATCAGGACAACGGAAAACAAGAGATTGGAATAAAGAAAAAATAATGAAGCTTGAAAAAAGGAGTGGACAGCAAAAGACAGTTTAGGAGAAAGGATGTAAATAAATAAAAAGAGAGTACGGTAAGATGAGAGAACGTAATCATTAAGAAGATGGGAGAAAACAAGTGTGGAATCGTTGACAAGCAAAATGTAGCTAAATAAAGTTGCCTTTAACAGAACGACATCACCAAAACACATACTTAGACTTGGTACCAAGGATTACTACAGTTTTTGCATTTCATTCTTCCCAGTAACAGGCGATTATAATAAGCTTAGGAAAAACTGTTCAAACGGAGGTTACATAACGACTTCATTAACTCCTTCACTGTAAGAGGTCTGCCTTAAGTGCATCGTATCGTTTCTTCAGAGGCTGTAAAAACGATGTCACTTTACTAATGAGGGAAACAGTAAACTAGGAAAACAGACGAAACACCCAAGGAAAAGTATGAATCCTGAGGCGAGGGGAAATGAACAGTGTATAGAGGGAGGGACACAGAATACGCAGCCAGGATTAACTGAGACGACCCATGTATATAAAAGGCAGAGAAGGGGGAGCCGAGGGATGAAGGAGGGATGAGCAATGATGGAGGGAAGAGGAATGAAGGAAAGATGAAAGAAAGAGAAAATATGAAAAGGAGGTAAGAAACGAAAAAGGAAAATTAATAGATGAGAGAATGAATGAAGGAAGACGATGAAAGAAAGAAGCGAGATGAATGATGGAAGTTTTGAAAAAGGAAAATGGGACACAAAACAGTGAGAAAGCGAAGGGAACTAAGGAGGGTGGTGAGAGAAGGAAGCGATATGAAAAAGGGAACACATATGAAAGTGCAAAATGGAGTACGAAAAGGAAATGAGAAAAATGAAAGGATTAACTAGGAAAGGTTATGTGAAGGAAGGAGGGAAGGCGATGAAAGAAGGAGGTGAGGAAAAAAAATATTAATGAAACTGGAAAAGATGGTAAAAAAGAAAAGTGTGAATTATTGAAGAAAGGTAAAACTTAAAGGAAAGAAGATTCTGAGGTTAAAAAAAAAATAAGGTGAACGATGGAATAGCTGTGGAAGAGGGACAGTGAAAAAAAAATTAAGTGGAAAAAAATGGAAGGAGGATGCATTAGACAGAAGAGTGTAAATGATTGAGGGATGACGATGACTGAAAGAGGGGAGACGAAAGAGTGAACAGTTATGAAAGAAGAAATGCGAGAACAAAAAAATGTGTAATAATAATGAAAGAAACAAATGACTGAGGTCTAAGGATAGCTGAAGGAAGGCGATGAAGGGGGAGAGAGAGAGAGAGAGAGAGAGAGAGAGAGAGAGAGAGAGAGAGAGACTACATAAATAACAAATGTATCACGTTCCCTTATCATCTTTAATCTCACTCGCTGTCCCCTTTTCAGAGCAGATCCAACACGTAAACAGGGGAGGTAAGCTCACACAGATCTATACAAATCAGCTTCCCACTTTCAATAAACATTACCTTGATTGCGTATGCTTATTCCTTAGTAAGTTAATATCAAAAGTTCCATGTACAGAAGCTTCAACACTCAGCCTTTGTAGATACAGAGATGTTTAAGTAACACTAAGTAAGACTGCTAAGAGGTTGCTTTAGGCTACTTATTAGATGTACTTTACTATGACTTACCGTATACATACTCATAATGTTGGCATATTTGCATAATGTACCGCCCACTGAACATGGACTTGTGAATTCAGCTGTACATGGTATAAACATTCTCGCAGTACGCATTATTGTTCAGATTCAGTGTACATATATGCAAATACACAGGGGGAAAAGTTATACGTATGTAACGGCTTTAGGCAAAAACAGAATTGGCCTTTTTTCCCAACGATCAGTCAGTAAATTGAAGAGACCCTGCTTATGCATTAACAACAATAACATTACAATACAGCTGTGCCATCAGTGATGGAAGCTGGTTATTGTTGCGTCGTCCATAGTAAGCCACTGGCAGACCGTTATATATGTAGATAAATATATAAATATATATTTATACCTACATCTGACTATCTGTCTATCTATCTGTCTGTTTGTCTGTGTATCTACCTATCTATCTGTCTATCTTTTTATCTGTCTGTCTATCTATATATGTAAGCATCGCTAAATTTCCTCTCAAAATGGGCTAGAAATTCGCGTAGCACAAAAGTCTTAAAAAAAAGCTGAAATTGCTAATATTTGTAAAAAAATAATAATAATAATAATAATAATATTGCTACTTGTAAATCATTACCTCAAGATTTAGGTGTAAGTACAATAAAATGATAACGTAAGTTCTTTTGCTTCATCTAAAATTTCTATCCATCAAGGTCTGAAGGCACAGTGAATCGAGTTTTTTTTGTGCACTGCAGCCCGCCCCAGAAACGCCCAAACGATTGCAGCCCAACAAACCATGAACGTCGAAGGCACATCAACACCGGGTAGGGTCTTGTGCTTAAACACCCGTGGATTCAAGTCTCATTCCGACCAGGGTTGGCTCAAGACAACTGATCCCGACTTGTATGCATATGAGAATTTCAAATGTAAGAACTTACTCTGAATCCAGCTCAAACCATGGTTAGTGAGTCCCTTCATTACGATAACATCTTTTTTCTTTCTTCACGCTACTCTCAGAGAATATCATTAAGCATATGAGAAACTTCGAATTGAGGGAGTTAAATAAAAGAATTCATAAGCCCCCTCAGTTCTAGAGATATCCTCTGGTATTGAGAATATTTTGAAAGACGTCATCGGGATGAAAGCGTTGAAAAAGTTCAAACGTTAAAAGTTTTGAAGAGAGAAATCAAGAAAATTCACCTCAACAGCCAGGAAAGTATAGTTCATTTGCTTTTACAACAGAAATTGTGCGTCATTTTGCAGCTTCTCCCCAGTCGCTCAATGATATAATGGTATAATACGGCTCTACATCCTTTCCATAGCAATTTCTTGGGACTAGCATCATATACTAGTGTTAATATTTGTTACAGCTGCAAGATAAACAGATGGCAGTTTTAGGTCAGGTTCAAGGAGACAGAGTAGCCTTTAAGTCCGCCTCCCCCACACACAGATAAAAAGAGAAAAAGTACGCAGGACTCAATCATGCAACACGAAAAATCCGTCTGACATAAAATCCCTACAAGATAGGGTTTGTGATCCGGTGTGGAAGAAGGCCTGACGAGGGCTGCTGACTGGCCCTACCACCAGTAAAGCCGGACTACAGTGTTCCCTGGCAACGTGTTCAGCCCGTACTATGAAGACAGAACAACTACGAGAAACTGACACACTACAGTCCCTCCCCAGAATAAAAAGAAAAATAATAATAGTACTAGCAGTAGATGTGGCAGTAGTAGTAGTAATAATAATAATAGTAGTAGTAGTAGTAGTAGTAGTACTAGTACTAGTAAGAATAGTAGTAGTAGTAGTAGTAGTAGATATTGTTGTTGTAGTAGTAGTAGTAGTAGCAGCAGCAGCAGTAGTAGTAGTAGTAGTAGTAGTAGTTGTGGTAGTAGTAGTAGCAGCAGCAGCAGCAGCAGTAGTAGTATTAGTAGTAATAGCAGTAGTAGTAGCAATAGTAGTAGTAGCAGTAAAACAAATAAACTAAAATGCAACACCCAAGAAACATGCCAACAACAGCAAAGAAACTAATAAGGGGCTCAAATCTGCAGTACGATAAATCTGCCTCGCATGAAGTCCCGACGAGATGGGGTTTCTGATCCCCTGTGGAAGAAGGCCTGACGAAGGTTGCTGACTGGCCACACTACTAGGTCATGGTCGGTCCACAAATCTCTCCGGGGAACCTACTCAGATCATACTTAGAAATTACCTCGTAAGCCCAGATAATTGAACATCGCAGCAGCCGAGAAACTAAAATATGTTAATTGGCAAGGAGGCAGCATCGGAAGACAAAAAAATAGCTTACAACAAAATCCAGGAGACTAATATAACCAATAAAGTAACACAAGAACCAAGATATTAACATACATCAATAGACAGGAATTTAAAATATAACACAGTTCGGAAAGTAACACAAGCCAACAGCCAAGAAATTAACTACAACTCAAACTTGCAGTACAATATTTCCGTCTGACATGAAATTTCGTCAAGATGGCATTTCTAAGAGTGCCTGGAAGAAGGGCTGAGGAGGGTCACTTACTGGCCTTACCACCAGCCAGGGCCGGACCACAACACTCCCCGGGGAACGTCCTCAGGGTCCACTTTGCTAATCTCCACCAATGCCAGTTTTCTTGTGGGCTTAAGAGGCTTTCTAACACCTCTTCCTTAGTTATTTGTTTTGTTTCCCTTTAATGTCCTATTCCATGCCTTTTCAACTGTTATCCCCTTCACTCCAAGGAGGCGCAGTTTATTCTATTCATGATACTTTCTAACGATTTCATTCAGTTTTGGAGAACATTTTCGAACTGGAAAAGTTAGACTTAATGCTCATTAACATTTCTGCTGCCACTGTCGAGATTTTCCTATGGTGAATAAAATCGCCTGTAGGTAGTAAGAAAACAACTTGCACTATTTCATAACGTTGAAGAGGATAATATCGCCATAACTTATATAAAAAACCTAGAAAGGAATATTGATGTGACACACACTTAAACAAACTGGTAAGGGAGAGATGCCAGAAAACTTCCTAAGGCCTCTAGATTACCACCGAAAGACCCATCTCCCCGCCCTAACAAACATTATTTAGTTAGGATGGAAGAATAATATCTGCAAACACAAATTGTGCTTGTGTAAAGTACACCATTTTTAGGCCGATTTTTGTATGCCGTCTTTGGGGTCCAAGTCGGCCTGGATCTGTTGCATCTTCATGCTTGTAGCAGAAGTTGTGGTAGCTCATCTGATTGAGATCTCAGTGGACTTCAAAAGTTCCCCCCGTCCTGCAGTTCACTGTCCTCCTTTCGCTGGGTAGGGAGGGAGGTGAGAGACATTTGTAAAACCGGGCAGCTGAGCGGTAATAATGGTGCCACCGCATGAAGGTGTCCCTCTGCAGTACCAAATCTTTACAATAAACATAATCGGTAGTTATGGATATATATATTTTTTCATTATTAGTCACTTTATCCTTATTATCTCCAGACGATTTTAATCAGTTTGGGAGAGACCCTTCAAGCTAGAAAGATTAATACATATTTCATTATCTCCTTCAGCACAAGGGGTCAAGTCTGCGTTCAATAAATTCGTCTGCAGATGACAGAAATAAAGATAAAATTACTTTCTTTGGCTGAAAAGATTAATTAACAGCACACCAACACGTTAAAATCCCTAACTAGCGGAAAATCAGTCTAAATTTATGAATGACTGATTGTGGCCGAAAAACAATAAGAGGAAGTTTATTTACAACCAGTGGAATCTAGTGACCAATTCAGTCGACTGGAACGATGATGTAATTCAGTTTTATTAACAGGGATAACGCTAGGCCCCGTTAACATAATAATACACAAGCATTATTTGAATTTACAAGTTTATTCTCCTCCACATCATCCCCCAAATTATTGCTACACATAAACCGAAAGTTACAAAGAAACTTAAGTCTCATTCTGGAGGGGACTCAAACTTTCATGCGAGGATATGAATGTTTGTGATATAGCGAGTCAGTCTTAAAGGGGTGATGTCCGCGCCACCGCTCTCAGGGTCTCTCTGCACACACCCCGGAATCGGACACGCTCTGACGCAAACTTGTCCGATCGTGTGGGTTGACATGAAAACTAGAAACTCACCAGGTTTCGCTGTGGGCAACGTTCTGAGCATAACGTTTTCCCTTGTAACCTTATTTCCATCTCCTCTCATTTCCCCTTTCTCCACTTTTTCCACTCCTTATTTCCATTCATTTATCGTTTTCTTCCCATTTCTTACGTTTTCTTCTTATTTTCTCTCCTCTCTCTTCTTTAACCATTTTCTTTATTATTCTCTTTTTTCCTATATAACTCAACCAAAATATCGGATTATGGATTAATCCTTTCTGTACGATGACGCTTTTTAGATTCTATTGCGTTGTATTATCAGATGATTTAATTCAGTTTAGGGGATGCTTTTCAGACTGAAGAAATGATATATAACTAAACTTTCTATATCCCAGTTAATATGATAGGCCATTTTCAGTTCATATACAGCTATCTGAAGAGAGCAAGAGATAAGTGAGAAATATATAAACGGTAGTGAAAAGTTTAAGACCATATTGGAAAGGGAGCTCACTGTCATTTAAAAAAAAAATGGTAACGTTATGGCAAATCTAGCAAATAATATAGTTCAGCCGGAAGCTTCCGTGCCGTTGGTGTGTTATCGGTCGTTGATTACGGAGGATAACGGTCTTGTGGCATCTTGCGTGTATACAAGTGTGTGAATATCGCAGTTGAGGGCAGCTTCATGAGTGGCATTACTCATGTTATACTACCTACTGGAAACCAATAAAAAAATCAGTGGCATGGTAGCATTGGTAAATCTGGAGAAGTATGTGATAAGAGCTGGTTGATTGCGTCAATTATGCAAGTGAGAGGTTATACTGAACTTTAAATACTTTATAACATAGCATTTGTAGTTGGTGATCGAATTTATGGATCTGGAGAAAGTGTGTAACACCTGATTGAGAACATTAATTTAAATATGAAACTTCCACTTTGGATGTTAGTGGCTTGATGATATTGGTTTGTAGGGAGATACTAGATGCATCTAGTGATACGGATATGACAAGTAGCAATTCAGAAGATGTTTATGACAAGTGATTAAGAGCTTCAGGCATGAAAGTCAGAGTTATAAGGCTAGCGATATGACAGGTAGTAGGAGTGTGGTGCTGAAATTAAAGCTAGCAAGAGAAAGCTGTGGTCGGATGATGGTGGTATGTGGTAGTGGCGAGGTTGTGAAGTGGTGAAATGGTTTGGTGGGATGCTCGTGTAAATGAGGGGTGGCAGAGATTCGACCTGAATGTTAATGTCTTGGTGAAGTAATACTGTAATGGAGTGACTGGTATACTAAACGCCAGCCAGCATGTTCGTAGACCCTCACCCTCTCAGCCATCATCCGAGACTCAGTGGAGGGAAGTGTGAAGTTTACAAATAAATATGAGTATACAGTTTGACACAAATCCCCATTCTATCAATACACGGAAAATTACGTTAGCCAATTAGAGGCAAATGTTATGTGTGAATGGTGCAGAGTGTAGTTCGTGTAGTATTGATGTGGTAAGTAGCAAGGGAGGGTGGTGTGTGGTAGAATAATGGTGTGTTGATGTGATGGCATGTTGATGTGAGTGAGTAGTAACAGGGTGATGATTCAAGTTTGCTGTGATGCTCCCTTGGTTGCCTGGTATGTGTGTGATGTCCTGGTATATGTATGATGTTACCTGGGATATGTGATGTTACAACGGTCGCCTGCCAACTTATACCTATCCATACTATGTTGCCAAGCATTTACTGTATATGATGTTGCCTGATGTTTGTGTGATGTTACCTTGGTCGCCTAGTATAGTGTGAATGTGTAATGATGCTTTGACTGTCTGGTGCAATCGTGGTGTCATAGTCATGACGTGGCAATGAAGTGTTGGAGAAGAGGGCTGTGCTGATCTCCACATATAGCTAACCCTTGAGTGATCTAGGCTGACTCTTTTATAGTTACATGAAAAAGTTAAGGGAAAGAGAGTCAGTTGAATGGTAGTGCGATTGTGGTTATAGACTTGTGTGGTGGTGTTCTGGTGTGGTGGTATGACGCGGATGGACGTTCAAGAGGTGATGTGACGGTGTGGCTAGATACTTGTGTGGCTATCTGCTTGTGTTATGGCCTGGGTGGACGCGTAAGTGGCACTGAGTTGGCACGGTGGTGGTGATATCTTAGTGGTGCGATGCGATGAGTGTGGTGGTGCAGATATGTGACAGCGTGACGGTATGGAATTACAATGGTGAGATGTGAAGGAGTGGAGATGTGACAGTGTGAACCGCTGTGGTGTAAAGATGTGATAATGCAGTGGGATGGTGTGATAGCGTGATGGTGTAATGATATGGTGGCGTGGTGTAATGGTGTGGAGGTGTGAACATGTTTTGTGGCAGTGTCGTGGTGTAGAAGTGAGATGGTATGATTATGTTGTTGTGGTGATGTGGCAGAGCTGTGCTGTGGTGACAGGGTGGTATGGCAGTGTAGTGATAAGGTGTGAAAATGTGCTGTTGTGGCTGAATGGTGGTGCGGTAGCGTGGTGACACGGAGGTGTGGATGGGAAGAGATGTGTTGCACTGGAGTGGTGGTGTAGAGGTGTGGTGGTGCAATGTGAAGTGTGGACATGTGTTATTGTAGTGGCGAGGCAGTGGTGAGATGTGTTGCTGTAGTGGTGTGGATGTGTGGTATTGTTTTACTGTGGTGATATGGTAGTATAGAGGTGGGATATGTTGGTGTTGTAGTGTGGTGGTGGTGTGGATGTGTTGTTTTGGTGTGTGGATGTGTTGTTTTGGTGATGTTGCAATGTGGTGGTATAGACATAGGTTATTGTGGTGGTATAAACATGTGGAGGTGTGATGTGTTGTGATGGTGGTTTATCACTGTGATGATGATGATGTTGTAGTGCTATGGAGGTGTGGATATGTGTTAGTGTGATGTCATGGAAGTGTGGAGATGTGTTGGCGTGGTGTGGACATGCTTTGTTGTGGAAGATATGGTGTGGGTGTGTGGAGGTACTTTGCAGAGGCTGTGTGGTGGTGTGGACATAAGTTGTGGGGATGTGATGAGCTGTTGGTGCAACAGTATGCTGTGACAATGTGGTGATATGGTATAATGTGGAATTGTCGGGGAATAATGTGTTGTGATAGTGATGTGGAAGTGTCGAGTCAAGAATACGTGTTGCAGTGGGGTAGTGGTGGCGGTGGTGTGAAGGTGTGGTGGTGTGGTACTGTGAAGGTGTGGAGATGCTTTGAGATAGTGCGGTACTGTGAGTGTGAAAGTGGTTTCTGGTGGTGTGATACTGTGAAAGTGTGGAGGTGTTTTGTAGTGTTGTGGTACTGTGAAGGTGCTGAGGTGTTTTGTGGTGGTGTGATACTGTGAAGGTGTACAAGTTTTTTGTGGTGGTGTGGTACTGTGAAGGTGTTGAGATGTTTTGTGGTGGTATAGTATTATGATTGTGTGGTGGTGTGGTACTAAGGAGGCGTGGAAAGGCTTTGTGGTGGTGTGATGGTGTGGTATTGTGAAGGAATGATGTTTTGTGGTGGTGTGGTACTGTGAACGTGTGGATATGTTTTGTGTTGGTGTCGTACTGTGAAGGTTTGGAGATGTTTTGTGGTATGGTACCATGAAGATGCGGAGATATTTTGTGTTTGTGTGGTGGTGTCAAGGTGTGGAGATGTACTGTGGTGCTGTGGTACTATGGAAGTGTGGAAATGTTTTGTGGTGGTGTGGAGGTGCGGTGGTGTAGTACAACAAAGGTGTGGAGATGCTTTATGGCGTTTAGGTGTGGTGTGGTGTGGTGTGATGGCGTGAGTAGTAATCGGGAGAGGAGGAGGTGGCGTGATGGAGGCGTGGGCTGCTGGACCAAAATAAGAGAAACACGTAGTGGGATTACTGAGCCACGTAGCAGGATTACTGCCATATTTACGGGGCGAAAAAGTGTCTTGTTATCTAAATATTCTCGTTCAGGCCAAGTCCTTATCATCAGCAGTGAAACTGTCTAGGTTGTAATACTTAAGCCCAGTGATAAACACAAGGCACCGAAAAAGTAGAGCAAACAACTTATCTTTGTGCCGTTAAGATCCCACATAATAAAACCATGATTAACAGATAATAAGGACATATCAGCAGAGTAACTTGGGCTTCATCAACACGCAGGTGGGGAGAAGCAAACTAGATTAACAGATGTCATGCATATCTAACGAGACAGCTTTTTATAATTAATAAAATAGTATTTAGTCGGAGCAGTAATATACAACACAAGCTTCAGCGCTAAAAAATACATCAAGTCTACATTAGATAACGAACCTCTGCTTTCAGGATAAGAACTTCTTAAACTCATCTGGTGAAACAAGAACACTCCCAGTCTCAAGACCAAGGAGAGAGTTAATCCTTTAACTTTAGCTTAATTTTTGCACTTTAGGACAAATCAGTTTAGGTTATGTTAAGCAGGCACAAGTTAGGAAGGCACTGAGGGTGGTGAAGTCGCAAAGGAGAGAGGAAGTGACTGGCACCACACTCTGAAGGCCAAGGTAGTGCTAGGTATGTCTGGCATTCTCACCTGCTACGGTAATACCCCTGCTCTCCCCTCTACACTCTTTACAAAAAAGGGGGAAAGGAAGAAAAATGTGGAGGTAGGTAACAATAAAAAAGAATTAGAAGAGAACAGGGAGTAGTATGAGCCATGGAAAAGAAAAGACGAGGGAGGTATGAAAAACACAGTTAAAGAAACGGACATGGAAAGAAAGGTAGGAGGGTTGAAACACAGTAGAAAGAGGCAATAGGAAAAGTTACAGAGAGCAGAAAGGAGTCTAAAAATGGGGGTGCAATAGGGCGTGGAAAATGAAAGGGGAAGAGTATTTTGAAAAAGTAAGGGATGGTAAAAAATATCCTTAGGCAAGAAAAGAAAATTTGAAAATGGAGCTACACACTCTAATTATTAAAAAGCGGCTGAAAACTGTACGATGTGAGAGAAGGAGAAAGAGAAAGAGATGAGTTTTAAAGGTGGTAGACGAAGTAAAAGAATTTCAAGTATAAGCGAAGAGAGAAGACAAAATAAAGCACTATTGTATGAGCGTGAATAGGGATTGACAAGTGGGAAAAGTAATTATAACACGGCAAGAGGTTGGTACAGACGTGCACAAGTGGAAAAAAAAGGCTTTGACTCTTTGGAACGATGTCCGTATTATTTATTTATTTATATATTTTTCCATCAGACAACAGAGTCAGCTTGGAGGCGACAGGTTATCCATAGTGAAGATGTTAGAAGGATAACAAAGATACGGTGACATGAATATATAGAGCTAAGATAGTTTTTGTAAATAAAGAAAATGTTCAGATAATGAAAATGCGTGACTATAAAGGACAGGAAGAAGCCTTACACTGGAGAAAGGGAAAAACATTTGATAGAGAAAGACTGCAATGAAACTTGAAAATGGACGCAGAAGAAACTTTGAGAAGAAAGGGAAAGCGAGGAGACCCTAAGACGGCATCAGTTGGCAGAATTTAAGACTGTAAACTATAAAGGAACGGGTACATATACTCGTATACATATCAAAAGCAGTTAAGTGCAACAGTATAAAAGGAAAGAAATATCAAAGGGCAGAGGAAGACTGCCAGAAAAGTCGGGAAAGAAATACGAAGAAGACGTACTGACAGCAGGACGGAAAGGGAATAAAATGTTGTGCATAGTATTTCGCATGACAAGACAGACTGCATGATAAGAAGATAATGCACAAAAGGGAGATGGAAATTGCGACTTGCGAGATATCGCAAGGGTAAGAGAGAGAGAGAGAGAGAGAGAGAGAGAGAGAGAGAGAGAGAGAGAGAGTACAAATACCGAGACCGCAGACACCTAAAAATCCTGTTGGGGTGATCCGGATTTAACATCTAAAGAAGTCCTATTTCCACACCAACAGCCGTACAACAGGATAGAGGCTGTCTAAATCCACCTTACAGTCTGCCTAATATATGTAACTCATTAAATACGACGACGTTTTTCATATTTTATTCTTGCTAAAACCAGACGATTTCATTCGGTGCAGCAGAGGTTTTCGAACTGGAGGGATCAGATACAGCCTTCATGACTCAGTTCACTACATGGAATCTCCCTGTAGTTCATTAAAATTGTATTGTGGTGGGATAAATGAAGTACAGAAAACGTCATTGTAGTAAAAGAGGATATGCCTGTTAATGTGACCTTATTTAAGAATATTTCTGACGCAAAGGTTATATGAAGGAAGGACACTAGAAAAAAGTATGCGCGTCAGAATACAAACGCAACACGGATATCATTCAAATAGACTAACACCACATAATACCGTCGCCAATTAAGTCCACTAGTCTTAAACTGTCACTAGTCAACTAACGTTATATATTACCATCGCCCACAGCTCCTACTACCACACTTCTACCATACATTTTACTCCTGGATTGCGTAACACTGCCGCCATTTTATACCCCACTATAAGCCTGATATCATTACTTTGCTGCCTTCATTCAAACATATCATTACAGGCCTAAGTTGTATCTGTTTCCTCCCTGACAACAATAATAAACGAGGGGGAGGAAAACATGCAAGTGTAGCAGAAGTAGTAGTAGTAGTTGTAGTAGTAGTAGCAGAAATACTAATAATAAAGTCTGTGTGAGTGATAATAAGTCTCCTCACCCATAGAGTCTCCTGCAAGTTGCGCAAACGATGCAAAACTGATGCAATGTTCCCCTAGCATCAGCCCATTTCCCTCCACATAAATATATGGAACCATGTAGACTCTGTATTTACATGCCATCGTGTTCTTCATAATGTATGGAACAGGATTAAGCTACGTTGTCTCAGGCTTTCCTTTTTTTTTCCTCAAGACAACATAATTATCCTCATCTTCATTAATGAGACGATATGGGGAAGAAGAAGTAATGAGAGAGAGAGAGAGAGAGAGAGAGAGAGAGAGAGAGTGAGAGAGAGAGAGAAGGGGGGAGGGGGAGACAGGGGAATGTGGCGCCTGGCAGTAACATGTACCGTCACGGGAGACAGGTGAGGGGAGACGAGATGGGGTGAGAGGGGGAGAATGAAGGGGAGGCTAGGGTGAAAGGATTAACAAAGGTGAAAGTGGAAGAGAGAGAGAGAGAGAGAGAGAGAGAGGAATGACAGAAGATACAAGATGAACCGAGAGATAAAAGGGGAAAGACCTAAGACCTTGGGGGAAAGAGGAGAGGAGTTGTAATGAAGGATACGAGGAACCTGGAGGTAAGGAAGGGGTCGAGATGGGTGAAAAGGTGTAAGAGGCGAGGGGAAGGAAGATCAGAGGTAAAATAAGGGGAAATGAGATGGAAGGAGAGGGGTGAGAGAAGGATAAAGGGGAGGAAAGTAGAGGGGAGAGAGTTAAAGAGGAGAGGGAAGCAGAGGGTGAGAGAGTGATAAAGGCACAGGATGAATAATGAGTGATGGATAAAAATGGCAGGAGGATGAAAGGGAGGATAGAAGAGGGAAGAGAGGAGGCTCAAGGACGGGGAAGACGGTCAGTGATAGAGATGTGGGAAGAAGGATAAGTTGGCTGAAAGTTAATGAAGAAAAGAGAGAGAGAGAGAGAGGAGGGGAAAGAAGTTAATATTAAATGGAGATACAAGAAGAGCGATGAAGAATGGATGACACAATGGAAGATAGAGAAGAAGGAAGAAGAGCGTGTGTCACTAGAAGGTGGAGCTAGGGTACCAGAGCAAAACGAAGTGATACTCGAGTTACATAGGGGAGGAAGAACAGGTAAGGGACGGTTGAGGGGAAGGGAAGGAAGAGAGAAACAAGAGGGATAAGAAAATTGAGAGGCAGAACACAGTGGCAGTGAAGAGAACACAAGCCAAAAAGAAATATGGATTTGGAAATAACCAGGTCAGAGATGAAGTAAGGATGAGCTAAGAAGACAAAGTGATGCATGTGGGTAAAGGTCTTCAGCCAGAGTATATCATTTGTGTTTTACTGTTAATGTTACTGGACGATTTTATTCAGCATGAGGGCATTCTGGTACTGGAAGGGATTAATGGAGGCTCTATCCATCTCCTGATGTTTGGAAAAATCACTTCTGAACCTAGTTAAATCGTCTGCAGTTAACTCATGGAAATATAGAGAAAATGCATAACCGTAGTGAAGGGATTAAAGTCAAGCAGTTGAACAACACCGAAACTAGGGAAGGGAAAGGTGTATGTGCAAAGAGGCAAGGCATTGTGAACAAGGACTGAACCATGACAAAAATATACAGAGAAAAGTAAGTGTTAAAAAGAAAGTAAAAGTGCAGGGGAGTATGGCGTTGCCCTCACCACCGGCACTTGAACGAGCATCAAGTGTACATGAGGAGTTATTTACCCTCGATAAAGATACTCTGCATCAACACCCGGCTCGTTCACTTACTGGGAAGTGTAAACAACTGCAAACATTAAACATAACTAGCAATGTATCTTCAATAATTTGGCATGAAAAAGTATTCCTTCAAAAGAATATAAATATATTGAAAAAAAAAAATGCATACAATATATCACTACGACATGAATTTCGTTTGAGGTGAAAACAAGTGTGTGGCGGTAGTTGTAAGATACGAGTATGTTTATGGGTTTGAATGGGTTAATCGTGATATAATGTAAATTATCAAGAATTTTTCACAGCATATGCTACATTGCAGTATTGAACATATAATCAGTGCCATATTAAGTTCATCAGGGAGGTTTTCAGGCAGTTTGCTTCAGTTTCTGATACAGATTAGCAAGTGACATGAAAGCTTCATTTTTGTAAGTGATGATTTCATTGTTATACATGGATTGCAAGAAAACATGTTTTGATAAACAACAGAAAAACTAACACACACACACACACACACACACACACACACACACACACACACACACACACACACACACACACACACACACACACACACACACACACACACACACACACACACACACACACAGAAAGATAAAAAAGAGATAACAAAGATGTAACATTAAAAGGTTAACCAGAAAGAAGACAGATTAAGTGCATAGGATCTAAATGTCAGCACTTACATTATAGATTAAAAGAAAAGGTTATGAGATTTCCAAGAAGTATCTGCTGCTCAGGTGTTGTTATACACAGTGAAATACCGTGTCAGTTAAGTATCATATCTAAACATAAATGAGAGCATCACGAATTTTGAGTAGACCATAAATCAGAGTGAGAACAATCAAGTGCTACATCGACAAAAAATGCGGTGTAATGGAAGTGTGTGGTAGATTTTGATGCCGTGGCATGAGTTTGGTTTCCGTGATGTATGTACTGTGATGCTGTGTGTTGTGGTGAGTGGATGAGTGTACCGTAGATGGGTTAGGGTAGGGAGTGATGTGTAGTGTGTTTGTGCGATGTGGCTTTGGTTGTGGTAATTGGGTGTATAATGTTTCTTGGGAGGTTTGATGGGTGGGAGGTTGATTTGATGGCAGTGTTATGGCATTTTGTGAACCAAAGTCTGCTGTGGAATGGTAACTTGTGGTGTATTGAGTGATATGGTGTCAGTGTTCTGCCGTGTGAAAAGGTGTATTGTGTATTGTAAGGGTAGGGGTTGTTAAGTACAGTGTACCATATAGGCAAAGACATTGCGTGTTATAGTATGATGCGCGCGCGCGTGCGTGTGTGTGTGTGTGTGTGTGTGTGTGTGTGTGTGTGTGTGTGTGTGTGTGTGTGGTGAGCAAGTCAGACGTGTTCCGTGTTATCGTTCAATTGGAGTGAAAGATACGGCCACGGGCGAGAAGCCAAGAATTCTCCCCCACGGCAGCGGTATGGGAGGAGGAGCACCAGTGTCAGGGTGAGGGTGAGGGTGAGAGTGAGGGTGGGCGTGGGTGAAAGTGAGGGTGATGGTGGGCGTGGGTGTGAGTGATGGTAAGGGTGGGCATGGGTTAGAGTGAGGGTAAGGGTGAGGGGGGACGTGGATTAGAATGATGGTGATGGTGGGTGTGGATGAGAGTGAGGGCGATGGTGAGGGCGGGCGTGGGTTAGAATGATGGTGATGGTGGACATAGGTGAGAGTGAGGGCGATCGTGAGGGAGGTCGTGGGTGGAAGTGAGAGTAAATGTGATGGTGAGCGTGGATGAGAGTGAGGGTGATGATGGGTGTGGATGAGAGTAAGAGTGAGGGTGTGCCTGGGTGAGAGTGGGGGTGAGGGTGGGCATGGGTGAGAGTGGGGGTTAGGGTGGGCGTGGGTGGGAGTGAGGGTATGGATGAGGTGGGCTTGGGTGAGAGAGAGGGTGAAGGTGGGCATGGATGAGAGTGAAAGATTGGTAAGAGTGAAGGAGGGTGTAAGCGAGAGTGAGCTTGGATGTGGGCGAGAGGGAAGGCGGGTTTAGGTGAGAGCGTGTGGGTGTTACAGTGAGTGGTTGGTGAGTGAGGGTGAGAGTAAGGGTGTGGGTGAAAGCAGGGATAAGTGTGTGAAGATGTGGGTGTGAGCATGCGTAAGAATGAATGTGGACACGTGTGGGAGTGAGGCTGTAATTGTGAATGAGAATGATTGTGGGTGAGTGAGGGTGAATGTAGGTGAAAGTGATAAGAGTGAGTGACAGTGAGGATGAATGTGGGAAAGTGAGGGTGATTATGAGGGAGGGTGTGAGTGAGAGAGAGGGTAGGTGTGGATGAGAGTAAGGAAGAATGTGGGTAAGAATTAGGGTGGGTGTAGGTAATAGTGAGGGTGGGTGTAGGTAAGAATGTGGGCGGGTGTGGGTGAGAATTAGGGTGTGTGTGCATGAATATGGATGGATGTGGGTAGGTAGGCTGTAGGTAGGGGTGAGGGTGAATGTTGGTGCGAGTCAAGGTAAGGGTGAGTGTTGAGGCGGGTGACGGTGGGTGAGACAGAGGGTGGGTATAGGTAAAAATGAAGGTTGGTTTGGGTAAGAATGGCCTTGGGTGAGGGTGAAAGTGAAGGTTTGAAAATGCGAGAGGAGGGGAGGCTGGTGTTGGTGAGAATAAAAATGTGTGGGGGCGAGAATGTGAACTGGTGTGGATGAGTGAGGGCCGGATGGGTGTGGGTGTGGGTAAGGGTTGGTGTGGATGAGAATAATCGAGGAGGAAAATGATCATGTGTGGATGGGTGTGAGCGGGAATGAAGGAGGGTGTGGGAGTCAGGGTGGGTGTGAGGGTGGATACTGGGGAGATGGTGAGTAAGGGTAAGAGAGAGGACTGGCCTAGTTGTAGCACGTGTGAGGAAAATTTAATGAATATATGAATGAATCAGCAACAAAACATGCTCCTAAGTCAATAACTGTGTGAGGAGTCATGATGTAGGAGGAGGAAGATATGGCTGACTGAAAAGAAACAGGTGCAAATAAAACAAAAATGAGAAATGAAGTATAGGTAAAAAGATACCGTGGAAAACAAACAGCGACAGAACTAATGGTCCTTTCGAGGCTGCTTGTTGCAAAAAAAACTATACCAATACTGTATAAAATATCTCTAATTATATGTCTAATTATATACTACAGTAGTTGAAGTTAAGGACAATAAGGAGAAAAAGTTCTAGGTGAAGGGAAAATATTGGATAAATTTATGACACGATCTGAGAAAGGATGGCTGAAATTACATGCACGGGAATGCATGCACGGGAATGTAAGAAAAAAAAAAAAAAAAAAAAAAAAAAAAAAGGAATATGATGGTGATGCTTATGTGACAGAGGATACAGTATGAGAGAGAGAGAGAGAGAGAGAGAGAGAGAGAAAGAGAGAGAGAGATTACGAGTGTGCATGCATTCGTTTGCTTGTGTGTGTGTGTGTGTGTGTGTGTGTGTGTGTGTGTGTGTGTGTGTGTGTGTGTGTTAAATGGGAAAATAATCGAGGAAGATGATAGTGATGTTGGTATTGTAGCAAGAAAAATGTGAAAACAACTTGTATATATTACTCGACTTAATCACTCTAAGTCAAACATAAATTATGGATACTGTACTGTATATTGTGTGTACCAACTGGAGGACAAATTTTATACATGAACTGTTAATAAAATAGGAAGTTACTTTTGTGGAATGTCTCTTTGCATATATACTCTTACACTTTATTATATCCAGCATCAATAATCCAATGATAAAGAAGCACCACAGCCCACATCATTCAAAAGAGCACTGAAAAGCATCAGTATTTACACAATAAAGCATCAGTGGAGGGCGCAACATCAATTTTCCAAACATTAAAAATCACTTCACATGAGAATCCCTAGAAATCCAGAGCCCTTCCCACACCAGTCCAGACATTTGTCAACAGAGAAAAATGCACATATGCTCATCCATCAGCGCTGCATTCGATTGCTCAATGCACTATCCACACAGAGACATATTCCACACTTCTATTTAAAGAACTGTTCACACTTCAATCAGCTGGAACAATATCACTTCAGCCAGGAAGATATATCACGCTTCCATAAAGAGAAATAAATAAAAATCATTCTTGGAATAATAAATCACATTTCGGTCGATAGAGCCAAAAAATACCTAAATCGGCAAAATGAATTCCACTTCGATCAGTGAAATATGTCACAGTCCCATCAGCAGAAAGTATCACACTTCAAGCAATAATATAAACTGCACTTCACTCACTGAAATATATCACACTGTAATTAGCAGAATATCATACACTTCCATAAACAGTACTTATTACACTTCAGTCAGCCGGATAAACCAAACCATCCAGCAGAATTAATCGCACTTAACAGATGAAATTACACTCAAGTCACCAGAATAAATCACACCAGTCGAACAGGAAATTCAAACTCCCGTCAACAGAATACGTCACACTTGTCGGCACGATAAATCACTCATTAATCAATAGAAAATCCACACTTTAGATTAACAGGGCAGTTCGCAGTTCATACTCCAGTTAACAGGACAGTCCACACTTCAGTTAGCAGGTCAATCCACACTTCTCGTTAGCAGGATAATGCACTTTTTAGCTAGCAGGATAATCCACATTTCAATCATGAGGCCAGTCCACACTTCACTCAAGAAGTCAGTCCACACTTCAGGTAACAGGTCAATCCACACTTCAGTTAGCAGGTCAATCGACGCTTCAATTAAGAGGCCAAGCCACATTTATGAGAACAATATGCATTTTACTAAGTCAGTCTATACTTTAATTAATAATGTAATCCACACATAAATTATCAGGACATGTAACACGAATTAATGTTGTAAATTCCTCCGTAACTCAACAGAACAATCTGCACACTTCACATTAACAGAGCGTTTTACACTTCAGTTAATATAACTTTCAACAGAACAATCTACACTTTGATCAGTTAGGCACTATACATTTCAATTAATAGGGCTTCTACATTTCCGTTAACAATGTAATCCAGATTGCAGATAACAGGACAATCCATACTGCAAAAAGCCTTGCTATCTAATTTGCAAGGAACGGGGCAATCTACACTGAAAATAACAGTGCAGTCCACGCTGTAAACATCAGGGCAATCCGCACTACAGTCATCATTTTACTTAAATTGTCAGTCCACTCTTCAAGAATACACTCATGAACAAAAATCAGTTAAACGCCAGTGAACTAATCAAACAAATTCAGGCACATATTCGCAGTACAAACGTAGGTTAATGCCTTCATTACGTTGATGAATTTTATCTTTTTCTCAGCAGGAAACGATTCTGCTAGAGAAGTTTGATAGTCGTACCTAATCCCCTTACCACACACACACACAAAAAGAAATCACTTAAATCGAATAGAATATTCTGGAAAATACTAATAGGAAACTTAGTGCGTCATCACAGTGAACAGATTAATCCTTGCAACATGATGGCGTCTTTTCCTATTCGTTTTTGCCACCTCCAGACGATTTATAAAACTTCATAATAATCCCTCATAGTGAAGAGATAGCTGGAGACTGATTCTAACCAGTTCAGTTAGAGATATCCCTTAGTCTCAGTAATTTCCAAATACCAGGATGAACGCTATACATTACAAGGGCTTATTACGTGCCATATCAACCAACAGGACAAGTAGCAAATTAGACCATCAGATATACACCGATCTTAACGTAACTCCCCATCATTACATTGGCTGATTATTACGTCAGTTCACATCTCTAATTCAGCAAAACATCAAACACTATAGTCGATCCAGGAACACAGCACACCACTTAGTTTATCCAGCAATAGAACGCACCAAATAACCCATCCACCAACACATCCCATCCCATAGCCTGTCAAACAGATACATTAAAAAGCCTATCCAGCAACATACCGCACACCAGAGAATATCCAGCAACACACAACACCACATAACCTGTCCAGTAACACATAACACCACATAACCTATCCAGCAACATATCGCACAACAGAGAGTATCCAGCAACACACAACACCACATAACCTATCCAGTAACACATAACACCACATAACCTATCCATCAACACAACACACCACAAACCTATCCATCAACACATCACGCCACATAACCTATCCAAGAACACATCACACCACACAGCCTGTCCAGCAACATAACACACCATATCATCAAGGGATTAATGGGGACAGTTTCTAATATATTTAGTATGTGAAGAGTCCCAAAACTTGAATGAAGTTATCTGGTTGTGATAACTGAAAGGGCGTCATCGTACTGAAAGGGTACCAAATCCATTTATCTGTGTTACTCCAAAAATAATTTCATACATAGTCATATCCGTCTTTTCAGACTTCAGTTAAAACATCAGTCTCATCACTTAATAGCTATCTTTAATCCTTTCACAATAATGACGTCTAAATTGTTACAGTGTTCCCCTTAAGAGAGACGTTTGGTGGTGAAGAGGTTAGATACAAATTCCAGTAACCATTTCCATGTAAGAGATCTCCCATTAGTTGAACCATAATCGGCCGGCAGTAGAGAGAGAGAGAGAATCATATAGAGATGCGTTACCAAGGAGTTAATTCAAGCACTGAAACATTCATACATCAGTATAACATTTACATAACCCATACAGCCAAATACTTCAAGCACATCTATTCACACCACTACAACATTCAAAACATCTTTTAGCGCATCTTTTCATATATTACTGCAGCAGTCAATGCATTTTCTGGCACATCTCTTTATGTATCATTACAACAATCTGCATACAAAATTATATTCTGTATTTACAACTAAATGAAAACACCACAAATCTCACAAAACTATTAAATTAATGTTTATTAAAAACAAATAAGTAAAAAAAATAATATATAACTCAGTATTGTACATCAAAAAATATGTCTGTTCACACATCAGTAATTATATGAAACCAAAGGTCAAGAAATAAATTTGTCCACACTGTAGCACATCAGTCCAAAAATCATTGCTTCAGGTGACATAATAGCACAAGTGTACCTTAATTACTTACTGCGTCAATCCTCACATTAATCCCATCACCACATGTCCCAGTTAAAGCACAATGGAATCATCTGTCGGTGCAAATGATGATGATGATGATGATGATGATGATAATAATAATAATAATAATAATAATAATAATAATAATAATAATAATCTGAAAACGTCGTCACAAAGAAGTGGTCAAGGTCATAAATTTTTAACCTTCTCTTTGCACGAGGTCTCCCTTCAGCAGAGCAGTAATGTCTGGAGAAAACAAAAATAAAAATAAGTAATTAAATAAATATACATAAGTCATAATAATCGAGCTAACTATACACCAACCCAAGCATCACATCACATTCTCAACCCTTTCAGTACGATGGTGCACTTTTTTCTTCTTACTTGCTCTAAACACAATTATCCAACTTAAGGTAGGCTTTGAGAAGAGAAGTAGTCATTGAAGGTTATATCAGATACCTCTTGTTACAATGCCTCCCTAGCTAAATATAATCATCAGGAGAGAACAAGAATAAATCAGAGATTATGTCATCAGAGAGAAGGTCTTAACGTATCAGTTCACACCAGAGCTCCTCCCTTAACCCCTTCACTGCCACAAGGTATTCTTCTTCTCATTCTTACTGCCACTAGAGGGTTAATTTAGCCTACGAAGGACCTTTAGTAGTTAGGACATGGGGAACTATTAAATGTTGTATCTAACCCTCTAATGTTAAAAGTGCACCCTAAGTTGAGCAAAACCGTCTGAAGAAAGCAGGAATAAAACAAAGAGGACCATACTCGCTCGGATAATACAAAGGCCAAAGATAGATTGGTTTAAAACAAGAAAATGCACGGTCAGTATACTATTGGAGGAGGATGTGACGAGTTTGACTGGCATATCATAAAAAAATAAAAACACCCTTCCCCTCACACACACACACACACACACACACACACACACACACACACACACACACACACACACACACACACACACACACACTAACTCAATACAAATAACTTGTGAAGTAATGTGGTATAAAAACGAGTGTGGCATTACCTAAAATATTTTCGCTTGTTGATATCGAATTATACAGCTTACTTGTATGTATATTATTCATTCTAGTGTTAACAACCAATATTTTAGGCTATTCACACTCATATTGAGCACAAATGTTGCTTACCATGTTCATTAAAATCATGTTCATAACGCTGACACGGTTCATATAGTTTGGTTTCACATTGTTTACTGTCCTGTTTATCATTGATATGGTAAAAGTCTGATACATTTTATAATAACATTTAAGTGCAAAGCTTTAAAGCAAAGTTATTGAACCGGTGTAGCTTACATTCCATGGGGATCCACAGAGCCCCATCACGTGATGCATGAAAGGACTTCAGGATAAATTTGAATTTCATAATTACCTAACACACAATACAATCGTGTCTGCTTTGAAAGAGTAAACACCACTCTTCATAAAACGTAGCCGATGTTTTCTAATCATAACACCTTAATAATTATGTCTTGCTCTTTGTACTTTCAAGTTCCCACTTCTGTCTGCTGTTTAAAAGCAGTAATCTCAGAGAATTTAGAAAATACTGCCAGAGAGCTGATCCGTTTTTCCTAAGTGTAATCGAATGGACCCAAACGATTTTTATTTCTAAAATTTTGTGGAATGACATTTCTATCAAACACACATAAAATAAATACTGGTAGTTATACAGTGTACTTTAAATTGCGGTGAACTGAAACTTTCACAACCATTTAAAACGTTTAGACTCTCAGCAACGTTTTTTTTCTTTGCTCAAATATATATATATATATATATATATATATATATATATATATATATATACTGTATATATATATATATATATATATATATATATATATATATATATATATATATATATATATATATATATATTCACAGGGAAGCAGAAAGGAGGAATGAGGTCGCTCGGGGGTCACAGGGAGATAGGAATGGAGGTCATGGGGAGGTAGGGAGGAAGTCAGTATTGAACTTAGTAGGGAGGAAGAGCGAATAATTAAGGGGAATTAAAAAAAAAAAAATAACAGCGAGACGTTTTTTCAGCGCTGTATATATTCGTCTGTGGGCGGCAAAAATATAAATGAAAACCATGCTCTTACTAGTATTAATAGCTATAACCTCAGGCACATGTGGTGGTGAACTCAATGGACTGCAGGCCAAAGCTGCCTTTTTCCATCCTTCTTGCCGGGGAGAGGGAGTAGAGGGACGATCGTATAACTGGGCGGCAGAGTTGCCCGGCTATATCGGTGCCACCGCGTAAAGGCATCCCTCACCATCATCGTAATGAAGGGGTTAATGGGGCTGTTATTTAATCCTGTTACGAGGAAGGTTCTGCTCGAGATGGTTGCCAGAATAAAATAAATAGGACGTCACTATGCTGAAGGGGTTAACGATGGGGATCTAAGGGAAGTAGCGAGGAAGGTCTCAATGAAGTAGGTAGAGAGGACATTATGGAGGTGACCTGAAGTCCCAAGGAACTCGAGAGGAAGGTTGTGGGATCGTGGAGGAGTGGGGAGAGAGATCAAAGAGAGGAAGGGTAACAGACCTCAGGGAATACTGAGGTACGGGTAAGGGAAGGATTGGTCGAGATGGATATACTATATATACAAGCTTTGGTGATGCTAATGGACTCGACTTGAGCAACGTGCATATCCTACCAACAAAAAGAACAGTTCTCACATTACCTCTACTTATCCTCGCAACACTTGATAGATGCATTATGCTAAGTTAAAAATGCTAATGGACTTGACCTGAGCAACGTCCACCTTCCCTTAAAATGCAGCAGAAACAGCTGACCCAATGTTAATCATATTCACAACGCACTTTTGTCCTGATAAGGCTCACTTTTCCCAGTGAACACTTGTTATTTATCTTTCTCCTCTAATTCTCTCACAATTTTCTTTTAATACATCCAGTTTCCATGACACACACACACACACACACACACACACACACACACACACACACACACACACACACATATGATCTTTACTTAAAGCATAAGCTTAATGAAACTAAACTTTCAAAACGTTTTTCATGACATGCATCAGTCAAAAATACAACTTTCTCCATAGCACACACTACCGTATTTGTTTCCTTGCTACAGACTGTTCACTTGATTTTACTTCGACCAACATTGTACACCTGGTTAAAATGCTCACAAATATCCACAGAACATTTACTAGCAACTGTCCTTTGTCCACGCAGTACACGTCTTTTCCCGAAACATACACTTACCTTCACAATCCACGCAACCCCTCAACCATAATAATACTGTAATTCTTACAAAAAGCACTCCCCAAAACCTTCATCCATAATTAAGATAGCATTGACGTGATTTCCACACTACATAAGTCAGCAGTCACGATAAAGACCATAATACACACGTCAATCCTCAATGGACAATTGTAAATATTGAAAACACACCTGAGTTCAAAATTTCCCCCTCTAAATAATCAAACCTTCTGTCATCAGCAAATCAAAACAGTCATACACAAACGATTCGTAGCCACCATTACTCTAGCCACCACAACAACTAGAGGGGCACTCAGTGGAGCACATCTATCCGACAAGGGCAACGTAATATCCAGAGCATCCGGATCGGTCCCAAATGTTAATCGATTGTTTCCTGAGACATGGGCTATCTACCCACTCAATTTGGTCCAAATCTCTCTTTTAGTTTTTGAGTAATCTTGATAACAGACAGACGGACAAACAAACAGACAAAGGTGAAGACATACTCTCCTTGTCGGGGAGAACAAATCTCTTCTAACTACCACTGTTCTTGTTACAACAACGAAAACAACAGCAAATCTGATCCAGCCACCACTACTTTTGCAACAACAACAACAACAACAACAACAACTACTACTACTACTACTACAACTACTACACTACCACTACTACTACTACTACCACTACTACTACTACTACTACTACTACTACTACTACTACTACTACTACTACCACTACTACTACTACTACCACTACTACTACTACTACTACTGCTACTACTACATCTTTTCCTTACACACACACACACACACACACACACACACACACACACACACACACACACACACACACACACACACACACACACACGTTATCGCAATATAAATCTGTCCATAAAACACAACTTTGATTTCAAGCCACATCTTTTCAGCTTCAAAACATGGCATTTTTAACATCCATCAATGTTGTTTCCACGTTGTAAATAAATGTGCACTACAACATACGATCCCTTCTGTCGTAGTTTTATTATTTAAACTATTTTCACACACTTTACATTGAAATACAATTAACTATTTTCTTTGGATGAAAATTAAAGAAGCGTGCTCCACATTGCAATTCTATTACCTTCTCACCTAACGAAAACTGACAACTGACCAGGGAATTATGGAAAATATGATCTTTTTTTTTTCGTTACTTTTACCGAGGAATATATATATATATATATATATATATATATATATATATATATATATATATATATATATATATATATATATATATATCCCTTGACAAATGGTTCAGACATCAAAGGAGTTCACAATAAACTTTGCTTCAAATAATTGTAACTTCAGTTCATCTGCCCATCTCATCTCACCGTTATTCTAACTCGTTACCATGCACACAGTACAAAACCCAGTTTTCAGAGCCAGTTGCATCACTTGACATATAAATTTTTTACCATTTCAGCTTGCGAACGTAATAATTGTTTTACTCTTATTGTTTCCAGGAGAATTTATGGAGTTCAGAGAAGTCTTCCATAGTGATGAATAAGAAAATGTCTCCTTCAGTTTGTACAGTACAGTGGTCTTTTCTAAGACGAGTATATAATTTGTCTGCAGCAAAAATATAATAAGAAGCTTATCCTCTGGCTGAACAGGCTAAGGATAATACAAGAACCCCAGGCCCTCTTCTATCAATGAGAAACATGAGAGGCATAGAGAGGCAGCTTTGGTGAAAGGGCTCCTCCCGACAGCCGAGGGGAAGACGGTCGAAAGAGGAAAACTGGGAAGGTGTTTTACCTTAGTCTAGAAAGGGTCCACTGAGAGGCCTCGATATTCTCAGGGCTTCATATTTCTTTTCACTTGGAAATTCCACCAGCACTGTTTTGACCTTTGGCTGACGGGAACGAGGTCGAAGGTTAAGATTTCAGAGAAGTGAGTTGCTGGCGGAAGGAAATGGAGGCTGGAGCGTGGGCCACTTTTATTTTTATTTTCTCTCCTCCATAACTAACGCTCCCGATAACGTTTTACTGGGCTCTCTGATTTTTCAATATACGCACTCTTACGCTCGTTTTCTTTCACTGTGTGCAATCTGAACGTAAAATAAATTTCAGTGGAGTCATGAGATGATGTTGTGTGTGAGAAAAAGCATATATTTGTTACTTCAGTCGGGTAATAAGGTAATGCTGGGTATGAGAAGGAAAACCATATTACTTCAGTGAGACCATAAGGTAAACTTGAGTATGAAGGAAATAAACATACGACTTCAGCAGTACCATAAGATAACGTTTGGCATGACAGAGAGGACACAAAAATAATATTTCAGTGAGACGGTGATGTACTTCTGTGTACCAGAGAGAAAACCACGTTACTTTACTGATGCCATAGGGTAATGTTGAGTATGAGGGAAAAAACCATATCAATTTTGTGGGCCAGTAGGGTAATGCTGAGTATGAGAGAAAATCAGATATCATTATTATCTATAAACGAGAAAGCCATATCACTTTAGAGACTCATTAGGTAATGGATATGACAAAAAAAAGTACATCAGTAAGGTCATAAGATAATGTGGAGGATGAGAGAGAAAACCCTACATCAGTGCTTGTGTTCTCGGGCTGGGAAGGTAAGACCTTTACGTTAGGTTATGAAACATTTATGATAATTCTGGAGTCGATATTGGCACGCTAAAGGTTACTCTGTTCGTGGAAGCTGCAGCTCCATTGAAGTCTGAAGTAGTGGGGAAAGGAAAATTTTTATTCTTACGGGGAACTTCCTTAACTTAAAGATATAGTTGATGATAACATACTGCACATACATATATATATCCTAAAATATAATACGCAAATAGATGTCGGCAGAAATAAAATGTGTGACTTCATTTTTTTTCTTTACTTTTTTTCTTTGCTGAGAAATGGGGAATATTAATGTCAAGAAAGTACCCAAACCTTCACAATTTAAAATGTACGTATTTATTCATTTTGCGCCAGAAAAGTTAAATTCTCATCTGATTCTGAGACATCTTGAAATTTTCACAAGGGAAACAATCCCCCCAAATAAAAAATTACTCAAAACGCTAGCTCGACCAAGGTAAACAAAATTTTCATCTCTTAGTCACTATAGATTCACTTCAAAGCACGTTGGTTAATGAGTACTTATCACAGAGACGAAAGTTGCAAGAGATCAAAGGAAGACTGTATCCATGGAAATTAAATCAAAATGCGTCATCTTTGACTAAAGCTGCAGGCCCGCCGCACCTCAACTTCCCAGACTTCACGGTATTTTTCCCCAGTTTCATGAGGTAATAGTTTCCCACCATGAGGTATAAGTGGGTTGGGTATTTCTTAAAGTTTTTATTTTTTTAAAATTCCATGGACCATCATTATAAACAGTAAAGTTATTATTTAGTAAGCCTTATTACTGTGTTATAGGGTAATATTTTTTACAATGTAATTCACGGTTTCAATTAGCTTAGAGTTCGTGCGTAATAAAAGCTTTATCCAAATCTGTATTACAAAATTAATATAATATCGGTGAATGAAATAAAGTAACAGTGCTGTCATACCGCTGTACTGTACCAATAAAGTGCGGTATATACAACAGTTGACTGTCTGATCGGATGTGTTGCTTAATTATAAAATATACCAAGAAAATATATGCTACTAATTTAAGAAATCACGTGATAATATATGAGCGATCAAGAAAATGTTTACACACGTTCTCTTTATTGAACATCTCGACAGTACTTCATTATCATGGTTAACACTCACTGTTATTTTTTAGCATACCCACCACAAATTTTACAAAGAAAAAAAAATATTAGCTAATAAATTTACTTGATAATATTGGGGAAATCAAGACAATTTTTTTACGCGCTCTGCTCATTGAAAGCTCGACAAGATTGAGTATCACAGTTATCACCCGCCCTTAAATTAACAGCATATCATCCACAAACTGCAGTACTTTTCAAATCAATCTCTTCTACATTTCTGCACGTCCAGTATGGTACATTATTATCCTGATAGTTTTTTCCTATTTTAAAACTGGGGATGATGCCCGTCAAGCACAGGTTACACATTTAGGATAAGTAATTAACTGTTATTATTTACGTAGCTTGAATTAATGTTGCTGCGATTGTTTTTGTAATTTTTATTGTTGTCGCTGTGAATGTTATTGTGACCTCAGGTTCAGCCGAAGGTTCAAATACATGTTGGTAACCTAAAGTATTTGTGCTGTACAATTAAGGGAAGGTAACCTTAGCCTACCTGGAAGAAGAGGCAGAAGCAGACCCACTGGTAGTACTTGACATAGCGTTTTTCCTCTTCGTCAGTGGATTTCTCTATGCCTGGGTGGGCCACGTCAACACCCAGTCTCTTGTTGAAGGCGGAGGGGATTGTGTAGGTGGAGTGGATCCAACAGTAGGTGTTGATCACATCCTCCGGGATCTCCTTGGCGTGGATACAGTCGATGGGGTTCCCGACATACTGGCGGGTGGTGACGATGAGACTGAAGGCGAGGAGGATCATCACCGTTATGGAGTAGTGGAGACGGAACACGGAGGAGTCGATGTGGACATGGGAGACTTTGATGAAGTTCTTGAGGCCGCGGAAGATATCCAACATCTTGACGGTTTTCTCGGAGCCGCACTAACTAAATTAACTTTCATTCACTGAATTTTGCTAAGGGGCTGTTGCCTCTGCTGCTCCGCACCTTCGCTGGTCACCACCTAAGCGAGTGCCGTATGCTCAGCTCAGCCTTGGCTTCCACATTAACTGAAGAAAGTCTTTTTGTCCCAGAAAAAACACATCATCTGTGACAACGTACGACCTGCCGCTCTCCTTGTTTATTGAGGAAAGCCATTTATGTGAGGCCAATTAGATTTTGAAATCCAATTGAGAACTCTTATATATTTGTTTTTGATTTAGAAGAGGTCAATGCCAAGGTAGGAGGATCAGCAGAAAGCCAGGACCGCCTTGCATAACATACACTTCTCAAGCATGACTACTCGCAAAACAAGCACCATATTTCATGTATCACCTTTCCTTGTGTTCGAAAGCACTGTAGATAAATTTCCTATGTAGATCCAGGAGACTTGAGGACGACGGGAAGACACACTGACACAAATGAGGACTGTCGCCGGGAGGACGTGGATGGTGAGGGAGAGAAGATGGTGACGTGCACTACAACAAGCTAACTCACGAGACCACCACACTCAAAACAGGGTCTCAACTAGGTCAAAACCTGATCATATCGTGTTCTATTACTGCTAGGGTCACAAACACTTATAAGGCCCAATGATTCTGTGGGTAAGGCTTGGGGGATCGTTGACACAGGGTTGGGATGGAGCCACCGTCACCACAGCCTGGCACCGTCGACGCCGTGATGCCCACTGGAAGTTGTTGTGGGGGTGCCAGTGGGCGTGGGACGTGCAGGCCTGGGTGTGATGGGCCTAGTTAGCGGGTGAGTCTGTTCCCATTGATCTCACTGCGGTACCGCGGGCGCGCGACTCTCAGCCTCCCGCTACACTAGCAACTGCCACTGGTCGCCCGCGCTACCAGGCCCCGCCCTCACCCAATCAGAAGCTTCGTCGCACCAGGGACACACCCCCTCCACCTGACCTCACACCCACCTGGTGCTCTGCCCCACTCGGGTCCTCAGGTCACCCCAGCCAACACACTGACACAGTTTCCACAGAAAAGAGTGGATGCTCAAGATAATTGATGAACTGCAAGAAGTTACGCCAAAACTGTGACACTCACTGACAACGATTTTGTTTTTGAATCAAGAGTACTGAGACAACATGAAACAAACTGCTTTCATCGTCTTGCACTTACTGACCTAGTTTCAGGAGAGGTCACAGTCCTCACAAGGAGTGTCCGAGCCCCAGTAAAATTTTTCCTTCTCTAAGAAAACGATCCAAGTGCCGCACACTCATTGACTATTCATTGAATCAAGAATTTTATGTGCGAGTCCAGTGCCTACTCATGGTCATTCCAATATAATTGCACCTCTGATATTTAAGAGGGAATCGCTGTGGTCCACATGACACTTCCAGTCGTTTCGTGGAAGGTAAGAGATGATGCTTCTCAACCTGCCTTTCTCTTTAGACTTAAAAAAATCTCACCAGCATGTGACACTGACAGACTTCAAGCAGGAGTGAGTTACGTACCATTTGGCAGTTACAGCACTCGGATATTGGTAAACTTCACACACGCAGTCATTCAGTCCATTAATATCACAGCATCTTTGCTTTCTTTATCATTATTGAGCGGATTTTTCTTTCTCACAAGGTAATCCTTAAAATAATTATTTCAGATTAGTTTATGTAGCTATTGTTGATATTCTTATATATCCAATAGTTTTAATTTTTTAATAATTGTTTCCTCTGTCAATTAATTCAGCTTTCAGTTTGTATAAGCACCTCATGACTGAAATATGGCTATGCCACAAAACTTCGCTCTACGGATGGCAACTGTGGCTTGAGGCACTTCTGAGAGCTGGTGGGGCTGATGTGGCGTTCGCAGCGGCAATTTTCAGGATTACCAGCTTCTGATGAGGCTGATGAACACTGGCGGTGGTGATAATAAGGCAGGATGATAAGTGGATGATAAGCGCTAGTGTGAAGCCAGAGGAGAGTGTTGTCACTCCTGGGACTGTTTATGCTATTGCCCCTGGTGATGATAAAGATCCCACACTGTTGGCTGCTGATTCCTTGAACTCTTGGTTGTGTGGTGCCAGTGCTCAGCTAGTCTGTGCTGGTCACGTCAGCGACTACGAGGAGCGGGCCCGAGCCGTGCCCGTGTAGCGGTAGAAATGGTAGCGGCGAGGCGTGGCCACGGCGCTGAGGTGATGGTGCCACTGCTGAGGTGTGATGTTGGCGTGGTCCTTGCACCAGCTAAGGCCCGGGTGCTGGCGTGGCTCTCAGATAGTGATGGTGGTGGTGGCGCTCAGTGGTGGTGCTGCCGGCACAGAAGCTGCAGAGGCACTGAGCGGCCCGAGCTGTGAGGGCCGCGCGCCCCCCAGCCTGGGAGGGGTGCGGGGGCTTCCCAATTTGACGCAACTCGGCCAAGCTAGTTTCCCTTCTCTCGTCTTTACGAGCCGCTTTCTACCTAGGTGTTTCACTCCAACCACATAAATGAAACTACACCTGTGCCCTTTGCATACCCACACTCGATTAGTTATATTTTCACCGTTGATGCTCTCTGCTTCAATATCTCCCACGCTCTCAGACTGACCACCTCCCACGCTTACTGCCTCAACATCACCTCCCAGAAGATCTCCAACGCACCATGTCTGAAAATCCACGCTCCCTGTTTATCTCCCACGCTCCCTACTTGATCACTTCCCACACTCCCTGCGGCATAATCATTATACACGCACTCTATCTGACGACTTCCAGATTCCCTGGACTTTCTTTCGTTTTATTTATTATGCCTTGTGCCTGATAAAATATATTCCGTGTTTCTTATTTTTGTAGTAGGTGGGGACACTCATCATCCACTCACTCGATGTAGTGCTGCTTTGGGTGTCTGCATTTTCCTTCCTTCCTTCCTCTTCTGCCCTTCTTTTTTTTCATTCTTTCCTCTTCAGTCTGCCTATGGGTGACTTTACACTCCCTCTTCCGTCTTTCTTTTCTTCCTTCTTTCCTCTTCTATCTGCCTATGGGTGACTATACACTGAGTGACAAGCCAAATGGTTTTTTGTACACCAGGAAACAATTTACTACGCTGGGTGATAACCATATAACGAAACTATGGCGCCTGGTTGTTTAGTGGGCAATTAAGGCTCTCCAACAGGATTGAGCCTGTGTCGTTCTTATCCAAGGGGTGGTTGGGTTTATTGCAAACGTAATGCCACCCAGGGATGAGTGAAGCTGGTCACTCTCATCATAAATGTCAGGACCAGCTTTCCTAGCCCCGGGCTCTTACACTCCTCATGGGCCAACATAGGATTGGGTGATGGATGGTTCCTATTTTATTATCAGCGATGATCTCTGTTTATCACACAATGCTTCATTCCTGTCATGCTCAACTCCTCTCGTTTCGCTCTCCCTACTTCACCTAAAACTAACACTGCTGAGCAGCAGTGAAAAGAATCTTACTTCCTATTGCCATTCTTCCTAATGACCAAAAAATCGTCGCCTCGCCATGAGTTATTAAGGATGAAACTCATCGCAACTGCGAGTCCATCAGTCGCTAGTTATGGAAAATTATGTTTGTCTGGGGAGCAAAAACCCTCTCGGATTAAATGAAACATGAACGAAGAACAGAGCATCCTGGACGGCTGCAACAAAGCCCAAATGTAAGAGTAGTGTAGCAAGATTTTCACCAACATTGGTGCCAAATATAACAAAGTGGGCAGTTATGCTGGACTTGAGAGAATTCTGTTAATGGGCGGTTGTTAGTTATCAAAGATGCAATACGTCAAGATTCAAAGTAGCAAATATAATATCACTCATGTTCCTATCAATTTGCCATTGAAAAATACAATAGAAGTTCACAAAACATTCCACATAACGCAACCATTCCATGAGCGTCGTTATAGGCAGTTAACAGAAATGTCGTGAGCACTTGAAACACTCTTTATAATGTCATATAGATGTGGTTTCTCCACACCCCTAAGCTAATGTTGTAAACAGCCTCTTATCTCGTACGGCACAGAAAATATGGGTAGGGGGAAGGGAAGTGCCTGGGGTTAATTTTCTCACATATACGAAAGACCTTGACCCTAAATATCCCTACCCCATCGTGAACACGGGCAGCAGAGTTGGCGTGATTATGACGATGACAATCAGTTTGTCGGGTATTTTCGATTTACTCCACACACACACACACACACACACACACACACACACACACACACACACACACACACACACACACACACAATTAGCTTTCCGTATGTGTATATGTTGGTGTCGGAAATTCAGCTACGAAAGGCTGATATACAGAATTCTTTTTTATCTATACCCAAACACCTCAGTACCTGAAGGAGTGGTGAGAAATGATTCACGCCCATTTCATCTTGTTGTCCGTTATCAGGCTGTCCTATCTCCAGCTCACACCATCCACAGTCATAAACCTCACCACTTGTAATATCATCAGTTTAACAACCTACAGTTATGATATAAACATTTTCATTGCAATACCTTTTCATCCAGACTCTCCCATGCACCCTCTTCCTTTTGCCCCACTCATATACACTATCCTATTCAATCCTTCATTCTGCATCTCACCATAATTTGATAACAGTAACGCTTTTAGAAATAAGTCCCAAATGTGAAAACTGATGCGACTATTGAACTAACCCCTAAATATGAAAAAATGCAGAGCTTTCAGAACTAAGCCACTACAAGTCACATAGCTAATCCTCTAAGCAAAATGATGCCTGTCTTATCATAATCTTGCTCAGTGACGTGCAAGGGCTCTGGCTAAAAAAATAAAAAGAAGGGAGGGTCACCGCTCCCTCTGCCGGCTACTACAAGGGAGAGAGAGAGAGAGAGAGAGAGAGAGAGAGAGAGAGAGTCTATGAGAGCACTTTGTAATTTCCAGGGCAAAAGGTCAGGGGCCCCAGCCTATTTGACCCTTATCTGCGCATTCCTTGATCTTACTACTGCTGTACGATAATTATTCATCCGAAGGCAAACGCCCTGTAGCAAGAGAGTGTATGGTATTTATTCATAACTCCCTCAAAAACCAGGCGTTTCACTTAAGTTAGACAAAATCGTCAAATGGAAGGCATAAAAAAAATAAATAAATAAATAAATCATCATATTCCAGGAACTATGAGTCATTGATGGAACTACACGAAATAAATGTGTCTCAGATTACAGTGAAATAATAAGCCACAAATTCAAGAAAATAAAGATACAGTAAACAGTCTAACTTGTTTACCTAAATACCAGCCAATAAACGAAAGAATGACTCACCTCTCTCTCTCTCTCTCTCTCTCTCTCTCTCTCTCTCCATCCATTACCTTTGATTAGGAGGATGATAAAATGCGCAATTCATAAAATAAGCTAATAAGTAAAGTATGTGTGTGTGTGTGTGTACGAGAGAGAGAGAGAGAGAGAGAGAGAGAGAGAGAGAGAGAGAGAGAGAGAGAGAGAGAGAGAGAGAGATTTACTGTTGGATGATCGGAAGCGGCTAATGCATCAGAGTCCTCATGCACTCTCCTGGTCTTGAAGTTCACCTGGTCCTCACACTCACCTGATCCTCACACTCACCTGGTCCTCATACTCACCTGGTCCTCACACTCACCTGGTCTTCATACTCACCTGGTTCTCATACTCACCCTGGCCCTCACACTCACCCTGGTCCTCACACCCACCTGGTTTTCATACTCACCTGATCCACACACCCACCTGGTCCTCACACTCACCTGGTCCTCATTTTCATCTTGTTCTCAGTCTCACCTGTCCTTCACACTCACCTTGTCCTCAGTCTCACCTGGTCGTCATATTTACTTGGTCGTTGTACTCAGTTTTCCTCAGTCTTACCTGATACTCATACTCACCCAATCCTCATACACACCTGGCCCTCATTCTCACTGGTCCTCATCTTTATCAGATTCTCATACTCACCAGGTCCTTAAACTCACCTGGTCCTCAAACTTATCCGGTCCTCAGTCAAAATTGCTATTCATCCCATTCTCACAAGTGGTTGTTACAATTAACCGGTCCTCACACTCTCCTGGTCCTCGCAGTGACAGTCACTTGGTCTTTACACTCACACTTGTAGGTCCTCATACTGAACAGGTCCTCATACTCACCTGTTCCTCGCACCCATCTGTTTTTCATACATACCTGGGCCTGGATTTGCTAACAACCCCCAGATGGGGACATCCTTATCACCTGAGTTGCAAGTCCCTACAGAAATGATCAACAGTGGTGTTTTGTGACCAGTCTTAGTCCTTCGGGGCGTGCGGATTGTCGTGAGCTAAGGAAGTCGTCACTAGCGACGTCGCTGGTCTCTTTACGCAAGCTATCGCAGAATAGCATATTTTCCAGTTCAGTGGAAGCAACCTGTCACCAAACACTTGCCCCATGGGTGATTTGTTAATACAATAGAGTGGAGGACAGTGACGTGACTGCATCGAGCCTTACCTGTATTAGACAGTACAACTACAATTTACCGGGTAAAACCACAGGGTTAAGTATGCCTGAAAGTTATAAATACAATCAATGCATGGCTTAGTGCAGGTCGTTGTAACTAGTCAGTTAATTCTCTGTTTACGTATCTCCTACCAAGAGCTACAATCCTCTTGAGGTTTCTCCGTTTACTAGCCATAGTTCATTAAACAGATTATTTCCTCTCTTGAATATCTAAGGAAATCTGGAAAAAGGTGCTACATCTAAAACCGGATGATTAACGCAGAAATTAAGTGCTTAGTGAGAACGTGTTGGTATTTAAGCATCCACAAAATACTTTATGTATGTGTTGATTTTAACGTTAAAACGGATGAGGACCTCCTAGCCAGTTTTACCGAAACAACTAGCACCTCAGAAGATGCTCATCACCAGCTTCAGTTAGACCCGGAGTACAGTGTGCACATCCACAATACACAGTAAGGTCATGGGGAGCAACCGGAACAACTCCAATGTGTCGTCTGCTGACTTCAAATATTCTACATTCTTTCTTAATAACGAAAATGGCATAATTGGTTTAATGTAAATTTCATGCAAGTACATTACAAATAATGTTTTCCATATACAGTATAATTCGGAATATTGCCAGGAGGCCTCCAGCCCTCCCTGGCCCACGGTCACCGTAACTAGTTGGTTAGTGGTAAGGTAAATCTCACTGTACCGAAAGTTTCTGTGACTGAACGAGATACGGAAGAATTCTGTCCGTATTTTTGCTACGAAAGTTTAGCAAATAAGGCCCTGGTCCTCACATTCACCTGTCCTCAGATTCAATAGTTATCATTTCTTATACACATTAGTTTATCTCCCAATTCCCTGGTTCTAGATCCCATCTGGTTTCCGTCCTCATCGTTGCCCTAACTCTGAACTGTGTTAGTGCGAAGATGTCTAATTAGGGGTAACAAGAACATACTCAAAATACGTCACCGGATTCTGTCTATTTATAGTCTGACACCTTAATCCTGTAAGGAGTGGCAACAAACAAATCACCTCCATGTCAACCTGTTCCCCTCCATTTCGCTGCCCTCCCCTCAGCTCACACCCCTCTCTCTAGCTCTCCATTCCATCCCTTCATCTCATCCTCCATCTCCCCTCCCTCCACCTCACTCACATACACTCTCCACGTTAGTCTTTCTCTCTCCATCCTCTCCACATGGCCAAACCACCTCAGTGTATTTCTCTTAACGCTTTCTGTCACATCCACCGCCACACCACAACTCTCCTCATCCTCATTGGCAGCCTGTCTCTCCATGTAACTCCGAATGCCCCTCTCAGATAACTCATTTTCAGTGCACTCACTCTTGACTTGTGTCCATTCAACAAGGTCCAAGCTTCGCTTCCATTCGTTGGAGTTGGTATCACAGTACTTTCATGCAGCGACTTTTTTGCTTCCATGCCCACTTCCCTATCACTCCTTTCAAAGAACCAACAACCTTTCTTGCCAGTTGTACACTTTCAAGTACTTCATCCTCTAAGATCACACTATCCAAGTACGTGTACTTAAATACTCTCACATTTTCAATTTCCTTATCATTCAACCTCACTGTGCATTCAGTGACTTCATTTCTCAAGAAGACCACAATATTACCCTTCCATACATTCACCTCTAGACTCCGTTTCTTACACTCTTTCCCAAACTCATTCACCAAGCCTTGCAGTTCCCCTCCGTCTTCTTATAACAATATAGTATCATCTGCAAACAACAGAACAGGAAGTTTCCAAACGCTGCCCCCCTCTCTGATTCGGGCCGCTCCAGCATCCACTGCCCTACCTTATGTTTCATTTATAACCCCATCCGTACACAGATTAAACAGCCGTGGAGACATGACTCATCTTTGTTTAAGTCCAGCATTCAGCTAGAAAAATGCACTCGGTTCACCATTGATACGCACTGCAGCCTTAGTGCCATCATGCATACTCTTCACGGCATTCAACAGCTTCCCATGTGCCCCATATATTCTAAAGATTATCCACATTTCATGTCTATCTACTCTGTCATATTTTTTCTCCAAATCCATGAAGGCCGCATGCAACTTCTTTCTCTTCTCTAGAAACTTCTATAAAACACATCAGGATGAATATCTGATATACCCAACCTCCTTCTTTCCTACAACCTCCCTCTCCTTCTCCAACTAATTCCTTTGCTATTTCCCTAACTCCGTCAGTAAACATCCTACCATACACTTTTCCTATTACACTAAGAAGACAAATGCCCCAGTGATTACCACACACTTCTTTTTCCCTTTTTCCTTTGTACAGCTGAATAATTACCGGATTAGAGATTAATTCCCATCCCATATCCAAGCGATGCTATCGTTCTCCGTCCCATTCTCCCCCATACCCGCCCCAACACTCACAGCTCATACCCATAAGGAAGTAAAATGGAATTCAGGTGGAGCGGACGTTAGGAGAGAACCCGGGCAATTTTGTCGCCAGGCAGGTGTGGGCAATTACACCAGTTGTGGCTACCATTACCCACCGCACCATCAGCCCCACTCATACAACTATGGCAAAAAGGCATATCAGTATCAAAGGAAAATAATACAGGAATCCCTCACTTGCAGTATACGATTACGGCGACAAGCAGGTATGTTATGGTATCGTTACTTAGACTGTACTTCATCACACACACACACACACACACACACACACACACACACACACACACACACACACACACACACACACACACACACACACACACACACACACACACACACACACACACACACACACACACACACACACACACACACACACACACACACACGAAATATTTCCAAATGAGAGATCTGCACTTTTATCCGTAACGTTTGCAATACTTGGCTGGAATTAAAAGCAGATGAATAAAAGAAAAAATAAACACATTAATCCTCTCAATAAAATCTGCTTCGAATCAACAGAAAATTTTCTATGCCTCTGTTTTATGTTTTTATGTATCTATGTGTGTGTGTGTGTGCGTGTGTGAAAGTGGATGTATGTGGAGTAACTGAAACTAAATGGAGAGGAGAGTGTGAGAGAATGGGAGTATGGATGGGGTATATGTGCAGGAGTAGGTGAGAATGAGAGGGCAAAAGGAGTGTGTATTGTTGTATGTAAAAGATGGAAGAAGATCGTAAGAGAGTATGGATCAGTTGGGTCAAGGATTGTGTCAGTAAGATTGAAAGTTGGAATACAAATGTGGGCGATTGTATGCATGTATGTACCAACGCAAGATCGTGGAAGCAGAGTGAGAGAAGAGTTCTGGACAAATGTGGAAGTGTGCATGGAAAAGTTTGGAAGGAATGAGAGTGTTTTTGATTGATGATATGAATGGTAAAGTAGGGAATGTGAAGGTAGATGGAATAGTTGGTGAGTGGGATGTGCCCGCTGAGATAGATGAGAATGGCAGTGCATTAGTGGACATTTGTGCCGGGAGGGGGTTGGTGATAGCCAATAGCCTCTTCAGGCACAAAATGATATACAGGTATACATGGCGAGTGATGAGAAAGGTGGGTGGTGAACTGAATGAAAGGAAGGCAATGATTGATTATGTGTGTGTGGATGAAAGGATGCGAAGATGTGTAATGGATGCAAGAACTTATAGAGGTTGGGGGAGTGGACCTTCTGACCACTACTTGGTGATGGCCAGAATCAAGATTCAAGTGAGATGGAGAAATAGAAGAAGGGAAGGACGGGAGGAAGGAGTAGTTGCAAGGAGAGCAGAAAGGTTACAGGAGGATGAGAAAAAGGCAGAATATAAGAGAGAAGTGAAGGAACGATTGGGTAAATATGAATTGGAGCAGATGGGGGACGTGGAAGGTGTGTGCAAGATATTCACAGAAGAAATATGTGCAGCATGTGATGTGGTGTGTGGGGTGAAGAGAAGACTGAAGGGGGTGCAAGGAACAGCGTGGTGGAATGAAGAGATGAGACAGGCTGTGGCACAAAAGAAGAAAGCATACAATGAATGGATGAGAAATAGGAATGTGAAAGAAGTTGAGAGATGGAAGAGAGAGTTATATGTAGAAAGGAAGAGAGAGGTGAAAAGTTTAGTAAGAGAGAGTAAGATGAGCGTGGATGAGGAATTTGGAAGGAATTTGTAAAGTGGAGGGACTGTAACAAAATGTTCTGGAAAGGGGTGAAGAGAGTAAGACAGGGTGGCAGTGAAGTTAGTAGCGGAGTGAAAGATAAAAATGGTAGATTACTAGTGGAGAAGGGAGAAAAAGTGAGCAGATGGAGAGAACGATTTAAGAAATTGTTGAACATAGAGAATGGAGGTAATGCGAGTATAAGTGGCTGGGGAATGGCTGGGGGAAGGAGGGAGGTGAGAAGACAGGAAGAAATCAGTAGGATAGAAGTTGTGGAAACAATGAAGAAAGTCAAATTGGGGAAAGCCCCAGGAATTGATGGAGTGTGTGGTGAAATGCTGAAGCATGGGGGAGAGATAGTAGTAGAATGGATGTGGAAGATGTACAGATTGGCCCGGGAGGAAGGTAGAGTCCCGGAGGATTGGAAGTCAGGTATAATCATTCCCTTGTACAAAGGAAAAGGGGAGTGTGTGGTAATCATAGGGGCATTTTTCTTCTTAGTGTAATAGGAAAAGTGTATGGTAGGATACTTATTGACAGAGTTAGGAAAAAAACAGAGGAATTAGTTTGAGAAGAACAGGGAGGCTTTAGGAAGGGAAGAAGTTGTGTGGATCAGATATTCATTCTTAGATCTTTAGTGAAAAAGTTTCTAGAGAAGGGAAAGAAGTTGTATGCGGCCTTCATGGCTTTGGAGAAAGCCTATGACAGGGTGGATAGACAAAGATTGTGGAAGGTATTAAGAATTTATGGAGTAGATGGGAAGTTGTTGAATGCTGTGAAGAGTATGTATGCTGGTGCTAAGGCTGCAGTGCGTGTGGATGGTGAACTGAGTGAATTTTTTTTCTTTGAAGGTTGGGTTGAAACAGGGATGTGTCATGTCTCCATGGTTGTTCATTCTGTACATGCATGGGGTAATGAAAGAAGTACAAGGTAGGGCAGTGGATGTTGGAGTGGCCCTAGTGAGAGAGGGTAGTGTTTGGAAACTCCCTGTACTGTTGTTTGCAGATGATACTGTGTTGTTGAGTGAAGACGAAGGGGAGCTGCAAGGCTTGGTGGATGAGTTTGGGAGAGTGTGTAAGAAACGGAATCTAAAGGTGAATGTAGGGAAGAGTAAAGTGATGGTCTTTGAAAGAGGTGAAGTCAGTGAATGTACAGTGAGGTTGGATGGTGAGGAAATGGAAAATGTGAGTACGTTTAAGTACTTGGGTAGTGTGATGAGTAAGGATGGAAGTTTGGAGGGTGAAGTGCTTGAAAGGGTACAACAAGGTAGAAAGGTTGCTGGTTCCTTGAAAGCAGGGATAAGAAACAGGGAAGTAAGCATGGAAGTGAAAAAGTTGCTACATGACAGTATTGTGATACCAGCTCTAACGTATGGAAGTGAAGCTTGGACGTTGTTGGAAGGACACAAGTCAAGAGTGAGAGCAGTGGAAATGAGTTATTAAGAGGAGCCTGTGGAGTCACATGGAGAGACAGGCTGACAAATGAAGATAAAAGGATCGTTGTGGTGTGGATGTGGATGTGATAGGAAGCGTTAGGAGAAACACACTGAGGTGGTTTGGCCATGTGAAGAGGATGGAGGGTGAGAGACTGACGGGGAGAGTGTATGTGGGTGAGGTGGAGGTGGGGAGAGAGAGGGGGAGGCCGAGGATGAGATGGAGGGATGGAGTGGAGAAGTATATGAGAGAGGGGGGTGTGAGTTGCGAGCAGGGCAGTGAAATGGCAGGGGACAGGGTGACGTGGAGGCGATTTGTCTATGGCCACCCCGTACGGGATTAGGGCGTCTGGATATATATATATATATATATATATATATATATATATATATATATATATATATATATATATATACAGTATATATATACAGTATATATATATATATATATATATATATATATATATATATATATATATATATATATATATATATATATATATATATATATATATATAATTATGAGGGCATCCATGGGGACGGCGAAATCCAGTGTGTGTGTCCTTAACCGTGTCTCTCAATGAGTCAACAAAGCTTTTCAAATTATGAAATCTGGCAGCTTCCAACCGCAGAGTTTCATGGGCGTCACACCCGTCGATTCTTGCCGGACCAACAGAGGTATGTCTGGAATGACTCAGAAGTGTGTGTGTGTGTGTATGTGTAGGATGTGTGTGAGGTATGTGTCCAAAGGCAAAGGACACCATTTTGGATACTTTGGGATGATGAGGCTCTTGAGTGTCCTTTGTCTTGTCTGCTCGCTTCTCGAATGCAAGAGTTAACCAAAACATCAGTAGTTCATGCACACAAACAGTCCGCTCAGTACCTTCCTTCTCACACATCTCTGTAACCTCCAGTCTTCAAATGCAGGCATCCAATCTTGAAATGGATGGATCTTGATTTCTGTCTTACTTTTGTTCAACTTCTCGGTAGAGACAGGCGTTCTGAACTTTATCGTTTGCTTTATTCTTTACATAATGGAAAGTAAGTAAGGGCTCCCTTTAAAAATCTGTAATAATACAAAAGGGCATTCGTTTACTATAATGTTGATGTTGTAGCATCCTAATAAAAAATCGAAGATGAGGTGACTCAAGCAATAACTTAAAAAAATAAAGGTAATAAAGAAACTCAACGAGTAAAAGCTGAGTAATTCCATCTAATTGGGTTGGAGGTATGGCGGCTGTAGACGGGAAGGGGAAAGGAATTAGTGCTGGACAACAGTGTACTGTGTATAAAACTCTTAATATACTATACATAGCTACTCAAATACAACGACTGAGCATGGCATACATACGTATATATCTATTTCTATCTGCCTATCAATCAGTCAGTGTATCTGTCTATCTATCTATCTATTTATCTGTCTATCTATCTATCTAAATACACACACACACACACACACACACACACGAGTGTATCAGTTAACCTCAGTGAGTTACCTCTTACCACTTACAACATTAACCCACAAAAGAATGTAGAGTGGCTGGTTACTTCCCGGCAATAATACGTACAATATCCACTCAGTTTTTTCTGTCGAGGCGAAGATGCACTTGACAGGTTTGTGATGATTGGCTGAGTGCAACATACTGTGTATCTGAGGGAGAAATTTGAGTTAGCAAATAAGTTTTGATTCGCATTACCTGGTAATTATTTGAAATACAACGATGTTATTCGGATATGTTGCATTCAGCCAGTCATCACCATCCTATCAAACACATCTTCGCCTCGATAAAAAAAAAAAAAAAAAAAAAATGAGTATAGTCGGCATAAATGTATCAGATAAAAGTACTAGTGCCTGTTAGATTAGTTAAGTATGCTTACAGCAAAATTTACACAGCAATTCCAGATCGCAAGACGTAAGTGGTAAGCGACCATAAATATCACCCGAACCCAAAAACTCCAATTTTCTCTGCATGTAAAGTTGCTCATTGCATTTTCATTTACAGTGGCGAGCGAAAAAGGCAAGAAGTCATCAGAAGATTGCAAAACGCTGTCCCGGTTCCAGGTACAATAGCTTTCATCACGACTGACGCTAATCAACGGAGGTGAAAAATCAGAGCTAGTGGAATGTGGCGACTTGCTTTTCCGTTGATACAGGTGCAGCTGGAGCAGAAGGAAGAGAAAAATAAGGGAGGGCAGGTAAGGACACGCATGAGGGGAACAGGGCATGTGAGGCGAAAGGACATGTGAGGGGAAAGGTCATGTGACGGAATAGAATATGTGGGGGAACGGGACATGAGGAGGACACCAGAAACAGACGCAGCAGGAGGTGGAGGAGGGGGAGATATGGCAGAAAGGGGAAGAGGGGGAAGAGAGGAGGTAAAGGGTTTTAGAGAGAACAAGGTAGGGCAGAGATAATCACAAGAAAGCAATTCGGACAACAGAGAACAAGACAGAGTGTGGAGGACCGAGAGAGAAAACAAATTAACTCGTGAGAACAGAATGGTGTGAGAGGAAGGTAGGGGAGGACAGACCATACTATAACAAATTAAAGCAAGGGTGAGGAGAAGTTAGAGCAAAACAGAACATGTGATTACAAATTTGGGCAGGAAGGAGAACAATACAAACCAGGGAAGAACACCAAGGAACAAAATAGGACAGGAGAGAGAAAGATAACGCAGAAGAATAGAAAGAAGGAGAGATAACAAGAAGACATACTGAAGCAAGGAAAGGTGAAATAGAGTACAAGATTACAAAATAGGGCAAGAGATAAAATGAGATGATGCAGGACAGAACACAAGAGAACAAATTAAGCCAAGAGAAAGTCCACAAGACAAAACAGACCAAAGCATTAAAGAACAAACAAGAAGCGTTGCCAGGGCACAGCAAACCCTTCCTCGGCAGTCATTTTAGTGCTGGCGTATAAACAACTGGATGTCTACCCAAAGATGTCACACATCAAATATGGAGTTAATCGAGTGGAAATTGACAATTTTATGCCCATTTGAAATTTTAGGCCCTACCCACCTGACGTTGACCCCAGCTACCGCTAGCTGGGGGGGTGACCTAACTGATATAATGAAAGTCATGTTATATAATGCAGATTTGAAAGATGCACCTTTAGGTTTTGGTTTCATGTCGATATGACGATTTTGAAAGGAGTAATGGCAAAAAAACTATTTTTGTCTATCCCCCCCCTTCTTTTTTTACATTTTTGGGCCTAAAGTCTGGGCCTTGGCCCAGTTTGGCCCAAAATTTAATCAGGTGATCAGAAGGTCATAGCCCATCATCCCTGTAATGTTAGTCAAAATCGTAAGAGTAGTTTTCGCTTCAAGTTGTTAACAGACAGACAGGCAAACAAACATACAAACAGACAAATCAAGTGAAAACAATACTCGTCCCCGAGCCCCTCTGGGGCGGGGATGAAAGGCATGAGAGAGAGAGAGAGAGAGAGAGAGAGAGAGAGAGGTAACAGAGAAGGACAAGCAACAGAGCCAGACATACAGAGATATACCTGTCAAGATACGAAAAACTATCATGATGGTGAGGCCAGACAAGCGAGAGGACTGAGTAGGAACGACGACGTAAGAAATTGGAGAGCAAAATACTGAGAGACCAGGAGTGACAGACAAAACAACTGAAAGGAAATAGCAAGTGAGGAACGGCTTATGAGAGGCCAGTGCAAGGGAGACGACAGGGTAGAAAAGGACAGGGCAGAGCAGGTGAGAGGACTTGAGAGATGAGAGGGCAGGACAGGACAGGTGAGAAGGCAGGTCAGGTGAGAGGACAGGACGGGTGACAGAGAATGGTGGGAGAGAGAAGGGAATAGCATAGGAGAGAGAATACAAAGGTGTAGGAGAGAAGATAAAACAAGAAAGCAGAAGGGAGAGAGGATGAGAGAGGACGGAGTAAAAGAGAGAAGACAGAGTAGTGTAAGATGCAGGACAAGTTAGGATATGAGCGTGGACGGGCAAGGGTACGAGAGGGGACAGGGAGAGTTCGAATGTTCACAGAAAGAGAAGGAGAGAGGTCAGGGGAGAGTGGGAGAGGACACAGGGGAAAAGAAAATTGAAGTGAGAAGACAGGGGAAGGAGGTGAGACAACTGAGTAAGTTGGCTAGGAATAAGGTCTACAGACAGACGACAAGAAGTGAGACAGGAGAGGAAGTGACTGGACAAGGCATGTGAGGCGGAAGTGAGGGTTATGCAGAGAAAGATGATAACGACTGGTAGAGCAGGATCGGATCAACATGTAATATGGAATGGCCGAAGAGCTGAACCAGTGTGGATGTCAGGCTTACAGAAGCAGCAGAAAAATCGAGTGGTTATTACCTGGAGGAGGATCCAGCTGACCATGGAAGAGGGAGGAGAAGGAGGGGGAGTATGCAAGGTGCAGAGGGAATTGGGCAATAGGGAAGTAACTAAACAGGAAAGGGAGGGAGCTTTGAGAGGAGGAACAGGGATTGGAATACAGGGAATTAGAGAAAGAGAAAAAATAGTAGGCGAGGAAAAGTAGCAAGAAGTGAAAGAACTGGGAGAAGTATGGGGTAGAATCACTGAAGGGAAAGAAGGAAACACATTTGGGAATCAAGGAAACAAGACTGAGACAAGAAAGGCGAGATCTCTATATGGGAGAGGAGAGGACAGGAAGAAAACTGTTATTGAATCTGGCAGGGTGGGACGGAAAGATGGAAGTTAGGGTAGGGGAAAAAACAAAGTAGGTGAGGAGACAGAGTAGGGGAGGAGAAGAAGGTGGCATCGTAAATCACATAATCCTCTCAGAAGGCGTTAGGAGAACTACCGACCTTTTACGCTCACAAGGTATAACCGATACTGTCCCTTCCCCCCCTTCTCTCTCTCTCTCTCTCTCTCTCTCTCTCTCTCATTTCTTATATTCATCAGTTCTTCTCTTACCTCCACATGATGTTACTTAGCTTCTTTTTCTTTCTTCTAAGCATTACATCCTAATTACTGTTTTTCTACGCATTGTTTCCCAGACATTTCCTTCATCGTATTTTCTCTTCCAGTTCTTCCTCTGTTTCGTGTTGTTTTTATAATTTCTTCTTCCTACCTTGTTAAAGATTTTATTTTTATCTTCCACTTTCTATACCTTACTGTTTTCATTTTTCCCTCAATACCACTTCGTATATATTTTATATCTTCGTGTCCATATCTTCATGATTCCGTTCTTGCTTCCCCAAAATACTATATCTGTCTATCTATCTGTCTGTCTATCTATCTATCTATCTATCTATCTATCCATCCATCCATCCATCCATCCATCTGTCTATCTATCTATCTATCTATCCATCTATCTACCTATCCATTTATTTGTCTATATCTGTCTGTCTGTCTGTCTATATCTATATCTATCTATCTATCTATCTATATAATTCTTTTACTTGAATTTATCCTTCCTCCTCTTATTGTAATAGTTTCCTACTACTTTTCCTGTTTCAAACCTTGGTATTTTCTGTGTCTTGCATTCCACACGCACTCTGTTCGAATTTCATTTTCTTCTCTTCATTTTCTTCCCTTCATACTTGTCAGTTTCTTAGTTTAATATCTTATTTTTCCTATAATATTACTTCATCATCTCCCATCTCTAATCCTCTTTCCAGCTTACACTATGCCTCTTACAGTCCCTTCCTTGATCCCTGTCCTGGTCCGGGCAATACTAATATTCTATTTTAGCTAACGTCAGACAATAATACTAAGCTGTGAGTACGTCATGGGAGCTTGAATGTTAAAATTATGTTCGTCTTCTTTCTTTCCCAACTTTTCTCCTGTTTGCTTTGTTTCTCCTTACACTCTTCCATTACTCAGTCGCATTTCCTCTCTAATTTTTATCACTTCTTCTTCGTCCTCTCCCTCTCTTTCTCTGTCTCTGTCTCTGTCTGTCTGTCTGTCTGTCTGTCTGTCTGTCTCTCTCTCTCTCTCTCTCTCTCTCTCTCTCTCTCTCTCTCTCTCTCTCTTTCTCTGTCTCTGTCTCTGTCTCTGTCTGTCTGTCTGTCTGTCTGTCTGTCTATCTGTCTGTCTGTCTGTCTGTCTGTCTCTCTCTCTCTCTCTCTCTCTCTCTCTCTCTCTCTCTCTCTCTGCTATATTCCCTTCCCTTCTTCCCTTTCATCTTTTCTCCGTCTCACTCCTTTCTTCTCCGTCGTCTCAGCCGTCCTTCCTCCTTTCCTTCTCTCCCCCTCTTCTACCCCCCTCTCCTCCTTCTCTTCTTCTCCCTCTTCCTCCTACCCCCCCCTCCTCCTCCTCCTCAAAGCTTCCATATAAATCTTAGCCTGGGAAGACACATGCCCTCACGGGGACCCGCGCCAGTTTTTCCGACCTGAAATTCTTTATCCCGGAGATTCAAGAAAACATATGATATTTATAAACGAGGTGGAATAATGACATCATTGCCTGGATAATACCTTTGACGCATTATTTACCCTCATTATTGTTCCTTTGGCTAATCTATTCACTCCGATGACGTGTAGATTATTCTCTTTTTACTCTTGTACTCTATTCACTTTGATTTGGCCTAAAATTGCCATCTCTCCATCGTGAATACTGAGCTATAACAAAAGATTAACACTGGAGGATGGTATTAGTCAGGAAAAGTGGTGTGGAAAGGGGGTAGAGCCGTAGTATTGTCTCATTCAACCCCTGAGTTACGTGAACTAAGCTGCAAAAGAAAATCTCTGCCATGTTGAAGTGAATGAACCATACAAGGCATTTTTATTCAGGCTTAGAGTGACATACCCGAACTGGAGTAGATTTCTGTGCTAAGATGAAGAAAGTTGTCTGAAGATGAAAACAATAAAAAAAAAAATCGGCCCGGATTTAAGAAAGATAATTGTATTACTTCAACTACAGAAACAGATGATCCACTCAGTACAATGACGTCTCTCTCTCTCTCTCTCTTTTTTTTTTTTTTTCTTTTCCAGCTTCTGAATGAAGGCTGTAATTACCCCATTCAGAATATCTCCTAGGCAGCATAAAGCGTTTGATAGAGCCTAGAATTTAATAGAAAGACGTTCTCGTTGTCAATCTCTTGGTTAGAACAGTGAGGGCAGATGAAAGTTGATTTTGGACAAGTAGAGCAGAAATTAGGGTTGTGAGGAATTCCATAGTCGGGATGAATCTAGTATTAAAATTCATCTAGCACCAGAAGGTTTTGTCAGTTAAGAGTGAGTCATCGGAGTTTGAGCATGTGATGATTTAAACAATAACCCTCTCACGGTCAGGGCAAGTCTCGTATTAAATTCCAGGTAACGCCAGACGTTTTTGTTCAGCCGCGAGTAAGTCTGAGAGATTTAACTATAAATATATGATAAAACATGAAGCTCAGTACTGATGGAGCACGTCGATTCAGTCAGTGAGACCAAGAGTATAGCTGCAGGCCAGGTCTGGAATAAAAACTAATATCTTATTTCTTCTTATATTAATGACAAGACGAAAAACCTCCGGCAAAAGATGAACTGCTTCTCCCTTCCCGTTCTTACTTCGCTCTGGTCTCTCTCTTCCTTCGTTCTTTTATTTTTTCTCTCTCTTCTGCCCCCAGCTCTTCCACTTTGAATTTGTTAGGTCAACACTTCTTCCTTCATATATTTTCTCATATTTTCCACTTTTTAATCCATACATGACAGTGATAATTCTGAGCATGATGTCTGCTTAAAGGGTGAGGTTTATTAAGCCCTATATAATTCAGCCTAAACTTCCCATATCTGTCATTCTACTTACTCATCTTACTTTATTTTTATCTATTTACCTTTGACTTCCTTCACAGCGAGATCTTTCTATAATAAAAACATTAGGACGCGCATGAACAAACAAATATACAATCACCGTACTTTTAGGTGTGTGTGTGTGTGGGGGGGGTGTTGTAAAGGGAAGAAGTTGGCTTAGATTTATACCTGTCGACTGCTCGAAGGTCACAAAGACAAATATTTTATTTTTACACAAGTCTCAATTCTCCCTTAGCACATGGTCCACAGGAGTCGTTTTACACCCAGGTTCCGAGTTGTGCTGCTAAGTGAAGAGGGACGAGGGAGGGGTTAAACAAACTGGGTCCTCCAGTCTGACCGGACCGAGAAACACGGTACAGGCGGTCGCCATTATACTTGAAGGATGTTCCAAGTTATTACAGGTTTTTTCCACAAAACTAATAACTGGGGAGAAACTTCTTAATCACCTTTATCTGTAGCAATAGAACTTTAGGTAATTTATCTGTAGTTTGCTGTGTAACTGATCCCTTTAATCTGATGAGATATTACTGTATTTATTTCATCCTTATTTCTTACAATTATGCTGAGTTTAGGAGCAGTCAGACCAGTGGAGCAGCATATAGCTATCATTGGTACCTTCAGTACAAAAGGTCTTTCCTAAACTGAATTAATCGATCACTGGTAGCAGAAATAAAACGAAAAATTGCGTCATTGGATTGAGAAAATTAACCCTTTCAGTGCAATGACATGCTGCTATATTTCAGTTTTGCTATATCTATACGATTTGATTCGGCTCAGGAGAGACTTTTCAATATAGAGGGTTTAAATATAGCCATAGCTAACCACTTCGCAACTCAAGGCTCTTCCATGCTGGAATAAAATTTTCTGACAGCAGCGAGAATATGATGAAAAGATTACTCTGACTGACGGAATAAATAGGAAAAGGGATGTCGAAAAGGCAGCCTAAAGCGAACACATACTGTACCGGCATTGTTCATGATACAGCTGCCGCGGACTGTGTGAGTTTGGTGTGGGGCGACATCAAAAATTACGTGAGGCGGACCATGATAATGTAAATTCACAGTTATGAACCTGCTCTGTCCTACGTCACTGCCGGATGAGAACATTTGTCCGGTGATGAGGTGGGGCGCGAGGACGGAGGCCATGTTTACAGTACAGGACCAAGATTCACTAGTCTCATTTTGCCCTCCCTTGGCCTAAAGGTGCCATCTCTCAATCTTGAACAGTGAGCTGTAACAAAATATTAATACAAGTGTATGATGTTAGTACCGCAAAAGTGCAATGGAAAAATTGTAAGGGCGTTGTATTCTCCTTTTCTACTATTAGGTTATGTGGAGTAAGCTGCGAAAGGACGAAAATCTAAAGTGAAAGAAGTGAAACAAGCTTGTGATCAGCTGCCTTTTGTAACTCTGGTTTTGACTTTCACGAAGAACAAGAAATATAAGTTTCTGAACTGTTACTTCCTTGTTCTCCCTGTAAAACAAAGAAGCTCTGTATATTTCCATCTTGTAACTCTTAAAAACAAAAGACATTATTTTTTTTTAATAAGAGAACAGAGGAAGGAAAAACAAATGAATAAAAAAAAAAAAAACAATCCATACACCAGATTACCGGTGTTCTTTCTTCATAAAATATCTGTAACAGTTAGATTTGAACAGCTGTGGGTTGAAGTTTGGAGGGAAACAACTCTGAGGAAGCGAGTTCTAGAGAGATGAAGTTCTGGGAATGAAAGATTTCTGATAGGCAGAAGTTCTGCAATATGGCTGAGTGACATTCCGGTCATGAGCGCTACCAGATGCCTGTGTAGCACGAGGGAAGGCATGGAGAGGTGGCACCATGGACGCAACTTCGTCTGAGCATTTGCCATAGAAATACCTGTAAAATAATGCAAGGGAGGCAACATTCTTTCTTACTTGTAGGGGAGGTAGTTTATTTGTAATGGCAGAGTTGTTAATAATTCTAACAGCATTGTTCTGAATTTTGTCTGGTTGTTTTAATGCAACCTCTCCACATCCATTCCACAAGGGTGAGCAGTATTCAAGCTGGGGGCATACATAATTCTTATAAATTATAGCTAACTGCTCGTCAGTGAAGACGTTACGGACTCTGTACAATAATCCAAGTTTCTTTGAGGCGGTTTTAGGAAGTGATTTAACATGAGAGGTCCAGCTGAGGGCGTTGTTAAGAGAGACGCCGAGAATTTCAATACTTTTGGAGATGGGAATATTAGTAGTAGTAATGTACGAATCTGGCAATATCTGTCTATTAGTAAATTGTGTATACTTAGTTTTACTAGCATTAAATGAGACAGGGTTGTTTTGTCCGCATTCACTGATCGTAGATAAGTCTTGATTTATGGAGATGGCTGTACTGAGTTGAGAGGTAGAGATATTAGTTCATTCACACTCAGACACCCATAGTGTTGAGTCATCTGCAAATGAACTTCTGCCTATCAGAATTCTTTCATTCCCCGAACTGCATCTCTCTGGAACTCGCTTCCCCAGAGTTGTTTTCCTCCAAATTTCAACCTACAACTGTTCAAGTCTAACTGTTACAGATATTTTATGAACAGAGGACACCAGTAATCTGGTGTATGGATTATTATTTTTTCCCATTTGTTTTTCCTTCCTCCGTTCTGTTATTAAAAAAAAAAAAAAAAAATGGATGGGATTGATGTGATTCAGTGGTCTCCTCTTTCTTTCTATTTCTGAATCCGGAACCAGAGACTGAAGATCCGTGACTGATTTCATCTCATTTGATATACCGTGACTGATTTCACCTCATTTTACTTATCTGAGTGTAGACAGAGTGGAGGGCCAATTTGACAAGTAACCAGAGAGAATCATATGTACCTCATAATGAGTCTAATCGAATTTCATGCAACCTTGATTTCGTAAACAAGTCCCATTTTCATTAGGTTTAAGCAAACCGTCTGTAAAGAAATTAGCTTCCAACTGCAACTCGTAACTATGTGTCTTTGCACAGGAAGGATAAGGCAAACGCAGAATCTTTCCGTGTCTCTTGTTCGTTTGGCAGATATTAATTGTGATTACAAGAGGGAAATATGACGACCTATTTCTTATTTTTCAGGAAGGTCAAGGAAAGGCGAGTGCAGAAATATCCATACTTCTTGGTCCTCCTCTAAATTAAAATCTGACTTACGAAAGGGAATTTATAGTAAGTTTATTTGGGAATTCTAGTCCAGGCGTGGAGGAAGGTAGAACTGAGGCCGTGTGGGTGCAGGGTAAAAGTTTGAAAACCATTATGATCTACAGTAGGGGACAAACCTGCCCGGAATGCTGCTTACATATATATATATATATATATATATATATATATATATATATATATATATATATATAGGAACATAGTGGGTATGCAAAATTTATTGGAAAATTAGATGTAATATATATATATATATATATATATATATATATATATATTGTTACATAGCCTATGATTTCATCCTTTGTGTAATTTTAACGCACAGTTGCTGCATGTTTGATCACGAGCGTGTTCTGCCTCAGTCCCCCCTTCTACCGGTATAGTAGAGTAAGTCGTTCTCTCTGTTATACTTTGCGGGATTTTCAGCTCTTTGTCCCCATGGCTTCATTTGCGCGTCCTTCTTACAAGTTGTATCAGGCTCTGCTGGCCCCTATATAATGAGCTCAGTCTCTGCATCGTTGCCACTTAGATCCGCTCCTCATTTTGTTCACATCTCTGTCCTCCCCTGTACAGATATTATTATTGTGAGTGCTCAAGAAATCTCCAACCATCTAGCAGCTGTGTGTAATTTGAGTATAACTGTTGTATTTTTTCTTGTACTGTGTAGCATGAGGTTAATTCTTAGGCCTAGTGAGATTTGTGTTTAATGTAGAGTTTTATATCAGTCATTTTTGATAATAGTTTGTATCTGTAATTATTTATATGGCATTCACTGAGTATTATCTGGTATCTCATTTTATCAGGGCTGACTTAGATAAATTTATTCTTGCTAATTTCGTGTTAATAGAGGCTATTGCAGTTAACCAAATATTTAACCTGTTTTTGCCATTACATTATCCTTATGAGTCCTGAATGTTTTGTTGTTAATTTAAGCATTAAACTTTAACTTGTAATTTTACCTAACTCTTTTGTTTTGAACCTGGAACTTTACGGGACAGTAGTGATTTTTAGCATTCTCACTTAAAGTGTACGTTATCTTTCTCTGTTCCGTAACATAAATTTGGCGACCTCATATCAGGATATTCAGGATATTATCATAAGGATATTGTTTGATATTTTGTGACTGTGATATATTCATGATGGCTACTATTTCTACACTTGATGAAGCCAAAGATTTTTGTCAAATGTGCAAACAGTGTGTGATATAGAAAACAGAACAAAGAATGAACTTAAGATTGTTGCTCAACAATTGGGATTTGTTGTTCGCTCTCATCAGTCTAAAGATCAGATTGTTGCCATGATTAATGAAAGCTTGTTCAATGTAACTCCTCCAAATGAGCAAACGCAGATTGAATTAGCTAAGTTACAGCTAGCCCTGCAGGAGGCCCGTGCTAAGGAGGCCGAGGCACAAGTTGAAATTGCTAGGATTCAGGCAGACCATGAGTATCGCATGAAACAAGGTGGAACTGGATCATCTAGCTCTGATGATTTTGATGTGGCTAAAAATGTTAAACTTGTCCCTCCTTTTAATGAATCTGATTTAACAAAGTATTTTCAGTTGTTTGAGAGGGTAGCTACAGGTTTTAATTGGCCTAAAAAGTATTGGCCAGTACTCCTTCAAACTGTTCTCACCGGTAAAGCTCAAGTAACTTATGCATCTTTGCCTCAGGATCAATGTGATAATTATGATGTAGTTAAGAGCTTGATTCTTAAGGCCTATGAGCTTGTTCCTGAAGCTTATAGAGTAAAATTTAGGACAACTTACAAGCAAGATAAGCAATCCCATGTTGAGTATGCAAAAATCAAAGAAGATTTGTTGGAGCAGTGGTTAAATTCTAAGAATGTGGATTCTGATTTTGGTAAATTTAAGCAGATGATTTTGCTGGAGGATTTCAAAAGGTGTATTAGTAAAGATGTAAGCCTATATCTTGATGAGAAAAGAATAGATAATTTGTCTGATGCTGCAGTTTTAGCTGATGAGTATGTTCTCACTCACAAGAGATATTCTAGAGAAAAAGGGAAAGCTGAGAGTAAGTACGTTGCCTCTACTCAGAGTACAGGTAACAGGAAAGAGAATAAGGATGATGTTTCTCAGGAAGTAAATACCAGCTTCACCTCTAGATTTCAGAAAAGTAAATGTACTTATTGTAGTAAGCTTGGTCATACTACGGAGAGATGTTTCAGGAGAAGGCGTGATGTGAACAAAAAGGAGTCTTTAAATATTCAGTCAATTGGTCTAGTGTCCACTCTTGAGAGTTCCCAGAATTCTTTAACTGAGTTAACTGAACCTGCTTTGAGGGGTAACTTAAATTCTCATGATGGAGCTCCTCTTTTGAGCAGTAACGTGGGTGACACTCTCAAGAGTTCATGTGCTAATTTCCTGTCTGATGGTTTTGTCAGTCCTCTGGACAGTAATGACAGGAAATCAGTTCAGATATATCGTGATACAGGTGCTTGCCAATCCCTTATGCTGACCAGTGTTCTAGGCTCTAATGTTAATTCCTCTGATGAAACTGTAATCTTACAAGGTGTAGGAAATAATTACTTCTCTGTCCCTCTGTGCAGAGTGAATTTAGAGTCTGGTTTTGTTAATAGTTCCGTTATGGTTGGGTTGGTTGAGACACTCCCAATGTCAGGTGTAACTTTCTTACTTGGAAATGATATTGGTGGAAGTCAAGTGTGTCCAGCTCCTCAGTTGTCTAGTGGGCCAGTGGCTGTGTCCCAGGACTGTGATGTCCCTGATGTGTTCCCTGCATGTGCTGTCACTAGGGCTAAGTCTAAAGTTACTGGTGATTTAGAGGATAATGATGATGATGATGTTACCCTAGCTGACACTTTTCTTGCTAATTTGGACCACTCACCAGATGAGGCAGTACCCCGTAGTGTTGATAATTTGTCTCGTCAAGAGTTGGTTGAGTTGCAGGTTGCTGACCCTGAGTTGAAAGGTCTAGCTAACTCTGCTAACAGTGAAGAAGAGACAGCCGGTGCTTCTACTTGTTATTATGTAAAGTCAGGAGTACTTATGAGGAAGTGGAGACCCCCAACAGCATCAGCCGACTGTGAATGGGAGGTTGTACATCAAGTTGTCATCCCTCATGTTTGTAGGCAGGATATCATTAGAGTGGCTCATGATTCCAGTTTGGCAGACACCTTGGAGTGAGGAGGAAGACTGTGGCACGCATTTTGAAACACTTCTACTGGCCAGGTATCTTCAGGGATGTTTCCTGGTATTGTAAGTCTTGTCACACCTGTCAAGTTGTGGGGAAGTGTAATCAGACCGAAAAGGTTGCACCTCTAGTTCCCATTCCTCCTTTTGAGGCGCCTTTCACCCATGTGTTGGTGGATATTGTGGGCCCTCTTCCTAAGACTTCTTCAGGATTTTCTTATGTGTTGACCATGATTGATATGGCTACTCGTTATCCTGAAGCCATTCCACTTAGAAATATCTCAGCAAAGAACGTGGTTAAGGAAATGCTAGGGTTCTTCACAAAGTTTGGTCTGCCCAAGGAGGTACAGTCAGACCGGGAAGTAATTTCATGTCAAACGTTTTCAAACAGTCTCTGAAAGAGTTGGGCATCACCCAGATCACGTCTTCAGCTTACCATCCCCAGACCCAAGGAGCGTTGGAGAGATATCATCAAACACTCAAATCGATGCTCAAGAAATACTGTTTGGAACATCAGAAAGACTGGGATAAAGGTCTTCCATTCGTTGTGTTTGCTGCAAGAGAATCTCCAAATGAATCACTGGGCTTCTCACCTTTTGAACTACTGTTTGGCCATGAAGTAAGAGGACCCCTTAAGTTACTCAAGGAATGCTGGCTGTCGGAGGAAGATGACGTCAACCTGCTGGAGTATGTGATGAAGTTCAAAGAACGGCTGTCCACTGCTTTACAGCTGGCGAGAGAATTTAGGAGCTGCTCAGGAGAAGATGAAGACTTGGTATGATAAGAAGTCCAGGTTACGCCACTTTCAGCCAGGAGATCAGGTTTTAATTCTGCTACCAGTTCATGGGCAACCTCTTCAAGCCAAGTTTAGTGGCCCTTATTTCGTGGAGAAGAAACTCAGTGATGTCAACTATGTCATCGCCACACCAGATCGTAGAAAGAGCAAGCAACTATGTCACATCAACATGCTAAAGTTATATCACAGGCGGGACGAAAATAATCCAGTCTGCACTGTAGCTGTTCCACCCGAGTCTGCAAGTGAAGCTCTCCCATGCAGTATGAGCCTGAGTGATAGTTTGGGGAAGAATCCTGATATCATGAATGATCTCCAGACTAAGCTTTCTCATCTACCACCCAAGGAAAGGCAGGAGTTTTCGGCATTACTGCAGGAGTACCCTCAAGTGTTCCGTGCCACTCCAGGAAGAACCACTGCGTTGATGCATGATGTCGATGTTGGAGACGCAAAGCCAATTAAATTGCCTCCTTACCGTGTGAACCCAGTGAAAGTTCCTCTCATCCAGAAGGAGCTTGGCTACCTGTTGGACCACAAGATGATTGAGCCCTGTCAGAGCGAGTGGAGTTCTCCTGTCACTCTAGTCCCTAAGCCAGGTGGGTCACAGAGGCTTTGCATTGACTACAGACGTGTTAATCAGATAACCAAAACAGACACTTACCCTCGTGTGGAAGATTGCATAGACAAGATCGGAAAGGCTAGGTACATAAGTAAGTTTGATTTGTTAAAGGGATACTGGCAAGTACCTATGACTGAACGTGCTAGGGAGATCTCATGTTTTGTAACACTAGGAAAGGCTTTTGCATGTTCTGTAATGCCGTATGGTATGAAGAATGCACCAGCCACATTTCAGAAGCTCATGAATGTTGTAACAGAGGGTTTGGCAGGGTGTGTTGTTTATATTGATGAAGTATTAATCTTCAGTGACAACTGGAAAGATCACCTATGCCATGTCAGTAAATTTCTTGACCGTTTAGTTCATGCTAATCTTGTAGCTAATTTATCAAAGTGTGAGTTTGGTCAAGCTAAAGTTCAGTACCTTGGGTATGTAATTGGTGATGGACATGTTTCACCACCAGGAGCTAAGGTTCAGGTTATAAGTGATCTTCCCAGACCTAAAAAGTAGGAAAGAGCTACAAAGATTTTTGGGAATGGTAGGTTATTACAGGAGATTTGTTCTTAACTTTTCTATTCTTGTATCACCACTTACAGACCTACTGAAAAAGGGAGTTAAATTTGTCTGGACTGATAACTGTGAATCCTCTTTCAACAAACTTAAAGCTATTCTATTAAGTCAGCCAGTGCTCGCTACTCCAAATTTTGCTAAGCCTTTTAAGATGGCTGTTGATGCAAGTGATACAGGAGCTGGGGCTGTTTTGCTGCAAGAGGATGATCAGGGTATTGAACATCCTGTATCTTATTACAGTAAGAAGTTCACTCCACCTCAAAAGAACTACTCAACTATTGAGAAAGAGCTTTTGGCCTTGATTTTGGGTTTACAGCATTTTTCATTTTATTTGTGTTCTGGTTTTGACCCCATAGTCATTTATACTGATCATAACCCACTGAAATTCCTTAGTAAGTTTAAAGATAAAAATCAGAGATTGACAAGATGGAGTCTACTTCTTCAGGAGTATTCATTAGACATACAACATGTCAAGGGGAAAGAAAATGTTATTGCAGATTGCTTATCTAGACTTTAGACAGATTGTTTTAGAGTAATAAGAAATTTCCTTTGTAAATTTCTTTTTTCTTTGTGGGGAGGTGTTACATAGCCTATGATTTCATCATCCTTTGTGTAATTTTAACGCACAGTTGCTGCATGTTTGATCACGAGCGTGTTCTGCCTCAGTCCCCCCCTTCTACCGTTATAGTAGAGTAAGTCGTTCTCTCTGTTATACTTTGCGGGATTTTCAGCTCTTTGTCCCCATGGCTTCATTTGCGCGTCCTTCTTACAAGTTGTATCAGGCTCTGCTGGCCCCTATATAATGAGCTCAGTCTCTGCATCGTTGCCACTTAGATCCGCTCCTCATTTTGTTCACATCTCTGTCCTCCCCTGTACAGATATTATTATTGTGAGTGCTCAAGAAATCTCCAAACATCTAGCAGCTGTGTGTAATTTGAGTATAACTGTTGTATTTTTTCTTGTACTGTGTAGCATAAGGTTAATTCTTAGGCCTAGTGAGATTTGTGATTAATGTAGAGTTTTATATCAGTCATTTTTGATAATAGTTTGTATCTGTAATTATTTATCTGGCATTCACTGAGTATTATCTGGTATCTCATTTTATCAGGGCTGACTTAGATAAATTTATTCTTGCTAATTTCGTGTTAATAGAGGCTATTGCAGTTAACCATATATTTAACCTGTTTTTGCCATTACATTATCCTTATGAGTCCTGAATGTTTTGTTGTTAGTTTGTGCATTAAACTTTAACTTGTAATTTTACCTAACTCTTTTGTTTTGAACCTGGAACTTTACGGGACAGTAGTGATTTTTAGCATTCTCACTTAAAGGGTACGTTATCTTTCTCTGTTCCGTAACAATATATATATATATATATATATATATATATATATATATATATATATATATATATATATATATATATATATAAAGGAGCCTCTGTGGTACATTGGTAAAGTGTGCGTTTTCGTACACTGAAGAACGAGGGTTCGCGCCCCTCAAGGGTAATAAACTTTGGGAGCGTTCTTCTGGCCAAGTACTGCATTGGCGGACACAAGGGGTGCTGTGGCTGAACCAGTGTCGCATACTAAGAATGCTTGCACCCAGTCGGTTTGCCCGGGCCGATTACTCTTGGTTCACAGACTACACACACATCCAAAGCCACTCGAACACTGCAATTACAGTTACAAGCACTTCTCACCCTACAAACAATCTCTACCAGACAGCTAAAGCCAATTGGTAGAGATACGTTGGCTGTATCGTCCCCACTTCGGTAGGGATAGGTCGGTCCTGCTGTGAACACTCAAACGGCTGATGAGAGGATATATATCTATATATATATCTATATATATATATATATATATATATATATATATATATATATATATATATATATATATTGGGACATAGTACGAGTAAGCATGCAAAATTTGTAAGAAAACTGAATTTAATGCAACATTTTTGGCGTCATTTTCTCCTGTTGCTGCAGAGAATTTCTTTTTATCTGTAAAATAAGCTTTATAAAAAGGACTCGAATAAAATATAATTGGTTCGCCCAGTTAAATTATGTTACACATATTTCTGCTCTCTCTCCTGCGTTCAGCATCAACCTTAGCGCGATTTCAGTAGGACTCCACAACGGCGGCGACGTCCGTGAATATGCATCGGGGCGAAACTATCTCCGGGACAATATATTCCTGCAGGTCCCGGCCTTAATCTCGCTGCTGGGGGAACCAGGGTGGCACAATGTTAAAATCCACCAGACAGAAATGAAACTAGGATTCCTCTGGTGACCTTTGGCTGTATTTACAAGTTCCCAAACAAGTTGTGAATATGTATGCATGGATATACGATTGTCTTCAGTCATACAGCTGTCATACACTTCACAGTCAATCGAATCATGTGTTGAACTTTACTTTGTAGGTTGGTAGGGAAAATGCGTATAATAAGTACTTAGAATACCGCCTAGGGGAGGTACAGTAACTGACCTGGATGATGAATGATTTTGTACCGCAGGATCATGGATGAATAGCTAACCTTTGGTTCAAAAGCTTCCCTCATTCGTACTTAATCATAAAGGAGGGTTAACTATGATTATCGCATTCCATCTAAGCGCAACGTCCAGTCATGCTCGAAACCCTCATATTGTCTGATTCGGATAAACACACAAAGTTAAAAATTAAGAAAAGGGAGTGTTGTAATGGTTAACTATTATAATGTCTCGTTTATCGTAAAATTCTGTTATGCTCCTTTTAAAATACGATCCCTACAGTAAATGGCAAACTATACCACTGAGCATGACTGAGAGCAAAATACCACAACCGATTATATAAAAGAGTCATGGCAAATAGTAAGACTTTTTATGTCTGGATAATTCTAAGACTATTTGGCTCCTCAGTTTATTTATTGAGCCGATCCACGTGTTTCAAAACAGTGTCACCCAACTCGCTGTGACGATAAAACTTGGTTAGTCTATTTTCGGTATCTCCAGATTTTTTTTTTTTTTTCTTTCAGTCAACAGCAACCGCAAGTGGCAAAAGGTTAAAATGTTTTCTATACTCTTTTAACTGCGACTGTATGGCTTGGGCATATGTTCTAGGTAGTTTCTGATAATTTTATGAACCTTAGAGATGCTTAAATCAACATGAGGGTTTATCTGTCTGTTGTTTGGCTCAGTATGTAGGTCACCGAAGGGGAAAAAATAAAAGACATTTCCTTAACTATATCCTCAATGAACTATTATAATCTGCTCCATCACACTACCAAAACACTCATCTACTTTGCCATCTTATATTTCTGTTTCATGCATAAAATAGCCACTCGGCCTTCCAATTACTCTTGCTTTCCACTCACTTTAATACAGTATTTTTGCTTAGACATTCATCTGTTTCCATGATCTCGTTAACAGTTACTTTAACAATAAGTTTTATATATCTCTGGCCACACATACTCGTATTTCCTTGCTTCCTTGTCACCGCATAATAATGAACGAAGCACGGTAACTTATATCCGCAGTCCTCACCTAGGCCTACAATCATTCCCTAATTACCCTGGGACTGTGTGAAGAAGCATAACTTTGCTGCCCCACTGGATCCAGTAAAGTTCTGCATTCTGCATTCAGTAAAAGCTTCAGTAATTTCTGACTTTTTTTTTTTTTTTTTTTTTTTTTTTTTTTTTTTACAGTACTTTGCTGCACTCCATTTCCCACCTTTTTGTGTTCACAGTCTTGCGTAAGACACCATCCATGGTCCATTGTTCACACTCTGCATTTCTACCCTAATGCAGCATAGTGGTAAAAACATCCTGTGTCTGTCCTTCTCTTAAACCGTAACTTGTTTCTTCCTTATATTCACTTGCATTATGCCTACCTCAGTTATCTGCCAATCTCATTCCCCGCAACAAATTTAATCTTTCTTCTGCAAGAAAGGGAAACCTATATTGTCCCCCTTACTTGCCCGTGAAATGCTGATATAAAGGACTTCACTGGGACACAATGCAGCCTCGGACAAAAGATAAAGTGGACCCAGGGCCAGCATCCACCACTGTGTATGAGGCTCCACCATGAAATTTTATTCCCTTGAATATTCCAGCACAATGTATCGCTACAGGATTTACAATTTCAGGGTCCTTCCAATACAGAATGCAACATAGTTTCTTAAAAATCTTGTGCTTTGGTTACATTTGGACGGAGGCGGTGCATACATCTTCTCTAAATGAAATAAAAGAATTTAGCAAATCGCTGAGAAAGGATATATGTACGATAATAATGGAAGTAACCGAGTGGAAAATGACCGATTGTGAACCACAGGGGACACAAAATGCTTCATATTGTACCACAGAGAGAAGTTATGGGACACATTAGAGAAAAGGAGGACAATGAATCTTAGAAGACAGCGGTCGGGTAGGGCAAGGAGGCGGGCGGTGCGACCCAGGTGTTCCAGCCACTCTTATCTGCTATCACGGCCGCTATCACACTCGTCTATACCACCGTTGCTCTCCGTTTTAGCTAGCTTAATTCTCCCACAGCGAGGCCAATGGACCTCTGGAGCCTTAAATACATAGATCGTGGATGCAGTCAGGGGAAGAGATCCGCACCGTTAAACTGAGTTACTTTCAGGCCAAAGATACAGGTCCGGGCATGTAATGGCACAAGTGGTGGATGGAGTAAGCTGTGAGAACATCATAACTTAGCCCCAGATGGTGGACAGACAGTGGTACACAGTGGGTGAGATGGTGCATGAAGAATGAGGCAAGACCCTCACCACAGATTAGTGTCTTGTGGCGAACGAACTACGCAAAAGGTGAGGCAGATAGTGGGTGAAGTTGTTGTTTCTGCCAAAACTCTATGGGTGAAGTTGGTATTGTTTTTTGCCAAAACTCGGTCTGTCTCTGGCCAAGCAAGCCTGTCGACCACAGGTTAGCATCTGTTTCTGTGAGGCCGACCTAAAAGTACAGCACAGTTATATACACTGTGTAGGTATTCAAAACGTCCTTGTGGTAACAGCGCATCAGCAGGGTTGGACCAAGGTCCTTTCCACAGCGACATGCAGGGAAATATGAGGAGGTTTGGCTCCTGGGTGGACGCCACAGCTGCTCTACCCAGGGTGCACGGCTCCACAATGTGTAGGCTCCTCGTCTGCATCAGTGGCCGAAGTGCACACTGAGAACATCATTACAGCTTAGCGTCAAGTAGTGGATGAACTACTTAATGGGTGAGGTAGGTAGTAAATGGCATAAAGAACGGGGGTCTCAACTCAGCGAGAGGTACACCACAGGTGTTGTGAATGATGCACTGCACTGGTAAGCAACTGGGGCGTCTCAATAGGCTAGCTTCAGGTGGTTAATGAATTACGGTACGCAGTGGTTGAGATGGTAGGTAAGGTACGCAACGAAGGCCCAAAAATTCGGGGTCAATTGGTGGATGAACTACGCAACGAGAGCCTCACCTTATAAGAGTCAGGTGTTAGATGAAGTACGCAATAAGCCAGGTTTGTGGATGAACTACACAATAAGTCAGGTAGTTTGTGAACTATATAGGAAGGGTCTCACCACAGATTAAGAGTAAGCAGCGGACAAACTACGCACCGAGAGCTACGATGTGTTAGAATCGCCAATTTTATACTTCCATACACCAAGTTCAGGCAATATTTCTAAGTACGTTCGTCTCTTCTGAACTCTGGTTGTTATAGCAAAGAAAAGGTTATATTTTCATCATCAGCATAATTCGGTTCCTCAGTTTCAGTAGGATCAAAGGAATACAGAAAACAGGAATAAGGGAACGCATAGTACGAGAATCTATTAACACGCTACAAAGAGAAAACAACCACACATCCATCTACTTGCTGCTAATATCTACAAAAATATATTTTTTTACATATCTCTCCAGCATTTGTGAACCAGAGCCATTCTGTCGACTGCAGAGCTAAAATCGTAGTGAAACTCGTCGTGTACAGTACTTTTTTATCCACAATCAGACTTCAGAAACCTTGTTGTATAGTTTGTCACTTTTTTTTCTTTCCTCAAAGTATGCCTCATAGTCTCACACATTCACTTCCCATACCAGACCAACTTCTTTGCCTTTCGTGCATCATACTGTGTTCACACACAAATACCCTTTTCATCATCTAATTTAAGTCAGTTCTTTCTGTTGACCATATCATCCAAATACACTTTATTGCCATTGGATCAAAAGATATCTTTAATCTTCTCCTTCCACATACCCTTATCATTCATAGCCTTTCATACTATGCAACCATCATGGATACATTATTATTCTCATTTCCTCTACTCTGATTCTTGTTTCCAAACTCACGCCATTCAGTGCCCCACACAAATACGTTAATGCAAGTACTATGATGCCTTTGTGAAGCCTTCTTCTTCCAACGTCTATACACAAAGTTGTGTTCGAAATAAAGGCCTTCAAAGTACCATACCAACTGATTTACTTGAACCAATCTGCTTTCATTTATTATTTCAGTTTTCATTAATTTTATCACATCACCAGTGCATTTGAACTCTTACCCCTAGTGAAGCTTCCCTGTTCTTCACAATATTGTATCATGCATGCTACGTGTCGTTCAGTAATCATTAGTTAGTTTCAATCCACATTCCTTTTTAGACATCGTCGCTTACACTCACAAAACTCGAAACAGTCTGCAGTGTTCCTGATATTGTAAAGCGTACACTACAGCATCTTTCTCCACATATCACAGGTTTCACTGAGTAGTCTATCACTTCCGTTTCGACCTCCTTCTCAGCCTTATTCTTTCATAGACACACCCACTTACTCACTCACTCACTTAGTCACTCACTCACTCACATTCCCTGATACTCAGACTTAGATTCACCCACTAATATTTGAACCCATTGCCAATCACTCACACACACACACACACACACACACACACACACACACACACACACACACACACACACACACACACACACACACACACACACACACACACACACACACACACACACACACACACACACACACACACACACACACACACACACACACACACACACACACACACACACACACACACACACACACACACACACACACACACACACACACACACACACACACACACACACACACACACACACACACACACACACACACACACACACACACACACACACACACACACACACACACACACACACACACACACACACACACACACACACACACACACACACACACACACACACACACACACACACACACACACACACACACACACACACACACACACACACACACACACACACACACACACACACACACACACACACACACACACACACACACACACACACACACACACACACACACACACACACACACACACACACACACACACACACACACACACACACACACACACACACACACACACACACACACACACACACACACACTGGTAGAGGAAGACTCCCACGTAAATGATGGAGTGGTTTCTTCAGAGTCTTTCTGCTAAATAACAAGACAGTTGGATTCTTACAGCTCAGGAAGCCATTTATTATCTTCGGTGGTAACTATATAATCAAGTGGACGCCTGGTGATCAAGTGGGTTAGGGGGCTCCAACCGTATTCAGCTCATAAGGGTTCACATCCTAGGGGTTTCCATATATATCTCTCTCTCTCTCTACGAATATCTATCTGTCTATCTATAACAGTCTCTCTGTCTATCTACCTATCTCTGTATCAGCCTTTCTCTCTGGCTAGTGCCTTATGTGCCTTCGTAACTAAGCTATTACGCCGACCTACTATAGAGCTTCACTTATTTTCTTACCAACTCTGATAAAAGAGTTGAGCGGTATCCTGAGTTTTTCGTGTATACAGATGATCATTTAGCAATTTGTTTCCCTAAGCCGTTATGTCCCTCTGCCTACGACCAGCTTCCTTATCACATAGGCCTATTACAATGCGTTCATTATGGGATAGGGTGACCGGTCTCCCTCACTCCAGGGTGGCATTATGTAACCAGTAAACCACAACCAACCCTCGGATGTAAGCCCCCATGATCACCATCCTGTTAAAGCGCCTTAACTCACTAGTCCCCCAGGCTTTCTTATGGTCAATAAATAGTTGAATGGATGATACTAAACCACTGACTTGTCGCTCAGTGAAGATTCACACTGGGTAAGTGGATGGTCCCACATAAGTCAAACTAAATAAAATACGGCCAGTGAGTGTTAACCGGATGGGGATCATGAGGGCTTACATCCGAAGGGTGGTTGTGGTTTACTGGTTACATAATGCCACCCTGGAGCGAGGGAGACCGGTCACCCTATCCCATAATGTCGTAGCCTATTTGAGTAACCTTGCTCCATGCCCCTACCCTCCTGATAGCGCGGTATAGGATTGGGTGATTGTCGGATGGATGGAAGGATGGTTTATTTACAGATATAACAGAAAGAAAGAACCAAAGCCTAGAAGACACCGATACTGTCTCACCTAACACACACACACACACACACACACACACACACATATATATATATATATATATATATATATATATATATATATATATATATATATATATATATACAGGGTGTCCCTGGAGGTAAGTCAAAAACTTTGAGAAATGACAGATGAGGGAATTCTAAGCAAAAAATGTTAAATGAAAGTGTGTCCAAATCTCAAACGTTACGAAGCTAAAAATACTGATGACGTTATTGGCGTAAATGGTCTCCTTCATATAATTCGCCCATAAGGCCATCAGTAATTGTGGCTCCGTAACGGTTGAGATTTGAACACATGTTCATATAATATTTTTTCCTTAGAATTCGCTCCTCTATCATTTCCCAAAGTTTTTGACTTAACTCCTGACATCCTGTATATATATATATATATATATATATATATATATATATATATATATATATATATATATATATATATATATATATAAACACAGTGAGCTTCAAAATTGTTCCGACAAACATTCAGGGTGGAGAGATCCAGAGTCGAGAAGTAAAGTTACTTCTATGTGTTGTAATATAGAAGTGCGTCGTTAATGATTTAAATAACAGGGAGATCAAGTTAAGGTTAAAAAATTGTGGCCGGTATCCGAATACGTCCCCTTTCCCTTCCACCCCATATCCTGTGTGTTAGAATTGTGAACATTCACATTGATACACCGTGTCACTGAATCCTTAACTGACTTTAGAGACTGATTTATGCTTAACTTTTTGGTACAGACGGATACTGGATAGCAAACTACTAAGCTTTCATACAGCATTATGTATTTATTTCGAAGAATCACTAGACCATCCGCCCTCACTTTTAATTTTGTCCTCTGTAATATAGCGTACAGGGTTAAGGGTAACAAGAAAAATAGAGAGATATAGAGAATCCTTGTATCGTAATGCAAACACACGTTGACTCTCTTTGGTGGCATTCGGAACTTTGAACACTGTGTATGCATCACAACAAAATTGCTGTAATAAAACCATGTGTATTCATGATGGGTAGATAACAAATAGCCGTATCTTATATTATTCTCAATGGATCTTATTGTAAAGGCTACACCATACTCTGAAATGAATTATAAATATGATTATTCCAAACCAAAATGATATGGAAGGCTTCGGTGCGGGTGTAACCCATTACCCGAAACGCACGTCCCGAAACACTGGAGTGGGACCAAGGTAGCGAGATGAGGAGGGGTGTAGGGGTGGTGCCGTGGTGGGGAGGGAGGGATATCATTGCTCGGACGGCTGACCTCGGCATTGGCCTTTCGATCGTCAACCAGCACTACCCATTTTCAGCTTGTTGGCTGCTAAAGCTGCAAAGGTAGGTTGCTAACATCCACCTTCTCTAATATTCCTTTAATAAGATGTTACATTTTACCATTTCCGTAGCTTACTAATATATCTCAAGACGGGCATAAGATGTAAGTCTAAGACACTGCGTGTATTTAGAGGCTGTAATACATCGCCGAGTTTGCAGTACCGCATTTACTGACAGTTGTTATAGATATATCCTATTACCTTACCATCCTTCACTTATGGTAAATATATATAGGCTACCGGTATATATATATATATATATATATATATATATATATATATATATATATATATATAGGTAGATAAATAGAATAAACGTGTGTATGTTAATTGGGAATGAGTCAATACTGGATGCTCTTCTATGGGCTCTGTGTCTAAATGACGGTGTAGTGAGTGGGACAGAGCCGCGGAGGGAAAAATTCTCCCTGTGATTAGTAAACTCAATATTAGGATTTCCAAAACTTCATTTCAGAGACTTCAAAAGGGAGTGTCAAAATATTAAAGCTAAAGTGAGGGATCAGGAACACTGATTCTCTCCCCCTGGACGACGGCAAACACGTGCGGAGAAAACTTTAGATATTGGCCCTGAGGGTGGGAGGAGCTGCAGCGTAAAGGGGGGGGGGGAAGGAGGAGAGGGGGATGTGAAGCTAGGAAGAGAGAGGTGGAAAAAATAAAAGGGAAGAGAGGGTGAGGGAGAGGTGAAACTAGGATGTGGATAGAGCTTCAGCTTAGAGAGAATGAAAGATGAGGGAAGAGCTTGTGAAGCCACGAGGAGGGAGAGGTAAGAGGGGTTGCAGTTTAAGAGGCAGCTGGGGGGAGGGAGAGAAGCGGAAGGGAAGGCAAATGGAGGGAGGAGCTGCGGCGTAGGCGAGGAGTAGCAGGGATGGGAGGAGGAAGTGAAGCCAGGAGAAGGGAGAGGTGGAGGCGGGAGCCGCGGGACTGTGAGGGAGGAGAGGGGTGAGATAGAGGAAAGAATACGCAATGAAAGTGGCCCGCAACATTTGCAATTTATGTTAAAATATTCTTATAGGTTACAGAATATCTGAAGTAATCGTTCTTAACCCTGGAACCACATCGTCGGGAGATCCGCACCCAGGCGCGTAGCGTGGTCACGTGATTCATACCCATGATAACGCGGGAGCGCACTCCGCTCCTCAGTACCTTCAGTGCTTTGTGTGACGTCTTGAAGGGTGGGTGTGCACTCTCACTCGGGGCTTGGAATTTTCCATCACTGGGGAAAGTTTGTGATTTTGGGAGAAAGTCACCCGTCGTTGTGGTGAATGTGATACTTTTTACCAGGGTGATATACTCCCTACGTTGTGGTGACCGTACTATTTTGTGAAATCTTACATGTGTTTCTTTTCAGGTATTGAGTTATTTATTTCAGAAATAACAAAATTATGGCTGGTCGAGGAAAGTTGCTCAGTGATGATGAACTTGTGGACATAATGAACAGATCAGGTGCCCTATCATTGCAAGATAGTAGTGATAGTGAAGGTGTTGATGATGTTGAGCCACATATTGATCCTGATAGTGAATTTTTTGACAATCTAGAAATAGACGAACTATACGATAGTGACAATGACGAAGAGTATGTGCCCGTGATTGCAAGTGAAAGTAGTGATGAGTTTGAGGGGGATGATGCTCCTCCAAAGAAAAAAAGAAGAAAGATTTTCACGTCCACACCAATAAAAGTTTCTGCCCCTGCCAGTACCTCTGCTGCTGCCCCTGCCAGTACCTCTGCTGCTGCCCCTGCCACTACCTCTGCTGCTGCCCCTGCCACTACCTCTGCTGCTGCCCCTGCCACTCTCTCTGCTGCTGCCCCTGCTACTACCTCTGCTGCTGCCCCTGCCACTACCTCTGCTGCTGCCCCTGCCACTACCTCTGCTGCTGCCCCTGCCACTACCTCTGCTGCCGCCCCTGCCAGTGGTGGACGGAGAGGAAAACGCCGCCTGGTGGCTGACGCTCCACCTGTTGTGGACTTCAACAAAACAACAATTTCCACCCGAAGTAATTTCAGGTGGAGCTGTCAGCCCCAGCACGTTGCAACAACGAGGAGGTTGTCAAGGAACATATTAGCATGATTTACTCCAGGGCCAACTCAGGAGGCAAGGGATAAAATATCACCTGAGGAGGCAATCAAGCTCTTCATTACTGAATCCATTGTTCAGGAAATCGTCACCTGGACAAACAAACGTATTGAGCTTGTGGCGGCAAGGATGGCAAGTCAAAGTGCCACATACGGTGCTACGGAGCCTAAGGAGATATTAGCACTCCTGGGAGTGCTCATAGTGGCAGGGCAGCAGAGGGATAACCATCTCTCCCTCATCGAGATGTGGAGCACTGTAAGTGGGTGTCCTCTGTATCGGGCAGCAATGTCCAAGGGGAGGTTTGAGTTCCTCATATCCTGCCTGAGGTTTGACAACCCCGAAACCCGTGTGGAGAGGCAGAACCAGGACAAGTTTGCCCCTGTGAGGAAGGTGTGGGACGAGTTTATCGAGAACTGTGGCCGGCTCTATGTCCCACACGATAACCTCACAGTGGACGAACAACTGTTGGGGTTTAGAGGGAAGTGCCCCTTCCGGATGTATATCCCCAACAAACCTGCCAAATATGGCATCAAGCTTGTCCTGATCTGCGACTCTGAGACCATGTACATGCTTGGTGCCATACCCTACCTGGGCAAGCAGGGGACAAGGCCACGGGATGGGGTCAACCTCGGGCATTACTTCACCAAGGAACTCACCAGGCCATACCACGGAACAAACAGAAATGTGACCACGGACAACTGGTTCACATCAGTGCCTCTCATCTCCGACCTCCTGAACAACTGTGGAATGACCCTTGTTGGCACAGTTCGAGCCAACAAGGCTGAAATTCCACGGGAGATGAAGGCAAAGGAAACACGACTGCACGGTTCGAGTGCCTTCTTCTTCACCAAGGAGATGACGCTTGTGTCGTACGTGGCAAAGACATCCCGCACAAAGAAGAAAATTGTGCTGCTCATGTCATCCCAGCACACCCAGCCTACCATTGCACCAAGTGGCAAGCCAGACATCATAGAATTTTACAATGCCACAAAAGGAGGGGTCGACACATTCGACCAACTGTGTGCAACGAGTTCATGCTCTAGGAAGACACGACGTTGGCCCTCTGTGTGTGGTACGGCATCCTCAATGCAGCGAGCATCAATGCCTTCATCATCAGCTGCGAGAACCGTGCAAGGACAGGCATCAGCATACCGAAGAGGAGGTCTTTCATGATGGATGTGGGGAGGGCACTCATCACTCCCTGGGCTCAGTCACGCCTGTCATCACCAGTCCTGTCCCGCCAACTTCACACCTTGATAACAACTGTGTGTGACCTTCCATCACTGGGCAGCGCTGCCGGGTCGCCAGAGACGTCATTGGCTGACACTAAGTCACCCCTGGTACGCTGTTCTGACTGCCCTAGCAAGTCAGACAGAAAGACCCGGCACCGCTGCAACATGTGTGCCAAACCAAAGTGCCCTCGGCACCTGTACCCCACCTGTGGTGACTGCTTGTAAAAGGTAAGTTCATTTTTCATTGTGTGTCTTCATTTTGTGTCGAAATAAATGACTACCAGCTTTGGAAAAAGTATGAAAAACAAATGAAATGAAAAATTGATACAAAAAATATAGCCATTTTTCGCGTGTCTCCCATACAGCTCCCAGTGGCAGTAGAGGGCTGTACCTGACTCAGGCGAGGGTACAACTACCTCAGGACCAGTGTACAAAAGGAGAAGTCGCCAGCTGCAACACTTTTTTTTTGGCGAATTTTTTGCTAAACACATCTTAAAATTTAGACACTTTTAGTCTAGTTCACCATAAAATCAGTATCAGTATTAAGATAAAGCACAAATTAAGTATACTAGGCATCATTCCAAAGCTAAAGAGTTATTTTTTCACTGTATATTTTGTAATAAACCTTAATTGAAAAATAGTATGGTTTTTTGATTTTCCAAAAACGGGTGAAATTCTCCCGGGGTTGTGGTTAGTGTGACTCAAAATGAACGTTGGGGTTCCAGGGTTAAGTTGACATCTAAATAGTAAAGACAAACTGTGTATGCGTGTGTCTGTGCGTTTCTTCGTTTCTTCACGAGGACGGTAAAAAATACCAACCTAATTCATTTTGCATTACGTCGGAGTAAGTCCAGTGAGTGTCAGAAAAATGAAAATCGCGACTCGTGAAAATGTGCGAATATATATATATATATATATATATATATATATATATATATATATATATATATATATATATATATATATATATATATATATATATAAAACATCTTGGGCTCAATAACGTACGGAAACAGAGATAACGATATTTGCAAGCATTTTTTTAATAGGCTTTTAGTTAGTCCCGGAAATTTTTGTCGGCAGTCACTATAGTCGCGGCGCGCCTCTGAGGATGTTATTATCGTGCCCTGGCAACCTACCATTCAGAAGTGCGTCTGATTTCGTGTTTAATATGAGACGCATGTGATTCGTGTATAATATGTTCGTGTATAATAATATTCGTGTATAATATATTCGTGCATAATAATATGATTCGTATATAATATGATACGAAATCGGACGCACTTTTGAATGGTAGGTTGCCAGGGTACGATAATGACGACCTCAGAGTCATGCGTCGCGACTATAGTTCTAAATGAGAAATTATCACGTTACTGTCGCCTAATTCAGAGGAGCATCGTGACAAATTAGACATAAAGGATACTATGCCAGACCCTCTTCATTAATACCATTATACCATTACGGTATTTCACATCGTACCAAAAGTCATCATTATCATCAGTCCTATAGAACATGACTAAGTGAAGTCTGTCTTTCACTTGCCAGACCATGAAGGATTAAGGAACTTTTCAGCCATTCATTAATAAGGGCAAAAGAATATTCAGGACTACGTTACGTAACATGATCCTAACTAATTTCAGTTGTAGGAAGTTAAGAAGATTGAAAAACGAACAGTTTATTTGGATCCAAAAGATATCACGCACTTAATATCTGTCATAACGAGAGTATCCACATTTCTTTTGTTGCTGTATATGTTCCCCTCGTGTAACACGCCAGATAAAAAAAAAAAAAAAATGAGAAATACATCGCCGCGTAAAATTACACCGTCATTGCTCTCACCGTTGATTTAGATTAGCTTACATACATCTCTGATATATAGGACACCATTTTTTGCAATGTTTGTAAAAGAAATGACGTTAAATTCCACTCCCGCCCATACACACATACAGGTTTTCAAACATTTCGTAAAAACCTACAAAATGCCATTTAAATTTATAACTACCCTTACCACTGCCCTTCCCTTGTCTTCCCCCTGTACGTAATCTAGTACTTCAGACTGTACGAGTATAAAGCGTGTTTCTTTGTACTGTATTTCTTTCAAAATAAGGAATACCATAAAGGGGAAAGAACGACTTTCCGGCCGATCATTATTGTCAGAGCACAACACGGAACAAAACACAACATGAATCACGGTCAGTTAAAACAGTAATTATTTGTCTTAATAACGTATAATTCTTAACTTTTTACATCCATTTCGTACGCAGATCTAAGAGTTGCAAATACCCGAGAGTACGCAGTCAGAAAACAGCTGGTGTAAACAAGATGGCGCATAGTCTTACTCAAAAATGCACGTTTTCGTCTCTTCTGCCATCTGTCACAACACATTGTCCTGTTAAATTACCGCTTTTATAGGGCTTACAGATTTGGAAGTAAATATAAAAAATGCAAAAAAGGGGATGCATCAGTAAAGAAACTTTTATTTTCCATCACAATCTTCATCATCCTCAACATGTCCAAGACGGTTTTTCAAAGTTGTAGTTTTCGCATCCTTATGCTAATCTGAACCTGACCCCGCTGGATATCAGACTGAAACTGTCCATCTCCCGCGGTCCACCGTCCTACTTGCGATAGACAGAGAGGGAGCTGAAGGACTTTTATATAACCGGGCAACGGAGCCTCCCGGTTATGTCGGCGTAACCACCTAAAGGCGTCTGGCTGCAAGACAAAGCCACTCTATACAAGCAGCTTCCTAGTGTGGGTTAGTCAGAATTCTGCAGTTACCTTCTTCTCTTGTGCCCTCAGGTTCTAACTTTCTTTAAACTCCAGTCCACTGGTTTCTAGCCTATTTCATGGCAACCCGCAAATATTTCGAATTTTATCCTTCCATCTTATTGTCTGCCTGAAGGAAACCAGCAACCTCAAATACCACCTCTCACACCATCATCATCCCTGTCGATATCTGAGTCCTAATCAGTTATGTGTAAATAGTCTACAGTCTATTATGGTATTCCAGATACTATGACGTACACACACTAAATAGATCGTTTCTCTTGGGACATCACCATCTATACTGACCTTTTAAGATATGATTGGACCTCTCTTTCACGATACTATCTATTTTCATCTGAGTTTGCATATAGTGAGAACTTTCACTATGGATAAGATAAAAAATGGCATTAGCAAGCGTTACGTCATCCTCATCGTTGACAAACATGGGATAGGACCACATAGCATTTTGCAAAATCCATTGTCTGTAGCGTCAGAATGTTTCGCCCCCGATACTTTTTGGATCGAGTATGCAAAACTCATACGAATAATAACTACAGAAAGTCAGCAACCCATGCCCGTCATTACTTATATTAGCTCGTTACGCCTAGTCATGTGTACAGAGTAGGGAGTACACTCAGAGGTAATAGCTCGACACATATTCCAGCTTTTCAAGTTCTCACTGTCATGTGATGGGTTAAGACTTGATATTTTTTTTCTACCCATAGAAGAGTCTCTAATATGATACGTCAAGAAATGAAGAACATGCCATAAATGTGAAGCAGTCGCAGTCGAAACTTTAAACTTATGCACAATATTTGATTCTGTAAGCGAGGAGAGAGCAGGATAATGACTCTGAAATGATACGTGAGGAAGTAAAATAATGAACATGCCTTAAATGTAAAGGAGAAGTACTGGAATAATAGGAGAACATATGACCCTGATTGTGCAAGCGAAGGCCACCAGGATAATGCGCCGCTAACTTCCTGCCGCTGTTGGTCTTGGCTGCTCGCGTTCCCCCAATTCGGGGTGAACTTTAGGGAAACAAAGTTAAACTATCATCAGGGTAGCGGTGCAGGAGCCACTTCTCTACCTCCTGGTTCTCCGCAAGCTAATATACTCGGTGTGTGTGTGTGTGTGTGTCCTAGCTGCGACTTGTGATGTAAACTACTGTACAGTAAGTGATAATGTCTGATTCTAAATGCGATAAAATTCTTTTTTGAAGCTGCTCCTTTCATCCCAAATACTTTTTTTTTTCTTTTTAATTTTATTCCTGCCAACGAGGGACTATCTTAAGCAGATTAGGAGACATTCTTGTAACAGATTGATGAAGGTTGCTCTACAGTTCGACACGTCTTTCCAGAAATGAACAAAATCGCCTGTAGGTGGCAAGCAGAGAATGTTAATACAAGTCATCTAGTTGAAGTGGGAAATAAGATGAGCCATGAGTAAAAAATTCGCAGACATTCCTTTGCCAGCACTGTGTTCTGCATTCCATATTTCGTATAATACATTTTATTACCACAGAGGGCAGAGAAGTGTCGGCGAACTTTTGCTCATGGCTATACGCAAAGAAATGTAATAGTCTGTTTCTTGTCGAGGGTGGCGGTGGTGGAATCGGATGCAATGTCAGACTGAATCAAAAGTCTAGGGTTCGATTCCTAGGGCAACCACGAGATCTTTGGGAGTAGTCTATTTACCCCAATCGGTTCGCGCCTATAAAACTGAAAAAGAAAAGATTGCCTGTCATAGTTCAGAGTATGTTTGTGGCAAGCATGGAGTGGAAAGGGGACACAGTGTAAGCATGACTTTGGTGCAATATTAAATGACACAGTTCCATTCTTCAATTGCGTAATTACCTGCTGATAGAGACCACAGCTTCACTCTAAGGTCTTTTATTATTATTATTCATTCTTGATACTACTAGAAGATTTTAATAAACTTTCAACAGATATCTAGTAGTGAAGGGGTTAATGATGGTTGTAACTCCTCCACTTCATTTCTCTTCAAAGCTGAATAAAATCGTCTGCTGATAACAGTAATAAGATGAATAATACGTCACCCGATTGAAGAGATTAATAATTTTCCTCACGTGACGTATTTTTCATTTGATTCTTTCTATCGTATATATAATTTTAGAGAACCTTCTCGTAGTTAATACTATAAAAACGATCTCCAGTAAATTATTCAGCTATGAAGGGATTCTTAAACATTAAAATCGTCGGGTGGAGGGAAGATTAAAGCAAAAAATTTAATCGGACTGAAGAGGCTACCCCTTCAGTCTGATGATATATCTACATTCGTGGTATCTTCAAACGACTTTATTCAGCAGAGTAAGAAAGCCTTCTCAATCTGGAGGGGGTAGATAGTGCCTTAGTGCGCGTCCACACGTGTGCTCGAACAAGTGCTGGCAACACGTAAGCAACACAGTAACGAATAAGCTGCAGACATGTTGGCAACAGCAGCGTCCAGATCATGTTTGCAACATAATGATGAAGTCTCAGCCGCTTGGTATGGACACTTATGCCATCGCCTTTGCTGCCAGTGTTCGAAGCTGCACTGAAACATGTTTGCATACATCTGTCCAAATACTGCTGCAGACATGTTCCCGAACATGTTGCCTGCCATGTTGCCAACATATGTTCGAGAGCACATGTGGACGCGCACTTACATAACCCGTCCCATAGGGGTATTTGTCAACTCAGAGTAATAGGAAAAATATGTGGTAGGATACTTATCGTCAGAGCTGGGAAATAACCTAGTACTGTAATTACTTGGAGAAGAACAAAGGGGATTTAGGAAGGGAGGAGGTTGCTTAAATCAGATATTCGTTGTAAGATGTTTGGTGGAATAATATCTAGAGAAGGAAAAAAATGTGTGCCTCCTTTTTGGATTTGGAGAAAGTATATGACTGAGTAGATAGACAAGGAATATGGAAGGTATTGAAATAGCATGGAATGGATGGAAAGTTATTGAATTCTGTGAAGAGTATATATAATGGCGCTAAGACTGTAGTGCATGTGGGTAGCGGTTAGCGAACTAAGTGAATTTTTTGCTCTGAATGCTGGACTGAAACAGAGATGTGTCATATCTCAGTGGATGATTAACTTATATATGGATAGAGTTGTACAAAGACAAAAAGTCATGTCGCCGTTTTGTCCGAAGATTAAGTGCAGCACTTGAAACATTATGAAATCTCTACCACAGTTACACGTTCGTGGTTGGCTAGCCTGACTTCCTTAAGCTTCATATCTGCTGCTGATGGGATGACTACGAATAAACCCATGAAATTCCGAAGCCTTAACATCGACTCGCAAGAATAGCTGAGTTCGAACTTCGTATGAGAGAAGAAATGCCACCGGTTAGGCGATGATCACCTGACATTTCATCTTACATCTTAATAAAAAAAAACGTCAAGCAGACCCACTATACCACGGTATAGAGAGGTCAAGCAACATGCATCCAACCAATAGGAATATTAAAGGTGGCATGATGGTCCTTTATTTACGGGAAGCGAAGCCTGAACAGAATGCTCAAACATTTGGTATAAGCATAACCATAGAAAGGTGGATTAGGATTTCAGGAGGAAGACACAACGGAGGTCGTTTTCGTCTTACCAGACCACTATAGTACCAGGAAATAATGACAACGATGGAAGCAGCACCCGCAAACAGTGCTTACGCCTTAAAAAAACGACGTGAACCTAGAATGAAGCACACGGACAGTTGTGCGTAGACTTCGGTCGTCTGGTTTATGTGTTCGAACTCGTCTGTGGGATTCAGTTTGCCAGCCACTCTAAAAGAAAAAAAAAATCATTTATCATAAAATAGAATAACTCTGTTCTCATGTGTTGAATTCTATAGTGAATTTTGTTTTACAACGCTTAATTAATGTCCCAGGTCATAATTATCAACTTAATTAGCTAATTTACAGCATATAAAGATGGAGAACTGACTTCCAAAGACCTGTTTAGCTAATTGAATTGTAACGTTGCGAATGTGGTCATAAAAATAAAAGATGAGAAACGCTTTATAAATACTAAATAAAAACAGCAGCCAGAAAGATTTAATAATTATGTAGATTAGTTGCGTTAAGTTACAAAAAAAATTATATGCTGGCATCTGCAGGCTGGTCACCTGGAGCAAATGGCAACTCAAGGCAGTGCTGCCAACCGATCGTTCGACACAAAGCAGACCGCCCCAAAACTATAGTCATTGGGCAGATATTTTCACCAAATTTCACGACACGACTTTTCTCTTTGACTGTATAGGAGATACCAGGTTAGGCAGTGGGTGATGGAGTGACGCGAATGAAAGAGGGTATGATTTGGAAACTTCCTGTACTGTTGTTTCTTGACGATACTGTAAAGTGAATGAGTCTGGCATGGTAAATGAGTCTGGGAGTGTTTGTAAGAAATTGAATTTAAAAATGAATGTAGGTAAGAGTTAAGTTATGGTTTTGAGGGAAATGAAATAACAGAATGCACAATGAGGCTGCATGATGAGGAAGGGGTGAATATGAGTGCAATCCGTTGCTTAGGTAGTGCAATGAGTACAGTAAATATGGATGTGTAGAGGATAGAATGTATGAAGAGTACAGTAGGAAAGAAAGGTAACTGGTTCACTAAAAGCAGCGATAAGTAATAGGGAAGTCAGCATGGAATAAAAATAGTCACTGCATGATAAAACTGTGATCTTCACTCTAACGTCCGGAAGAGAAGCTTGGACTCTGTTGGAAGGACGCAAATTTAAGAGTGAGAAGAGAGGAAACTAATTATCTGAGAGGGGCATGTAGAGTTACGCAGAGGTACAGGCAGACAAAATTAGGAAGTAAAGGAGCTTTGTGTTACTGATGTAGATGTGACTGATAGCGCTAAGAGAATACTCCGAGATCGTTTGTCCATGTGGAGGGGATGGAGAATGAGAGACTGAATGGGAGAGTGAATGTGAGAGAGGATTTGGGGAAGAGAGAGAGGGGGAGGCCAAGGAGGAGACGGAGGGATGGAGTGGAAAGGTATAGCCTATGAGGGAGGGGATATGAGTTGGAGGATGGGCAGCCAAACGGTAGTTGACAAGGCGAAGTGGAGACGGCTTCTTGTACCGGTTAAACGGCCAGAATATAGATAGATAGATAGATATGTAGTTGGGTAGGTAGGTAGGTAGGTAGGTAGACAGACTATTACAGAGGTGGGTGTGAGAGCCGCCTTCATGTGGTGGCCGTGATATGACTAGACAGCCCAACTGCCTCAAGTAGTCTGCCCCACAAAAGGAGGATGGTGGATGGCAGGAAAAGGGTAGCTTATGCTTGCAGTCCACCGGGTGTACATGTCAGATGAACCGTGGGCAATAAAAACAACTGCATCAACACCAACGAAGATCCTGATGGAGTTAAGCAGATAACCTGAAGCTGCAGTGGGATATTTAATTCCATCACTACTAGACACCCACACTTGACGGAATAAAATGATCTAGTAGCAACAATAATAAAATAGGTCACCAGGTTAAAGAGGTTAAGTTTGCTGCTAATTATTCGGAAGTAGTTGTCTTAATGGCCGGGGTGAGCGATAGAAGGCCATTTTAAGATTACTTTTAAATCCATTTGTCCGGGATTAGGAGCGGCGCCAGCAAGGGTCGGAGTGGCCTCGGTAATTAGAAGATTATCGACCAAAGGTGGAGACGGCCGCGACACAGTTTTAAGCCCTTCAGTCTAATGACCTACTTTTGATTCTACTCTGACCACTACCAGACGATTTTATTTAAGGTAAGAATGGCGTCCGATAGCGAGGTAATTGATGAAGGCTAATTTTGTCCCCTCCAGTTCATAAATTTTACCAAAAATGAACAATAATCGCCTGTAAAAAATATGAATTAAGTCTGAAAATACGTCATCGGATGAAAGAGATTAACAGAGAAATGGCTGCCAGGTCTTTGGCGTATTTTATTCTTAATTATTGCAATTTTCAGACGACTCTACTGAGCTCAAGACAGATTTATCAAACCAGGTAGTTACATCTCTCACTAACACGCTCGATACGACAGATTTTTACGAAGTTGCATTAAATCATCCGGAAATACGAGTAGTTATATGAGTAGTAAGAATGACATTAAATTTAACGTCATAAGAGTGAACTGGTAAAAATCTAATTAATTCGCGTGTGTTGCCAGTTTCAGGCTCAGTCATTTTATCAGAATGGCTTTGCATAACAAGGAAGGAAGATGAAGTGTAGCTGAAATGTTGACGAACAGTTGCCAAGAAACGATATAGTGTGATTAACTTAATTACAACAACGTCATTTGTTTTTTTCTTGCTGTCTCCAGATGACTTTATTCTGATCAGGGGCTTTTCGAACTGCAGGAGCTACATATAGCTTCCATTAACTCTCTCACTGTGGCATGTCTCTCTTCAGCTGAATAGAACCGTCTGGGAATGGAAAGAATAAATTTAAGGTGTCACGTACTAATGGGGTTAACACAGTGCGGCGAAAAACGAAAACATAAGCTCTAAAACAGGCTTGAAACTTCTAATGGCCAAAACTACTCTAGCATTTGGTTCCAGGTAACGCCAGGCGATTTCATTCACTTAAGAATGAGTCATGATCGGGACATGTGCTGGAGAAGACCGCCTTCACATGGTGGCACCGAATATAAACGTCCCTCACTTCCCCAATTCAGCCTGCAGTCCACTGGGTTCACGTTTAGATGAACGTGTGACTGCTACTGATGCTCGGGACAACTCGGTTATTTTATTCCACCTGTTGCCAGACGATAATATTCAAATCAGAGTGACTCCTGGTAGCCGGAGAGTGGTTAAGAAACTACAGTATATCTATTTCGACCTATTTACTGTATTTATCTACAAGCTGACAAACAGATAATTGGATAGATAGATAGACAGATAGATAGACAGATGTGTGTAATATGCTGTCATGTCTACGTTTCGACATATCTTTATAGACCATCAAGTTCTAATATAACCCTCTCTCATTTGCCTGTATTTTACATGTTTTCCCTCCCTACATTCCATGCCTACAAATTTTTCCATGTTATGCTGATATGCTCTGTTTTCAATATATTCCCCTTCACATGCTGTTTTCGCTCACCCTCTCACTCACACTGTTACCCATTTCAGCAGCTCTCCTCTTCCCTTTCCCTCCCAATCAAATCTCCCTCCTCGCTACTCAAATCACCCGCTCTCTAATCCATTCATCCACCCTCCCCCTCTCTCCTATCCCCTCTCTCTCTTTCTCTTCATATATATTTTTTTCTCACTCTCTCCCACCATTTCCCCCACCGACTGCTTCTCTTTGCTCTTCCCCTCTTCTTTCTTTTATTCTCCCCTTTATTCCCTCGGGTTTCCCCTTCTCCCCGTCCCTCCCAGCTCTCATTCTTTGTTCTTCGATGTTGCAGCTCTCACTAGGCAAACATGGAAGCAGAGGTTCTTCACTCGATATAAAGTACATTGGAACTGACGCCCGACAGCAAAGCAATTTCACGAGGACACAGATATGACAACGAAAGAGGCCGCCATTCCTGGGGTTGTAGTCTAGAGAGGTTAGGAGAATTTCTAGCACCACTTCCTAAGCATTTTCTCTTGTCTTTCCAGCACCTCATCGTAAGCATTTTCTTTTTTTTCCTTTCTAGTGCTTAATCGCAAGCTTTTTCTTTTTTCCCTTTCTAGCACTTTTTCCTAGGCATTTTTTTTTTCTAGCGCGTCTTCCTAAGCTCTTCCCTTTCTAGCATCCCTTCCTAAGCATTTTCTATTTCTTTCTAGCACTACTTCATCAGCATTTCATTTTTCTTTTTAGTACCTCTTTGAAAGCAATTTATTTCTTCTCCCTGGTACCTCGTCCCAAACATTTTTTTTTCTTTTTAGCACTACTTCTTATGCAATTATTTTCTTTTCTAACACTTCTTCGCAAGCATTTTTTTTTTTCTTTTTAGCGTCTCTTCCTAAGCATTTTCTTTGTCTTTCTAGCACTATTTCCTAAGCATTTTTTTTCTCTCTAAAATTTCTTCCTAAGCATTGTCTATTATTTTCCTAACATATTCCTAACCAGTTCTTTTTCCCTTTTCTAACACTTCTTCCTAAGTATTTTTTTCTCTCTAGCACATCTTCCTAAGCATATTCTCTTTTTCTTTACAGCACTTCTCCTATGCTTTTCATATTCTTTTATTTTTTTTTCTCATAATACACCTTCGTTCATCTCTTTTATGAAATTTACGACTTAGTTATATTGATTTAGACATCACCAATAACATGCAAGAGAATATCAACTTGCCATAATCAGAAATAAATTGGTAAGGTAGAGATTCAAGGAAAGCTTCTAAGTAGACGAAAAGGGGACCTTGATGTTGTAGAATTCTGTTTGTGTACGTGCTTAACCCTTCTGCTACCAAGACGTGTTATTTATTGTATTCCTGCAACACCCAAACGATGCCGAGAAAATAGATAAGAGATCCCACCATGAGCAAGTGAATGAGGGCTTTGACTAATCCCTCCGTCTCGAAAAGCATATCCAAAGGTGAATAAAACAGTGTGAGGGTAAAAATAACGTAATTTTAAAAGATGCCATTGCAGTGACGCCGTTTAACATAATATAAAAAACAGCATTCAGTGAAATCCATGCAACTGTGTGTGTGCGTGATAACGAAAACTACGTGAAGTTCATGCAAATTTAAAGTAATATTAAACTGTATATTATTAACTGCATTTCACGACTACTGAAATGATGGAAGAAAGAGAGAGAGAGAGAGCGACGCTTTGTAACTGGCCAGTGATGACAAGGTTCAGCACATCAATATCAGTATTTTAGTCACCCACTAATATTTATGCAAATCTATAACTGTGTAAATGTGAAAACTTGGGGTCCAGTTACCACGTGTTATTTTCTCGCAATCATTTTTTTTCCTTTTTACTATAACTCTTTCTTTCTACTTCTGCTACCACCTAATGATTTAACTCTAGAGATTTTTCAAACTCGATGTATAAGTATGGCCTTTTTTAACCCTTGTATTGTTTGATGTCTTTCGGGTGCTTAATACATATGTCCAGTGTTGGCTGGGGGGAAGAAAAATGCACGGAGAGGAGTAGGAGTGCATTTTTTTTTTTTTTTTTTTTTTTTGTCATCACTTTCCTGACAGCACCATTTCAGTCTCCTATAACATTTACACCGTCTACATTCGACACACACCACCCTCACCATCTAGTGTTTCTCCCCCATCTCCTGCCATCGCCAGTCAGTCACCGTTAGTTCGTACGTGACATCTGAAGACACCAGAAGGGTCCTTCACACCAGTACTCCACATCACCGTTCACAGTCATCTCCTACTCTCTGACTTCTTACCTCCATCCTCGCAACAACCCAAGCCACTTTCACCACCATAACCATTCTTTGCACCTTCCCACCACCACCACCACCACCATCATATTATCCCTTATCACTTTGTTGCCTACTTTGCACCTTTCTCCTATCACCTTGACAGTAACCCTAACAACTCACACTACCATCACCTACCTGTACCAACCTACCATCAGCGCCTGTACACCCGCGAACCAAAGTTTCGGTACCCCCCTCGATGGAAGGAAGTGGAAGTCAGGGTTAGAGAGAGGGCAGGTGAACGGACAACCGTGAGTTGTACTTTGGAACTGAGCTACGAGGCGATTAGTGAGAAACCTAATGACAGTGGATATGAAACATTTCCATGCTATTCACCTGCAAAACATTATGCGTTCGTAACATACATACTGTAACATATAACATAGACTACTGTGTTATCATGGTGTCCTGTGATACTGACCCATGTGTTTCGGATCCTCATCACACAAATAAAGCACCGAGCCAGTTGTATACAAGTTGCAACTTGTCATTATAACTGCAGTCATAATTTTTGTGAATGTTATCCCTGGATTGTCTATAGCTATAATATAGAATGATTGTGAATTTAATGTTGATTCTCACAGTAGTTGTGCGGATGGTTATATATGTGGCAATTATTTTATGTGGACGACTAAACCACATTGTGATGGACAGCGGAGAGCATTCGCCAATAATTTACTATAACCAGATGAAATTAGATGCAAACAACACAAAATATTATGAGACAACGAAGACACAGCTGTGGTATCCTGCTCCGCCTTGTCATCAAGGCCTTAACTGTGGCTTCACCTCATACGTGCATTATTTTCCTTCAGTCTCTGCCTCTTTTATTACTCTTACTTCCCGGTATCCTCTTACTGCGAGTCGTCATATTCCTTAGAGGGTTTCTTGTCGTCCGGTCCTATAACCCCTACTGTATTACATTATTCCTCGCATCATCACTCCCAGACAAACAACGTTAGCACAAGACTGCTGAATCTGTTAATACTATTATTGCCACTGCCACTACTACTGTAATCCCCCTTTTCCTATTGTGTCTAATTTCCCTCACAGTACTAGTACTGCTGCTCCTATTACTACTCCACTATAAATCTGTATAAAAATAAATATGATTGTCCTTATGTCTGTGTATCTGTTAATCATATTGTCCTTGTCCCACCGTCGACAACTCGTCACTTACCCCGCACCGCTACCCCAGTTACACCCCACCCCCCTCTCTCCCACCCGCCATGAGCTCTATTCCTCCCCCACTCCGAACCATTTTACCCCTCACCTCCTTCTTGGGCCACCAGGCCTGTTGTTCACCTTTTACCGGTGAATATACGTGGCATGCATTGATAAGAATAATTATAAAATTGACAGCAACAACATACATCTGCAGTATTCCGAACATTACATAATTATAAAAGTCGCAGACCCAAACGTGCCTATATTACGGAGCTCTGATATATTAACCACAGAACCGACCACAGACCGTTCCTATCATTGCCACTGGACCTTACCTGTAGCACTTCACCATAGTAATACAACCCACTGAAGTCCTTTGTGGGATCACTACACATGTTTGGGAAAAAAACACAGTGCACAACATGCTTACAACCCATTAAAATACACCTGTGACGTTTCACTGACATCCAGTAAAGTGCCTAGAAGTTAGCGGACAAACAAACACACGGCTGGACATAGACTGAGGCCGAATGTCTCGCATCGGTATATGACAGCCTGACAAAACTATTACGATCCTGCTTTGTAGGTGTCATCATAGTTATAATAATAATAATAATAATAATAATCGTAGTAGTAGTAGTAGCAGTAGTAGTAGTAGTAGTAGTAGTAATCACATGTTAATATCCATGATACAGAGGAGGACAAACACCATAATCTCCCTGATAAAACAAGTGAAAACAGCTGACATAAAAACCAAACAGTGCCATAATTTGCTGTAATGGTAGGGTTATAGTAATACTAAATTAATGTTTGACCGCAACCCAACCTTCTGTCATGGCAAACAGATTCTGCATTGCGTCGACACCTGCTATTCCAGTGTGTGTCCTTCTCAGTATCGTGCCTAATAACATGTGATTAATTATTATTATTATTATTATTATTATTATTATTATTATTATTATTATTATTACTGTGATGACACCTGCAATGCAGGATCACAAGAGTTTTGTCAGGTCGTTACATACCGCTGCGAGACATTCTGCTTCTGTCTGTCTGTGTCCAGTCGTTTGTTTGTTTGTCCTCTAACTTCTCCTACGCTATTTGATGGATGTCAGTGAAAAATCATATGCTTATTTTAGTGGTTTGTAGGCATGTTGTGCACTGTTATTTTTCCCAAACACGTGTAGCGATCTCACAGAGGACTACAGTGGGTTGTATTACCATGGTGAAGTGCTATAGGGAAGGTGCAGTGGTAATGATAAGAACGGTCTGTGGTCGGTTTTGTGGTTAATATATCAGTGCTCCGTAATGTAAGCACGTTTGGGTCTGCAGTTATTAAGTGTAATGTTAGGAACACTTCAGTACACATCTACGATGTTGTTGTTATTATTATATTATTATCGCCTACCTTTAGAAGGCGGAGCAATCATGTTTTTAACTGCATCTGTGTGTGTGTGTGGTGTGTGTGTGGTGTGTGTGTGTGTGTGTGTGTGTGTGTGTGTGTGTGTGTGTGTGTGTGGTGTGTGTTCCTATTATATCTCATGAACGGCTTGAGCTATCAACATAAAGCCTTCAGCGTATCAAGATATGGCCAAAATCTTGGAGGAGTTCGAAAATGGCAACTCGGGGTCAGAGTCAAGGTCACCAAACTAACTGCTAAAGGTCAACTAGTTTTTATTGCCTGCCTTTAGCACCATTAAATATCATGAATGGCTTGAGCTATCAACATAAAACCTTCATGGTATCAAAATATGGCCTAAAGTTTGGACTTGGCAAACAGAATATTTTAAAGGGCGATTACCGTTTAGCTCTCAAATGCCTTCTTTTTTATTATTAATGCATGCCACGTATATTCACCGGTAAAGGGTGAACAACAGGCCTTCTGGCCCAAGGATGAGGTGAAGGGTAATGTGGTGTCGGTGTGGGGGAGGAGTAGAATCCATGGTGGGTGGGAACTGGAGTAGCGGTGCCGCGTCAGTGACGAGTTGTCGACGGTGGGACTGGGACAGTAATTATGATTAACAGATACACAGACATAAGGACAATCATATTTATGTTTATACAGATTTATAGTGGAGTAGTAATAAGAACAGCAGTACTAGTACTGTGAGGGAAATTAGACACAATAGGAAAAGGGGGATTACAGTAGTAGTGGCAGTGGCAATAATAGTATTAACAGATTCAGCAGTCTTGTGCTAACGTTGTTTGTCTGGGAGTGATGATGCGAGGAATAATGTAATACAGTAGGGGTTATAGGACCGGACGACAAGAAACCCTCTAAGGAATATGACGACTCGCAGTAAGAGGATACCGGGAAGTAAGAGTAATAAAAGAGGCAGAGACTGAAGGAAAATAATGCACGTATGAGGTGAAGCCACAGTTAAGGTCTTGATGACAAGGCGGAGCAGGATACCACAGCTGTGTCTTCGTTGTCTCATAATATTTTGTGTTGTCTGCATCTAATTTCATCTGGTTATAGTAAATTATTGGCGAATGCTCTCCGCTGTCCATCACAATGTGGTTTAGTCGTCCACATAAAATAATTGCCACATATATAACCATCCGCACAACTACTGTGAGAATCAACATTAAATTCACAATCATTCTATATTATAGCTATAGACAATCCAGGGATAACATTCACAAAAATTGTGACTGCAGTTATAATGACAAGTTGCAACTTATATACAACTGGCTCGGTGCTTTATTTGTGTGATGAGGATCCGAAACACATGGGTCAGTATCACAGGACACCATGGTAACACAGTAGTCTATGTTATATGTTACAGTATGTATGTTACGAACGCATAATGTTTTGCAGGTGAATAGCATGGAAATGTTTCATATCCACTGTCATTAGGTTTCTCACTAATCGCCTCGTAGCTCAGTTCCAAAGTACAACTCACGGTTGTCCGTTCACCTGCCCTCTCTCTAACCCTGACTTCCACTTCCTTCCATCGAGGGGGGTACCGAAACTTTGGTTCGCGGGTGTACACACACAGTAACCTTCTTCACTGTTTCTCACTGTAGTCACCTACTCTGCGCCGTCTTGAAACCAGCACCACCAGCTTCATAATAATCCTTAACTCTCTCTCTGTCTCTCTCTCTCTGCCTGTCTGTCTGCAGTCACTAACTTTGATCCTGTATGGTTTCAGAACACCACCCATTTTTTATCTCCTTGTATTATCGTTGACAAATACTATCGTAAATATTAGGCCTTCATTACATCAAAACCTTTACATCAGCTCTCACAATAGCCACACACCACGGAAGCACCATCACCATCAGCATCAGCATATGAGCCCTCATCATCAAGCACAAACACCACTGTCACCGTCACCATATCACTTCTCATTACTGTTACAATTTCCACTACGACCACCTTCATATAAATCCTCACCATGAAACACCACCACTCTCTTCATATCAGTCCTCATTGTTTACCATCACCACCACCACCAAATTCACTATTAACTCCATATTAGTCCACCCCCACTACCACCATTATCACCACCTTGAATATCATCTTACTTCATCACCATTAATATCATCATTTTCACATGAATTCAAACCACCACCACCACCACCACCACCACCACCACCTTTCTTCACATTAATCCATACCACCACCATCATGATCACCTTGACATCAACCCTCGCTGCCACCACCACCAGTAACAATAATAACAACAACAATATCAAAGGAAGCCTCACCACCAAGCACCATCATCTTCATACAGACCCACCCTGCCAAACACAACCACCACTATCAGTTTCATTTCAACGCTTTCCTCCACAGCTGTCACAACCAACATTACCGCCACCACAACCAACAACATTTTCCCATCAGTCCTCACCATTAAGCACAACCCCCATCAACACCAACATCTTCACATCTGTCCTCACTACTACCACCACCACCCCAATCATTGCACGTCAGTTCTCACTGCCAAGTACCACCACTGTCACCTCGCCACAAAGGGACGCCAGTTCCCTGCCCCGTGTACGTACTGTATTGCACCTGTAGGACGACCCCTTATAATCAGTTGCATACTTAAGGTCGACGTGTCTGTTAGGTTAATCAATTACAACAGCCTCCGTCGCATTAACTTTCACCACCAAGCACCACCACCATCACCACAACAGACACCACTAGATTCACATCGACCATCATCATTACCAACACCACCACCACCATCACATCAATGATCAACCCTCACATCACCGCCACCACCACGACCATCCGCACATCAACCCACACCACCACCTGCTCCCACACACCAGCTTTCATCCATCTTGCACGCCTAAACGGCTTAAGATCACCGGTTGCTCCCAGAAGACGGTAGAGGAAATGCGTCAGGCTTGGTCTGGCTTTGTGCCGAATTTAACAAACAACGCCAATATGGCAAAGATTCTGGAGCAAGGAGGCAAGAGCGAGCAGAGAATAAAAGACAACTGAAGGAAAAATTACGAAAAATCAGATAGCCAAACAAGGGATGAAGAAAGGGCAGAGAGGCAGGTGAGGAGAAACACGAGAAAAATATCCCCTCCAATGAAAAAGAGGGGACAGAAAACGGGGGAGAAAAAATAGAAAGGCGGAGGGGGCAATTGACGCAGCTGGCCCCAAAGAACGAGCGGTCAGATAAATAGTTAAGTGTTGGGCTTGAGGGGTGCTTGGTATTTCCTGGGGTCCTTCCCTTCCCCTCTGCTCCCCTGTGACCAGCTTCCCGGTAGACTATAACAAGCGGAGCCCCACAAGACCTGCCTGCTCGCTGCCCTCGCCCACGTGGCACCTCCAGGGTCGCCCACACTGCTCTTGCAACATTAAGAAGGCACCATTTCGGAATTAGGGTCAGGAAGGAGGTAATTGGCTTCATCAAAATACACCACTTTGAACCTTCATCCTCAATAGGGTCACCATTTTAAACGAACTTGCATCACAACGACACTAAAAAAAATAATCAACGATATAAAAACACATTAACTAAGGCCATTACCGAGGTCAGTCGTTTAGTCAAACTTATACCATAAAATAAGTTGACAACAAAGGTAGTCATCGGAGAAGTAGATTTCTTCATTATCCACCAACGTGGACTACGTCGTAACAGTTTTTTTTTTTTTTTTTTTTTCATGAAGTAGGTATCTATCTTCATGAAAAAAGAGCAATGGCAGGAAATAAAGCCATTAAAAAATTATATGAAAACACGAAATTATATCATCGAGGCAATACTTCTCAACAAATTTCCATCGGAAAAGAGGTATCTATCGTCATCAAAATACGATGACAGTGAACGTCACTGAAGCAATTGTCCTCAGAAAACATCACCATCATCACCACCATCACCATTATCATCATCAGCCTACAGTAAGTCATTTCACTGTGAGACGAAGGCGTCAGTCATACTTATTCTTACCCTGACCAACAGTTATTGTCTGTTAGCGTGTTCCAGCCAATCCCAAGGCATCTCCGAATCTCTCCTCGTCCTCTTGTTCCTTGTCTGCCTCTTTTTCTCAGTCCATTTCTGGATTTTCACTCAGTTGTTCTGGTTTCCTATCTGTTATCTGCTCTAAGAAGGATTTACCATGCCTGCATCCATTTTTTGCTTTTTACCTTCCATCTTTCACTATAGTCATAGTCATGAAATTTCACATAGTTATGTGTCTTATAGTGAAGTAGTGCCCTTTGATAGGCAGAATGCTGTCTTAAATAGTTTTTTTTTAAATAACGAAAAAATAAAAATAAAATAAGATTTCAATGTCCCTTCGCAAGGAATTTGAAGGGCCCAGGGTATGTGTCCTCAAGGTGTTCTCCTTACGCCCACCTTAAAAGAAAAAAAATTGGGAAGGGGGGGGGAATGAGGGCCGTTATGCGCTTGGTTAGGTGTGCAAGGAGATGAGGGATATATGCTTGATCAGGTGGAGGGTTGCAGCAGCGTACCGTTGCTTATGTTTTATTGTAGCACTTATACCCTATGGCTTCGTCTGTTCTCTTATCCAGTACTCTCTTTTCATCTCTCCATGTGACACCCATCATAGTGCTATTCCTTTTTCTCTGAGCACTTCTATGTTTACGTTCCAAGGATTTTGTCGGACTGGGTTTCCGATCCACAAGTTAGAACAGGAGATATACACTGATTACTTAACCGTCTCGTTTAACATAATGGCAATTCCCTATCCTTCATGTACCGGTAGATTCATAGTTTACTCAAAGCCCTGTATCCCATTCATCGCTTGATTTTTGTTGTCAGATATTAGGTATGCTTTGCCTGCCGTAGGTATATCTATTCCTCATATTCTAGTTCTTATCTCTCCCTCTTTATTTATTTAGTTATTATCTGAAGGGTCTGAATATATCTGCTAAGCATTTTTACGTACTCTTCATATTAATTTCCAAGACCACCTTCAGACTCTCCATATCCAGACTAAGCAAAAAATATCTGTCCTCAGCAAACTTACAATCATAGTCTTCATCGTATACACAGATAGGAAATGATGGCATCTGAGAACTAACCTTGTAGCATCATTGACGAAACAACCGTCATCATCACTAATCAAGTCAAAATACCTAATTCATATACATAATTCAAAATGCATCAGAGATGATTGTTTGTTATATCGTGTATATTTAAACCCTGTTTGGGTTTCGGTAATTATTCTGATGCTTTACATGCGCTGATTCAGGTTCCTATAACAACCATTCACCGTGATTCGCCTTGCATGATGGATGAAGGAGACCAAATCAACACATGCTCTTTAATATAACAGCTATCCTCTGCCTACATGCGCCTGCTTCACCCTCTCCATACTCTCTCCTCCTCCTCCTCCTCTTTCTGTTTAGTTTCCTCTCTTTTCCCCAGAATTCCCATTTCTTCATTCCTTTACCTTTCTTCACATTCTTTTCCTTTATGACTGTGTCTCATCTCTGTCTACCTGTACTGTTGCTTCAAGTATTCCCACCTTGCTGTCTCTTAACCTGTAACTATGGGAGAATCACTTACGGTCCCAAAACATAATACTAATTGAATATGACTGCATTGCAGCTGCTAGCAGCCAAGACTGGATACATTCACGGAACGTGTGAAATTCTGTCATATTTACAAATCAGAGATATCCGGCTGTGAAGCAATACCTGGCTACGATAGTACACCAACTTCACCACTTCCTTTATCTCCTGTCTCTCAAGTCCCCTTCCCTCTTTATCTCCGAGTTCCTATTTTTCATCTTTTTCCCGTTTTTTTCTTTTCTTCCTATATCCCATTTCTCAGTGCATTTCTACTAGCTTTCTTCTGCCTGTCTTCCTTTCCTTCCTTCCTTCCTCAGTGGTTCTCTAGTCTCCAGGTGCCTTGTCCTCTCTACCTCGTTTTTTTTCGTTTGTTACAATTGTGTCTACGCTCCAACTGTCTGCACCTGTCTATCCCACTTTTCATTTCTCTCTCCTCTTCCTCTTTCTTCTTTCGCTGTCCTCATAGTCCTCTAGTTTCCTGCCCTTCTTCCCTTCTTGTACTTAGCAATTTTGTTTACATCTCATTTCTTCTGTACACGTACCTTACCTACTTTACAGGTTTCTTTCACTCCTCTTTTCCGCTCCCCTTTCTCTCTGGTCTCGTCCTTTTCCCCTGGTTCTTATGCTTATTCCAATTACTTCATTTTTTCTCGATCCTTGTCTTTTAGCATACGTTCCCTCCGCCTACGCATTTCTACTCGATTCCTTTTTTCTGTTCTGTTTCGCATTTCTTCTTCTTTGGTCTGCCCTCCTTGCCTGCAGGTTCCCTTTCTTCCTTTCTCATTTGTCTCTTAGCCTACGTCTCATCTGTGTCCACACATTCCTTTCTCTCCCAATTCTCCTTGATGTGCTTGCATGTCTCCGGGCACCCCTTCCTTTCCCCTCACCTTATTCAGGGCCTTACATTGTTGCTTACGTCCCATATCCCTTTCAGTGACACTTATCTCCTCCCCTCCGCTTCCTCTTCTCTCCTTTACTCTCCATTCCTCCTTCGACATCTACACCCCCTCCCCCCAAATTCCCCACTCCACAATCAATGACTCTCTCCCTCCCATAGCATTCTCCCATCTTCAACGTTCTTTCTTCCAACACCTACGCTTCTCCCCTCCTCCTCTTCCCCCAGTCTACATTTTTCCTTGTTCGCCTCCCTAGAGCCACTTCTCTCTGTCTCTAGTCAGCCCTTTTCTCTTGTCCCCCTCTCGTATGAAGTGTGTTCATTTATTCCCATTTTTCTCCCCAATGCTCTTTTATTTCCTCCACAATATTTTCCCTCTTCCAAGGCCTCTCCCCTTTTCTCATTTCCCTCTTTTATCTTTTCCCATTTCTTCTCTTCCTTTTTTTCCGGGATGCCGTTTCTTCTAGTAACCTTCTTTCTCCTCCCACGTCCTGTCTCCAATTTTCTCTTATATTTTTCGTGTTCCTCTCTCCATTTAAGTCAGTGTCCTTTCCATTTCACACCTCCCTTTTTATCCTTTCTTAAATCTTTTTCTCTTTTTTTCTCCTCCCATAGCACACCTTTCCTCTCCTCTGACGTTCTTGATCTCCCCACGGCGGCCATTTCTCCTTCCCATGCCTTTCTTTCCCCTGATGTGATGTCTGTTGTTCCTCTTCCATCCCATGCCTCTCCTCTCTTCTCTTTACTTGTCTTCTCCCCTTCCCTGCTTTCCTTCTCTTCTGTTTTGCTTCTCCCAGTCTATTTCTCTTCCCTTTTCTTTTCTTTCATCCCATCCAGTATATCCTGTTTTCCTTCTCTTTTGCCTTCTCCCTTTTCCCCCTTACTTACTTGTTCCTCCTATCTTTTCAATCACCCCTTCTCGCTGTGTTATCTCATTTCCCCCCCTCTGTTCATTCCTTCCCTTCGCTACGTTTCCCCGTCTATTCCCAATCCTCCCGTCTCCCTCACTGCCATTTCCCCCCTCATTCATGACGGACGCCGTCCCGCACATGCTTTTCTTCCTTTCACTCTCCTTTTCCTCCCCCCCTTCTTCCAATTCCCCCCTTTTCTTCCGTCGCACTACCGTACCTTCATTCCATCATCTCCCCCTTATTTTGTTTACCTCTACCTTATTCTTCGCTTACTGTTCCATTTCCCCCTCTTATGACGACCTCCTCTTGTTTTGTCTCTGTTTTCTTCCTCTTCAGTTTCCCTTCGTCTCCTCTCAGTTTCCTTCTCCTTCTTTCTTTTCCCCCACTGTCTTTAATTTTCCTCTCTTCGGAGATTGTACTCCTCTCCATCTAATACCATACATCATTTTTCACTCCACCTCCCCCCTCTCTTAGCCTCCGAAGTCAGTTTCTTTCCCCTCATTTCTCCCTGTGTTTCCTTTCTCTCCCACCGACCTTATGTCATTCCTCCTTCCTTTTTAAACTCTTCCTCCTTTATATTTTTGTTTCCCTCTATATTTCTCTCCTGATTTTCTTTCCTTTAACTTTTCACTACTCCCGCCTTTTTTGTCTGGTCTTTCTTCTTTCCTTCTCAGCCTTACATCCCCTTCCTTTCTTCTCCCTCTCCTGACCTCATTTCTCCTTTTTACCAGTGTTGTTTCTCCTACTCCTCAGCTGCCCTCCTTTCCTCCCCCTCCCGTTCCCTTTTCTCTTCCCCCCTCCCCCCTTCTTCCCATTCCCTTCTGTCTTCTCCCTCTGTTCCCCTCTCTCCCACTGGCATTTTCCCCCTCGTGCGTCATTAATTTGTTCCTTTCCCTTCTCTCCTCTCCCTCCCCTGTTTCTTGTATCACTTCTCTCCCCTTCCCATCTCTCCCACTGCACTTTTCCCCCTTCCATGTCATCCTTCCCACACGTCGCCCACCTCGTCACGGCAGCAGATGTCGGGTCACCGCTGGGAGGTCATAAAGGCGGATGACAACAACACCGCCATGACCCCGACCTTCCTGGGGTCACCGAAGCACATCCTGGCACGGACAATTCCAGGGAAAGACAACCACAGAGGGAATAACACCGGGAACAAGGGCAAAGGTAACGGAGCCTGCGTGGAATAATCGGGAAATGGGGTATGAAAGTGCACTATTAATCATACGCTTCCTTAATTCTCTCTCTCTCTCTCTCTCTCTCTCTCTCTCTCTCTCTCTCTCCCCTTTCCTTTCACTTAATCTAATTATCTGCTTCTCTCCTCGCTCCTTAACTACCCCCTTCCCCTCCTGCTCTTTCATCTCTCCTCTCTCAAGATGTTTTATCGAGCCCTTTACCTGAACCATATGTCCCCCCACTCTCCTCTCGCCATTACCCTTCTTCCTCTCATCATCCTCCATTTCTCCCACTTTTTCCTTATTCATTTTTACTCCCTCTCCCCTCCCCCTTGTTCTGCGGTTCACCCTCCTCCATTTGCCCACATTCTTTTTTTAATCTCCCTCGGCTGCCTCCCCTCCCCCTTTCTCTGCGGCTCTCCCTTCCCCAGTGTTTGTCATGAGGGGACGCTGTTGGCTCTATACTTAGCCGTCCAAGCACTGCCCCACACCTGCCCTATGTCGCCCCGGTCTCAGAGGGAAAGCGACCACACCACCTGATATATTTTTTATCTCATCTAAGGGGAAGTCAGTCGCAGTTATCTGTTTAAGCCGCCAGCCAAAAGTTATATTGCAAAATACTCATTTAAAACTACAAATAAGGATATGATTTCCATTAAAAGGCACAAAATCCTGCATAGCCTGATCATCATTTACATTACTTCAACCCTCTTTCTGACTCTGAGAAGGTTCGGTCCTGCAGTGTACCTTATATGGGCTGGCAGCGATACAGATACAGATAAATGAGGTTGATATGGTCTAGAAGAGAAAATACATAAAGGAAACTATCGTCATACACCCCAATAAAGTGAACCAGAAATCAGATATCATTTAAGTATCCAAAATTGCCGGCAGGAAAACCTGACACGCGTAAGGCCAACTACCATAGTGTAGGTCTGAGCTAAGCTTGACATTGTCAGCGTTTGTTGCCGATTCCTTCAAATATCACAATATATCAGTGGTTTACATCTCGGGGAAGCTTGTAGTCAGTGTCGCATTACCTCGTCATTATCATCATAACCTAGTTCACACTAATGTATGGGATGAGGAAGATCCAGAAATGAGGACAAAAACAAAACTAGGAAAGGCGTCAGTAAAGTGTCCACTGAAATTGGCTGGGCATCCATTCTTTCATCATCCAAGCCCTAGAAAGTCTTCGATATACTTCACAGGCCTAACGATCCAAACACAACCTGCTTAATAATGGCTGTTAGACAAGTAAGATTCCGTCGACTGTCAAGAAAATGGGATGCAGTCTTTATGTGCATCTCAGTACACACTTCATCTATTTCTAGTTTGCTTCACTATAATCTCATTTTCATACCTCGTTTATTCACATATTTACTTTCCCTATCCATCCTGAAACATCTTGTTCTTAGAAGTTACGAAAAGATTGATGAAGATGGAATATGAATGAGTCTGTAAGAGGGGGCGTAGAAGGTAAAGAAGAAAAAGAATGGGTGGGGCAGGAGAATGGGCTTATAAACGACTTACGGAAGGTTAGGTAAGAAAGGTGAGTTTTATGGAGATTTTGTCACAAGTTCTTTCGCCGTCGCATTTGTAAACAAGTGAAATATTTGAAATCCATTAAGCTTTCTCGTCATCGCATCTTATCTCGTAATTTGTTCCAGCCAGCTCCGGTCGATTTTATCTAATTGAGTCAAGAATACAATTGCTAGTACTGTCACAGTTAATCCTCACCTGGTCGGGATGGCTTTAGTAGTTTTACAGTTAATACCAAAAAACTACATTCATCTGCGAGTGAGTCATAGGAGCCTGAGAGGGATAGAATACGTACAAGTTCATCAGCCGTTCTTTCAACATCCACATCGGCGGCGTCTGGTGGTTGAGGTGCGAAAGCTGAGCGTAACAGCCTGGAGTGCGAGAAATTTTCGTCCTGCTGCTACCAGACGATTTTGAAGTTTATAACAGCCCAGTGGCAATAAAGGGGTTAATGAAGGTTGTATCTAAGTCCTCAGATTCCAAAACTTTTTCTAAGCTAAATAGTCCGGTGGCGGCAAATATAAAATAAAATATGCATGATTTATCAGAAGTGGTTGCAACACGCCCAATTTCCTCAGCCATTTTTCCCAACATCGGTGTATCCAGCATCCAGGCACTCAGCATCCAGCCGCGGCGTCTGGAGTCCGGGGCCCACCATAATGTGCCCCGGCCCTCGTCACGTCCCGGTAAAGAGATGCGCCATTATCCACTCATCACTTGGAGAGCACGCCAACACTCCCCATCTGCGCTTTCCCTCTCTGTCTGTTTGTCTGTCTGTCTGTCTGTATCTTCTTCTTTAATTTCTCGTTCCCATATATTGTTCAGATGGCCGGTTTTTATACCCGAGAATCCCCAGTACCTCAAAGTTTTTCTCCTCAACCCAGCTTCTGAATTTCTTTGGCATACACGGGGCAGCGTCGCAGTAAAAAAATAAGTTTATGAGCCGCTGATATGGACGTGTGTAGTCATTCATACACTTACTCCAGCACTGCTCTACGTCCAGTCGTATAAACTTATTAAATGGAGAAAAGAATACATTGAGGCAACTGTACTTATTTAGCTTTTTTTATGTATTGTGTAATTCGCATGAAAATCAAATGAAGAAGGCCGCCAAGCTTTCGTATGTATTTCAAGATATCTTCAGGATGAACACTGAAGATGTCTTGAAATACAGACAAAAGCTTGGTGGTTCTCATCATTTGATTTTCCTGCGAGTTCCACAACATATTTGTCATCACGTGCTCATGTAATATTGCTTTCAAAACTCTTGGCTGAAAGTACATGCTACAGTATAAGCCCTTTTCCAAAAATCCTGGATGCGCCGTTGATAACCTAGTATCTGACCAAGATTTCGGAAATCAAGTATCACAACACCATCTACCAGACGATGTTGGAACGACTGACATAGTAGGAGTCTTGAGTAGTTCCGTGTTTCTCAGAATGGGTCGAGAAGGGAGCTCAGGTAAACTAAAAGTACTTCTAGATTTTCATTAAATTTCAGTTAGTTGCACTGGTTGAAAACTAAACAATTAGTAATGCTTAACTCCGATAAGCCCTTTAAGAACGGTTACGTTTTACTCAGTTTAGGGTAGACCTCTAACTCTTTTAGTTCAAACCGTCTCTCCAAAGCAGACAAAATTATATGATAATTGCAGGAGTGTATCAACGACATCATCTCCAGTGAAACAGTGAAAGAGTACGATTGGCGAGGGTGGACTGCATTGTAGCTAACGCTGCTGGATACGGGACTGTGGTTTAACTGGGGGAGGCGGTGGCTCAACCGGTAGAGAGGTGGCTTGCGGTCCTAACGGGCCCAGGTTCAAATCCCGGCTGGGGCAGGGAACAGTTTAAGGATTTGAATTTCATTAAATCAGGCTTTACTGATCTACCAGAAGACCCGCCGACATGTCGTAAAAATACCCCCGCTAATACCAATGCACCAGTCCTGTATGAGACAGCCCTAGCATGTATTCAATATGGACGGTGGGTGTTGGCGCCGAAGTGGTGACATGTAGAGGTGTATGGTATGTAGGAGGACTGCTGGGCCTTGATAGCAGGCTGTGAAGCCTATGCCCAGAGTCGGACAAAAAAAAAAAAAATGAAGGACACGTAAGGATGCGTTCTCATTAGATTTGGAGGCTTCCTCGCACCTCTTTGTTACTAACATAGTTTTGCGTTTGTTATGCTAGTCATCTCTTGGTCAGGGTGCTTCTAGTATTATATTACATCTGCTGATAGTTTATTTTATTAGGCTGATTGAGTCACAGGAGCCTGAGTGGCCAAAATTATTCACATTTGTTTTTTATACCAACCGTGTCGATAGTGAAATGATATCAATACCATGCAAGAAACATTAAGATGCAATTGACGAAGCATGTCCCTAAGAGACAGGTGTTAGAAAGACTCCAAACTCCATAAAATTACGGGTTCCAAAGTCTACATGCACAGCAGTGAAGCAAACTATTTTACACCACCAAAACTACAGCTTTCTCATAGCAGCGCATCAGTATTGCCACACACGCTAGATTAACCCGATCAGCCAGAGGACGTCTTTTATATTATTGTTCTTGTTGTTGGTTCTAGTCAAGAGAGATTTTTCAAACTGGAGGAATTAGCCGTACCCTTTAATAGCCTCCTCATTGCTAGAGATCGTTTGTAAGTTGACTAAATATGTCTGGTGGTACGTCATCGATGAGAATTGTTACCTTTTCTAGATAGATACAAGCTTACTCCTCTCACTGATTAGATATTTTCAGCCACAACGTAGCTACTCAAAGACTAATATTTTCTTTTACCTTATCAAGTATAATCCTTCTTTTTTAACTCATTACTTTCAGAATTCTGACTGGTAACTGAAAGCGGCGCGAAGTATATTTTGAATATGTGATAATGACTTACAGATAATCGCATGATTGCAACAACACCGTAAGCATTGAGGGAAGTACCAATTGACTGGTAAATATTTTAGATGGGGGAAAATCTCCAGGAGCCAGGCTGTCGGTCATTCTTTCTAAAGAATGTTGAGTGACAAAAACTCTACGGTTAATACTTACCATGTTTCGTACTGCAGAATTCTTATTCTCATTAAATGCCGTAAAACTCCAGCGTCTAGCGCCCTTGTACCTGTTTTTTTTTTTTTTTTTATGACAAGTGGAAACTCAAAGCCGTAAACATAAGTGAATGAAGTCCATCATCTATTCTCGCGATTTTGTTTTTGCTTTAGTTAAACATTTAAATATTTACGTTCTTTTGCACGCATAACTTTTTTTTTTTTTTTATCGTTTGTTACTTATTTTTATTTTTGTTGTTTTAAGAAAACAGTATTAACGTACATTCGTTCAAATTTCGCACGGTCATGCTCAGCGGGTTGGCTAGAGGTCGATTGGATATGCAAAATGTTTATTTATCTATAATCTTTGTGTGTGTGTGTGTGTGTGTGTGTGTGTGTGTGTGTGTGTGTTGTAAGAAAATGTGATTAAAATCATAGTTTATAAAGTAGGCTTTGTTATGGCTGTTTAATTAAAATGCGATTTTTTGTAAGAAAATGTGATTAAAATTATAGTTTATAAAGTAGGCTTTGTTATGGCTGTTTAATTAAAATGCAATTTTTTAAAGGACCAATAGACACCGAACTGGGATGATTCATTTTCTGTAACAATGAGTTCAAATATGTTAAAAACTGAGGTTAAAAACTGTCAAAATAAGCTTTTGTCGTTGAAAACAAACGTCCTCTTAAGTGGGTCGCGGGCAGAAAAAGTTTGAATACCCTGATCTAAAGGACTCACACACAGCCCTCGCCACCGCCTAGACCGGTACTGACTGTCTATGCTGTGAATTTTTGCTGACACTCTTAACCTATTGTGACCTAACACTCGGCTGCATTAAATCACATGGCGTTAGCTGCAGTAGAATATTTTAGTTACTTCAACCTTAAGACAGCTTATTATGGCGGTATGAAAACACTCGGGTTCTTATGACCCCCTCAGCTAAATTAAATTGTCTAACATTTGCCGAAATAAAATACTAGAGCTGTCCTGATCATGAAGGAGTCAATTTATCTACTATTGCCACCATGACACTAGATGGATTAGGGAAAAAAAAAAAAAAAAAAAGACATTGGAAAGATCAGGAGTCAGCGGGAGATTCTCAGATTCCTGTTTTCTGCAAAAGAGCACAAATTTCACTATTATTCACTTATCTGTACTTTGTTCATATTAAACTGACTAAGATTTTCCTCCCCTTGTTGTTTTGTTTTTTTCCTCTGCAGGTAAGTAGTAGAACAAGAAAATACTGATGCATTACATACTTTACAAGCATTTCTTCGTGATTAGCGCCGTATTCTAGTTCTGTTCTCTTTTTACAGATCAGCATTCAAGACAGAGAGATGGCAGAGTTACTGCTGGTTGAAGACCCTCTCCAATCAAATGATGTACAGGTATTTCATCATTTACTTTTAATGTCTTGTGAAGCTTTTGTTGAGATTTAGGATAGAATTTTTGAACCGGTGTGGTATGATGCAACCTCCATTAACTCCTTCACTATGTGAACACTTCCCTAAGTAAAATACATTCGTTTGAAAGCAGAAACTAAGAATGACTTACTGGATTGAATGAGGTAATATGCCTGCTGGGTGTTGTGGTTACAGATTGCGTAAGAAAGAAACAAAGGAAATGGTAACGGTGCGACAGACATCAGAGTTGGTGAGTGAATAGCAATTTGATCCTGGGGCAGGAATGTGTGCATCAAGCGTTTACTGCCAGGCAAAAGGTCAAGAAAGCAAATGTGAAGACTAATGTATGTATGGTATCGACAGGCATGGAAAAATACAAATGATGGGGTGGGGGTGGAGCGACTCCGTCATAAGATAAAATGATCTAACCCCGGCGTGGGCAGGGAACAACGCAACATACATAATTGCATTCATACCGTTTGTCACTGATTTTCCCCAAACCCAGCGACATGTCATAAGAACACAGAGAAAGTCGACTGATCTGAGGGTCGAAGAGTCTATCTTTTGCTATGTATATTCTAGTCTTGTAATAAAATAAAGATGGTGAAAAGGTTTATGTACTGTAAGTAACGTTGCATGTAAAATGTAGAATGGAAGATAAAGACGATTGTATGATATGTTGAGTAAATACTTGAAAGGAAAAAAAACAGAATGGAAAGAGAGGAGGCAGGAAAATGATTACAAAATTAAGAGATTAATTAATGAAGTTTACAGGGCTACATTGGGCGAGGACTGCATCGTACATTATTTTAGAAGTTGACAGAAAGACAACGACCCATTAATGTTTCAGAATAAACATTTTTCTTTCTCTCTGAAAAAAAATTGCATGTGGGTTGTAGTTAAATTTTTTTACTTGAAACGGAAGTACATGGATGTGTGAGCCACATAATCCGTCTCACGTACGGTGTATATAGCGGATGGTGTTGATAATGATAATAAAGATGATGACTGTTAGTATGCAGTTAAGTTTACTGGCATCTTCGTTGGTCGGAGTTCTACCTCAGAAATCTTGTTGCTTAAGAACGTACCATGGAATATGTTAAACATGATCACTTCAGGTACCGTACCTAGTGAGGAAGATGAGAGTGGACTATAAGAAGGAAAATGTGAGACGTACAAATGGAGGGGAAACATGAATGTCGGAGAGTTTGCTTAAGGTAAGAAAATCTGATTTCACTACGTTCCTAAATGAAAGGAATGAGGTGGATGAATAGGAAGGTGGGACGTGAGTGAGGTCAGATGTGATTACGAATGGAAAATGAGTGGAAGTGCTGTTGAATGATAATTGATTTCATGATTAATTCCCTGAGGTATCAGTACTGTATCTGAAGCTTGAGACAGTAGAAAGGCCTTGATGACTCTACTGCTAGTGCGTCTTATGACGACGAGGTACAGAAATGTAAGAAAGGTTATGGAAAGAGTTAGACAGAGTGATAAGATACATACTAAAGGGTAATATTATTTGTGATGGGTCCTGAGTGGAGGAATGGGTGGGAGTTCAATAGCTGTGATATTACATCTCTTGGTATGCCTGAGAAAAACGATAATGGACGTCGATAGTAAGATATTGTAAGCGTACGAAAAGAAAAAAACATGTGAAGTACAAGTAATTCGAAATTCCGATCCAAATATTGTTCATTAAGTAACCGGTACATAACGTACGGTATAGAGGGAATAGTATGAGCATCGACAGAATTTCGATTAAAATAGAGTTGAGAAAGACGAATCATAAGTTTAACAGTATTATGTAGTGAGGTGTTGGAGAGGGATGTCTGCACACAGAAGCACTGAAAACAGTTGAGCTGCAAGGTTATACAAACGTCCCTGATCCTTTTCCTTATGCCCCCCAAAGAGCTTAGTAGAGTGGAGGAGGAAGGTACTTCGGCCTCCTGTCCCCCGGTTCCTCGTTCAGATGAGCTTGTGGCCACAACAGCAACAACAACAATGTCAAGTGAAATTCAGACAAAAAAAAAAAAAATGGTAAGAATGATATTAAGAGCTAAAGGAAAAAAAAAAAAAACACGTTTATGAAGTTAAAAAAAGAAACTGAGGAACGTTTTTCATTAAGCTGAGTCAGTGGATAAATTATGGTTTGTAGAATTTGTATGAAACGTTTGACAAGGAATGTTGAAGATGTGTTTATATTGTACAGAGGTCAGCTAGCAGATTGGTGCGATCTAGATAAAAGAGCGGCGGTGAAGAAAACGAAGAGGTGAATAGGGCGAATGAAAGGAGTTCAAATAAAGACATAAGCAATAAAATGAATTTATGAAGTACACTATATTAAGAGCTTCATAACCAGGGATGAAGAAAATTGTTAATGAATAGTTTGGAAGGAATGTTAATGTGAATTTTACTGTAACGAACAGTTATGGAAAGATCCGAGAATGTGTGGGATGAATGTGGGAAAGGAGGGTAAATATGGAGGACAAAAATGGAAAAATACTGTCAAACGAAAGGGAAATAATGGGCGATAGAAAGACTATTTTGAATAACCGAAGAATGGTGATTGCAAGAGAAAGATGAACAGAATTTGTTGGTGCGGAAAAAATGAGAGAGATGCTTGAGAAGGTATCAACACAGGCTATGCAAGCTGTGACAAAGCTCATGAATAGGAACACTGCATGTGTCAACTACTCATATATATATATATATATATATATATATATATATATATATATATATATATATATATATATAGATAGAGAGAGAGAGAGAGAGAGAGAGAGATCTATATATATATAGATCTATATCTGTCTATCTGTCTGTCTATCAATCAGTCAGTCTATCTATCTATCTATGTCTATCTATATACAGTATATATATATATATATATATATATATATATATATATATATATATATATATATATATATATATATATATATATATATATATATATTCAGTATACAGTATATGGAAATGGAATGCAAAGACTTACAGTACCGGTACATGTGCGAATAAGCCTAGATGAATTAATTTCCTGTAATGGAGAAGAACACGCTTGATCATACCACTAAAGAAAAGAGCGTACAAAAAGTTTTATGTGTTGATGTTGTAATCCACCAGTACGTAAGGCTGTTGACTTAGAAGGTAAGATAATGAAAATAATTAAATATCCGGTTAGGGATAAGCGGAAAGAGAAATAAAGATGATATTTTAATAAGAAATTGCATGAAGACCGCAAGATATGAGTTATGAATCTAAAATCAAATTTATGACAGGATAAGGGATATGGATTATGGAGAGGGTGCAACAAGCATTCATCATGGTAGTAAAGCAGAGTATCTAACCGTCTGTCTATCTATCCATTTATCTATAAATATCAATATCAATATATATATATATATATATGCAAATGACGCTGTATTGCATAATGATTGTGAACGGCAGACTTGCAAATGGTTCGAACTTGATCAACTGAATGTGTCCTTAAAATGAACGTAGATGATCACTGAAAGACCGGGGCGAAACAGACAGGATGTTCTGGTGAACAGAGGAAAAACAAAACTGAGTTTGTGGAACAGTTTTGGTTTTTTGGTGGTGACAAAAATCTTATTGTGAAATGTTAGTGGAGTTTAGCAACACAGTGACCAAAGTGATTGGTCTGGTTATATGGAAGGTGGGTAGAGAAATCGAAATAGCATAGTGGATGTGAGAGGACTACTTGACGGCGTACTAGTACTCACAATAACGTATGCGTGTGAGTTAATGGAACTACTCGAGTATGAAAACCTAAGAGTTAAAGGAGTGGCGATACCACTGCGGCGGTATGTATCGGCCTATAATTTACGCTGACCAGATAGTATAAGAATAATACAGATTCGCATAATAAGTGAAGTAGTGAAGGAGACTGGCCATGAGTGTGCTTATACGGTTCGTACAAATAAATAATGAATACGGTTAGTGTGGCGAAAAGAGTGTATGTGCGTAAAATTTGATATTAAGAGGAGACGTGCTGTACGTAGAAAATGGCTTACTGTGGTAAAAGAACGTGTGAGAGAGCGAGGTATGGGCGATTAGGAAACAAGAGAACTGAGGAAGTATAGATGTGGATGTATGCTTAAAGTATTTACAAAGCTGTACATGGTGGTGAGGTTGCATTTTTTTTCATTTTTAACTATCAGTCGATGGAAAGGTGTCTACCCTTTTGATGTGAGTGAGTTAATCGGTAACATACGTTATTATGGATGATTTCACCTGTGGGGCGGAACCGAGAGTTTGGAAGGGACAGAATGATGTAGTGGATTGAAATGTGGCACATAATCTTTGGGCAGTCTGATGGTAGTACTCCTGCTTGTGTTTTTCTCTGTGCCATTTTCAGAATAATGCGAATGTTAGTTGTGAGTGAATGAAATGCATCATTCACTCTTTATCCATGAAATTTATTAGGGTGGGATTTGCGGTTTGAATGACGAACACCAGTAATTATCTGAAGCAGAAATACATGAACTATCAACTATTAAACGTGAAAGAAGGGCAATAACGTTCATTCTGATGATAATCGTATTATTCATCGTTTCTGTAAGTTACTTTCAAAAACGTTTTTCTGTCTACGGTGATTCTCGAAGTTGCCCAGAGGGGGAAATCCCTCCAAGAGCAGCTCATTAATTAACGACTGTGTGTGTGTGTGTGTGTGTGTGTGTGTGTGTGTGTGTGTGTCTGTGTTTGTGTGTGTGTGTCTAAAAAGAAGACTGTTTGAGCTTCCGAGTTTTAGGCGTTCTCCACGTAATTGAAGGACCCCTCTATTACATGAACCATACATCAGGTCTTAGAGCGTCTCCTGGATGCGATGGTGGTTGTGTAAGTGGAGGGTGGCGCTGGACTTAGTCTATAAACAAAGACAAAAATTGAACAGCCTGGAACCATCCTTCCCACGCAGACCTCTCCTTTACTTGCGCATGAGCATTAGGATAGTGACGTCACCATACCCACGACGCCACTGCCATAGCAACACCAACACCACATTGGCAGTGTATCAGTATGGGCAGACAAATATCAGAGCTGAGGAACCTACAGAGGCACCAGCTGAAACAGTTAAAGACGACCTTATAGATTTTGGGGTCTAGTGGTGACGATGGACCACTGCAAGCAATTACTGAGAAGCTTACCTCACTAATGAATGATACGAATGAACTTAAGAGTATGTTGTCATACCTGATAATGCAGTAAACAAGAGAATCAGTGATTTGGAGGCCAAATAGAAAAACAAGGACAAATCATCACCGTGCTGCAGTAGTTCTTGGAGGCGGTTGACTGGAAGGAGCGAGAGGCTAACCTGGTCCTATCTGGTGTGCCGGACGAGAACGAGGCTCTGGGAGGTGCAACGACGGACCACGACAAGTTGGGTGTCATTTGGAGGCAAACTGGTATCGATAACGCTGGCGGGATGCACCGCAGGCTGGGGCGCATTACTAACGACGACGGGACCTGCAGATCCCCCCCCCCCACATACTTCTGACGCAGGCGGACAAGGAGTCGAATTTTGGAGAATAGCAGTCGTCTGAAGACAACAAGCGACAACCTTAAGAGGATTCATATACAGAAAGGCGGCCACCCGAAAGTTAGAAAGGAGTGGCGTAGGCTGAGGAATGCGGAGAAAGCGAAGAAAGAAAAGCCGGAAAATATCGGGTGTGTCGTCCTCCTCGACACACGGGAACGTAAGTTGTACCGGGATAGCGAGATAATTGATAGCTGGAGTCCTGTGTTTTTCTATATAACCCACAGCGAGTAGGGAATATGAATGTAATATCATGGAACATAAATAGAGTATGTAACAAACTTGAACAGATAAATGTTCATCTACTGTTGAGTATGATGTGATTAGTATTAATGAGGCCAAGACTGATTTAACAGTGACATTTCATGGATACATAGGTTACAGAAGCAGAATGGTGGTATTGGCCGACAGAGGAGGGACAATGGTGTTTGTAAGAAACTATATCACTCATATGGCAAATGATGTTGATATGAGTGTCGGGGATCAAGTGTGGTCACAAATTCCGCATGTGTACATGATGCTTTACTTGGATTTTGCTATATCACACCAAGCGACTCCCAGTACTATTCTCACAATTCAATTGCAGCAATCTAGGAAAAGATAAAATCTAAATACATGTGTTTCGGATATATGCTAATTACGTGGTTTGGCGAGGCTGTTAGAGAAATGTTACCACAAGTTGAGGTGCCGACCCCAGATTTTTATTCCTGTCCAGATATAAAGGACGATAATAATGTGGACAATGACACAGCTGAATTGCTGTCTGCTATATATATTGATAATAAGCTAAAGACGTACCGGAGGCGCGACGCATGGATCTCGGAATAAGATACATGTGTTACGTCACCTTAGTTGTTACTCTATGTCAGCTATTTCTGCGTAGTACAATGCAGAGACCTCTCATCCGACCACGCCCCTATAATGGTTACAGTCACCAGTACGGGCGTTGACCTGGATAACGTCCTTGCAAGGGCAAAGTCGCTGGGAGGTCACGCAGCCCTGCTTGGGGCCACGGAGAGACTCGGATTAACTGAGGAGACTAAAGTTTCATAACATCAGTAAAGATCTATTTGCCAGTATCCTTTCACAAATGTGTCATGCACTGAAATGCGTTGCTAGCAGCCTGTTAGACTCATTGTATGAATGCGCAGAGAACAGTGTCAGCTTGGATGGACAGAGAGTACCTGAGAACTGTACAGAATTAGAGAGGTGGGAGAGATTGCTGGAGGATGTGAATGATTCAAGGGTGTAGAGAGCCATAAACAGGAAAGGGTAATAAAAAGTATCGGATTACAGTGACAGCTCTTGTCCAAGTCACGAGGAATTTTAGTTCCATTTTGAGGGCGTGTTGAACCCCCCCAGGAACTACTGATCATGACGAGGCAGATGTCAGTACAAATGTCAGCATCTCTGTCCCGGATGAGAGCATTACCCCCTCAGAAGTGCAAAGTCAAGTTAGGAAGATGAAACCAGATAGAGGGGAGGCGGTGGCTCAATCGGTAGAGAGGTGGTCTGCAGTCCTAACGAACCCAGGTTCAAATCCTCGCTGGGGTAGGGAACAGTTTAAGGATTTGAAGCTCATAATATTAGACTTTACTGATCTACCAGAAGACCCGCCGACATGTCATAAAAATATCCCCGCTAATACCAATACATCAGTCCTGTATGAGACAGCCCTAGCATGTATTCCATATGGACGGTGGGTGTTAGCGCCGAAGTGGTGACGTGTACAGGTGCATGGTATGTAGGAGAACTACTGGGCCTTGGAAGCAGGCTGTGAAGCCTATGCCCAGAGTCGGACACATAAAAAAAATAAAAAAAAAAGTGGGCCAGGTCTTCCCCCAGGCATGTTCTCACTGTTGCTAGCGCAGTGGATGGTGACTCTTGCAATATTATTCAGTCGTGTTTTTCCACGGCCGGACGGAGTCCGGCGAGGTATTGTTTTTGTTGGAGTTTGTTTGTTTGCTTGTTTGCATGTTTCATTGTTAGCAACATTACGGAAAAACGACTGAATGAAATTACATGAAACTTTCAGGATATGTTGGTATTTCAATCAAAGCTGGTAGATGAGTTAATAATTAGGCAAGAATGAAGTAATTCTTTTAAGAGTAATATGTCGAAGGTCAAGGTCTCAGGGCAAAGTCAAATATTCCGCCATTTGATCAGTTGGTGGAATCGTGTGTTGTACTCTTTGAGCATTCCATGATATCTATTTGTCCCTATCAATATATATATATATATATATATATATATATATATATATATATATATATATATATATATATATATATATATATATATATATACACATATATATAAAATGTTACAGGCAGACGGTGAAGTCAGTCATTTCGTGAAATGCCTGGTCAATTCGTGAGATAAGTGTAAATTGGGATGTGTTAATTTGGGTTAGGTTAATTTAGGCTGCGATTAGGTTAGGCTGGGATAATGTAGGTTAAGTTTACATTAGGTTCGATTTGGTTAATTTCAATGAACGCTTATCATAACTTAGCGTTCATCTAAATTAAATTAACCTAACTTAACCTAGCCCAACCTAATCTACACATAACCTAGATTATCCCAGCTTAACCTAACCGAGGCCTTAATTAGACTAACCGAAATTAACACATCCCAGTTTACTTTTATTTCACGAACTGACTAGGGATTTCACGAAATAACTGATTTTACAGTCTGCTTGTAACATGTACATGCACAAAAATCTGTCATTACACTCAGTGACTTTACTAAGATAGATTTATATCTACCTGTCTCCTCTACTCCTACCTCAGCAGCCTCCCTTCACTACTTCACAAAGATATGATTCTAAATGATCCAAGTCTGTCTTTCTCTCTGTCTCTGTGTCTGTCTGTCTGTCTGTCTGTCTGTCTGTCTGTCTGTCTCTCTCTCTCTCTCTCTCTCTCTCTCTCGCCTGGCAACTCCCGCGTCTCCCCTCGAATCAGACAAAATGAGGGGTCCTGGCTTCACCGTGCGTGGTTTTTCTGGCGTGTCTAGGTTCTACCCCTCTTGCCTACGTTCCCTTCCCCTCATCTTACCCTCCTGCCTCCCTCCTCTACCCCTCGTGCCTCCGTCTCCTTCCCCTCATCTTACCCTCCTGCATCACTCCTCTACCCCTCGTGCCTCCGTCCTCTTCCCCTCTCTCCTTTTTCTCCCTCCTCCCTCCCTCTTCTATCTTTCGTCCTTTCCTTCCCTTCACCTTCACCCCCCCTTCATCCCTCGTCCATCCCTTCCCACCTACCTCCTCGTGTTCCATATCAGAATCAGTCCACTTCCTCTTCCCCTCTCCATTCCTTCCTCCTCCCTTCCCCTTCCAACCCTGATAGTTAAGTCCCCCTCCCCTCATCCCCCTTCCTACCCTCGTCGTCTGCATTCACCTTCCCTTCCGACATACCTGTCCACTCCTCTTCTTCCTCTTCCCCTTTCCATCTACCTTCCCTCTTCCTTCCCTCACTACCCTCCCCATTCCCTTTCTCTCCATTTCCCTCCCCTCCTCCACCTCCACCTACTTTTCCCTTCCCTGACCCCCTATCCGTAAATTCCCCTCCCATCTTCTCTTTGCCCCAGCTTCCCCCTCTCCCGCATCCCCTCCTCTCCTTCCTGTCCCCCTACCTCCCCCTTCTCCCCTCTCTCTACTCCTCCATTCTCATCCTTCTCCTTCCCCTCTCCCCCAGTATTCACCCTACCCAGTCTCCCTGTCTTCACATTCCGTTCCCCTCCTCTCCTTCCTCCACAATCCCTTTCCCCTCCCCCAGTCCTCGCGTTTCACCCCTCCTTTCCATTTCCCTTCACCGTACCTCCCCTTTCTCATTCCCCTATCTTCACATTCCCCTCTCCCCTCTTCCCTCACCGGCTACCGTCACTGCCGTCCCCTCCTCGCCGTGACGTAATCTCCCTAGGGGCCACCATCCCCTCTTCCGACAGCGTCACCGTGGTATGTTTCCGAAGCGTGCCGAAAGGAAGAAGAAAGGAGGGTAGAGGGTGTGCGAGGCTTATGGCACCAAAGTAGAGGATTTTAGGTCTTTTTATTTTTTCTTCGTTCTATTTGCCTTTTTTTTCTTAGGTGGCTTTTGTCTTGAGGTGTGGTTTGAGGTTCTTCTTAGTTTCTCTCTCTCTCTCTCTCTCTCTCACACACACACACACACACACACACACACACACACACACACACACACACACACACACACACACACACATATTGTCGGTGGTTGGCAACATTTCTTCGATTTCGTACATCATCCTCTCCTGTTCTCCGTTTTTATGTCTGTGTCTTTATTCCTGCAAACTGATCGTTCTTATATAGCTGATCTTGCCATTTTATTCGGATAGAAAAAAATAGGGGAAAGTGAAAATTTTTGGTCTACGAAGTGTCATTGAGTTTTTGCGTAGCTGAAGATGCATATGACAATTAATTTAACACATGATGGTAAGTCAGATTGTTGTTGTTGTAGCCCTAGGTTTTACTAGATGTGAACATTCTGAATACGAGAATCATCCTACCAACCTACCTAGCAGTTTGTCATCACGTACAGCTAACTTCCCTGCAGTCAGACACTCAAGACGATAATACAGGCTATCATTTTTTTTTTCCTCCGTTTTTCAGCCACACTGTGTATTTTGATCTTCGAATTCTGGTCTCACTCAACACGTGCACCGCGCTCAGAGTTACCTTCTTTCTAAATAGCTGTCACTTTAATCTTTTCTACATTCACTATCAGACTTCAAATCCACAATCACAAACCTCTGACACCGCCTATAATAAATATCCGTCATCATAAGCAAGGTACACACCATCATCTGCAGATACAGGAATCAAATATACTCGACGTCTCATGATCGGCTTCACTCCTGTCTCTCTAAATATTGCTGTGACCTTTCAGACCCAGTTCACGCACGCGCACACACACACACACACACACACACACACACACACACACACACACACACACACACACACACACACACACACACACACACACACACACACACACACACACACACACACACACACACACACACACACACACACACACACACACACACTCTATATCTATCTATCTATCTGTCTATCTATCCATATCTGTCTAGCTATCTATCTGTACAGAGAGAGAGAGAGAGAGAGAGAGAGAGAGAGAACCCATCTTTGTATCATTCGAACACTGATATTAAGCCACTCAATCACCAGCCAACACTTGTACATATTTAGCAACAACTACAGAAGCAATATAGCATTTATGAGTGCCAGGAATACTCATTCTTCATCTGATTTGATATGTTTTTTTCCATATCTCTGATCTTGGATTCACTGATGTACTTCTCATTGATTTATTATGTCACGTAATTTTTTAAGGAGCTATGAGAAATGCTCGTTAATACTTTCAAATTGAGTATGAAAATATGTATTTAGGTATGATTGTATTTAATTACTTGTACGTAGCCTATATATGAAAGTATGGGCTAGATATGTAAGATTGAATATATACTGCGATAGGGAGGAATCCATTCATAACAGGGGTTACAGGGGCTTTCCTGCGGTAAAAGCGAAATCGTTTATTGCTACCGTGAATAGTGGGAGATACAGCGGGGTCTGAATGGGATATATTAAAATAGACTGTAAAATGAGGGAGACTATACATTTCCATACCAGAGAGTGTTCCTGTATGTGAAATAAATAGTCTGGCAGCGACCAAAACTTAACATATACATCTGATCTGAATTCCTGCTTTATTACCCATGTCTTACACTCATAGAATTTGGATGGCAGTCATAGTCTTCGTAGCAAACATCGTCGAAAGGGCTGTCAGGTTTGTTGCTGCTTGCTCTCCTGTGTCATTCTCTCTCTCTCTCTCTCTCTCTCTCTCTCTCTCTCTCTCTCTCGTCAAGTAGTAAACGCTCAAGTGTGTGTGTGTGTGTGTGTGTGTGTGTGTGTGTGTGTGTGTGATTTTTTCGGTTCATTTTAAGCTAGAGCCTTTACCCCCTTAACCTGGTGTGCACGTCACTGACTATGAATTATGCCGTCATCATAGCCCAGTATATTTTTACATACAGATGTAGGCAACAGTTACGGTCACGTATAATTGGTCTGCTAGAGGGGAAGGGAACGGTTCTTGTTGTACTTGTTATCTTGATATAAAATCAGTTTTCATTATTATTTATATTGGTACCAATTTACGTTTGGGGATTCATCGAGACAATGACGTGCAGTCCACTGAAAGCGAGGTGAGATCCATAACCTCGATCTCTGGTTGACCACATATATGTAGTGCCGTAGATTTACCCCACAAACTGTTTAAGTTACTATTGTAATACTGTATTGAACATATTTTATTCATGAGAAATTAGCACTACTTTCATAAATATGTGCTGAATGATCTCTAATACTGTATAGGAATACAAGTGCAAAAATTCACACACTTCAAGACACAGCATTCAAATAAGGCAAAACTTTACAGTAAGTAATACTGAGGCAACACAGTACACAATATTATAATTATCATCATCATCACCATCATAATAATCATTTAGACTTAAGAATGGAGTCAGATAATAACCACAGACAAGTAATTAAAAAGTACAAAACACTGTAAGATACACATCTCCAACAAAATAAAAAATAAAAAGAAACACATGTTCGAAGCCTTCCTCATCTCACCCACTCCTCCATCCCCGGGGCAGAATATACTATGGCATCTGTTTAATTTTACTTCTGTTACCTCATGACAATATTAATTAGTTTGGAATGGGGTTTGTTAACGAAAGGTTAAATATAGGTTTCTTTAATGATATGGTGTGGAATTGCAAGAGTCAACAATTAACAACATCATCTGATTCAAGGGATTTGAGGGGATAAAAATCAACATCATCTCCCTCAACCCCTCACCCCTCCGGGCAGAATAAACAGAAGCCTGTGTTTAAGAGAGTCGGGTCTGTCTCTCAGTCTGGTCAGGTCTGGGACTTACTATTCACCAGACCCTCCCCCCAGCTCACCAAACTTTTCCACCCTGAAGTTCACTTTCTACTTCCATGGAGAGGGAAAATGCCGTAGCGTCGGGGGTGAAATCCTTTAATGCTAATCCTTGTCTCGCTTGGTATTTAGCCATATACACGGTCCAGTTTTACTGGACCGTGGCCTTATATATACTAGGAGATCTTTACTTTACTGTGAGTGGTATTTTGTGTGTGATGGAAATGCAAATTTAACTTCCTCAGTATGATTTTATTATTATCTGTGCTGTTGTTCGGCGGCTTTATTCATGGAAGCCTCTAGTGATGATGTTACTGATAGCTTTATCCAGCTATTCCTATTCGAGGAAAGTAAGATGAACAAAATTCGTTTGAAGTAATCAAAATATAATTATATGGGGTCGTCATGACTCAGTCAGGGTTTTCGAAGCTTGATTGATAAATAAATGGATGTCTAGACATTTGCTAAACACTCTGATGACAGCCCATTTATTTTTTCTTCTGGATTATGTCCACATCACTTATCATAGTGGGAGTAGGGTTAGAGTGATGGTGATGACGACGAAGATATGGATACAAATGGGCGATGCACTGCGATAATCAATACACTTGCAAGATTAGGTGAAATTATAAACCAAACATATATTCTTAAGAGCAACATATCTTACATAAAACCGTAGTAAATTACATATCCTCTTAACTTAAGAAGGTAATAATATGGTGTCTTTCCTGTGTATTAAGTCCTAAAATAATACTAAAATTCTCACCCCCCCGACACCATTTAAGTACTCTTCTGTAAACAAGAAACAGTTAATAAATCGTAAATTACAACTTTTAAATACCAAATATAGCAACCAATTCACACTTTGTGCTCACTTATATTTTATGTGTAGCGTGAGGTTCAGGGTAAAAGTATTAGACTTGAATGTGAGTGTAATTGCTGGACGAGTTTAAGCGAGCTCCCCTTCAACTTACGTCACAGACACCCCCACCTCCCTCCCTCCCTCCCTTTCTCTCTCTTGTCTCCTCATTCCCTTCCCTGCCATCCCACATACCCGTTCCCTATACACCTGCACCTTCCTTTCCCCCACACCCCTTTCCTTTCCTTTGCACCAACTTTTTCTACTCTTGCCCCTCTCTTACCCTCCCTCACTACTCTTCCCTTCCTCCCTCTCCCTATCATCTACTTCCTTCTCGCTTGACCCTCCCTCTCTATCTCCTCCCCACACCCTCTCTACTCTTGCTCCTCCCTCACCTTCCCATTCCATATCCCTCCCTCCCACTCCTTCATTATCCTGTCTATGCTTGATCCTTCCTCACTCCTTCTATCATTCCCTTGCCCCCACTTTCAATCCTTCAATCTCTCTGACCCGCTACTCCTTCATTTCCACACACCCTTCTTTATTTCCACTCCCTCTTACTTGTTTCCTCTCCATCTCCCCCACTACCTAGCTCTCTTTCGTCTCCCAGTTACCTTCCTCCAACCCTACTATTTTTCTCCTCTCGTGAAGTCGCATAGTCTCGTTTCTTTTTCCCCTTTTCATTAATACTACTGTTGGTACTCTCTCTCTCTCTCTCTCTCCTTCCTCTCCCTCCCTTCTACTGGGACTCAGGTGTTGCTCGCTCCCTCAACCAACCAAAAAAAAAAAAAAAAATTAATTCAGCCACCAAGCTCCCCATGTGGCTCGAAGTTGGCTAGAAGCTGCTGTCTTGGTGGCTAAATTTTGATGATCTCTGTTAGTGGAAAAACCTAGGGGGATAATTCAAAACCAAAAATCACCCCCAAAAATGTTCTCACAAGAATTTAGTAGTCGGTTTCGTAGATCTCGCATTATGAGGATGGTGTAATGGATTCTGAACACTTTCATGGTACGGTAACGAAAACAGCTTTGACGCAGAGCTGGAACATGGTGTAAGGGTTTCAAGGGCGG